>NC_137522.1:10047500-10285000 GCF_041902795.1 Electrophorus electricus | reverse complement strand
TGGCATTCCCTTTCCTTTTCTCTCTTTCTTTAGGGAAAGCCTTTTTTTTTTGGTCAACTTTAGTTTTCCTTTTGGTCTACTAATTTGAGCATGTCAGCCTGCTTTCCTCTGACGGTCTCAGATCTGTTATGTTCAGTTATTTTGTGTTAAGTAACTTGGCACTCCTGAAAGTGATGGTTCTAACTACACATTAGGGTTTTCGGTAAGCTCCTCGGAGGACTTCCTCCAGTAGTTACCCAGGTCCAGTTCATGCCATCCCCTGGTTGTGCCTGTTCTTTGATATTTTGCTATTCTACACTTGGGTCCACACATAATTTAGTGGAGTCCAACCCAAGTCTTCCACAGTCAGAGGGCTGGGTTTGACCCCACCTTAGGATGAGGGCCCACCACATTACAATTTAGTGTGAAAGTTTATTGTATTTCTGTCTGTATTTTCTGATTGTGTGGCTAATGTTCTTCAGGAGTATTAAATTATTACACTAGCTGTGAGCTTTGTTGCTTTAGACACCAGCAGAAAATCCACATCAAAGTTGCAACCATTGTGAGTTAATTCATTTGAAGGAACATGACTATCTGAATCACATCACTCAAGGTTTATGCAGTATTTTTCCTCCCTCCATTGACATAAGAGGGGTGACAACAAAATTGGCAGGTAGTTGCATTAAATATTCAATTAACCACCAGTGGTTAAACAACTCAAGTCCAGAAACTGGATGCAACATCTGGAGATTAAAACCTTTATTCTGCTGAAAAGAGGAGACATTAATTTTATGAGGCTTCACTGTCTGTGATGCAAACATGTATCATGAGTAATACTGACTACATCAAAATGTTGAATTAGGTCTTAGAAATCGACTTCAGGTAAGGAAAACATTACATGTGTAGAAAAATTCACAATGGAGTGTAGGAACAAGTTAATAATATTCGTCATGTTCTGTTTTCCCTTTAGTTTCAGCTCACAAATGCTTTTGTCTGTAAATAAAGGCACAATGCCCTGGCCAAAACACTGGTACTGGAAAAAGGCTGGTTTTTTTTTTTGTTTGTTTTTTTTTGTTTGTTTGTTTTTAATGGCTGTTTTTCACTTACAAATTCTGGAAGGATGTAGTGGATAAATTATAATCTTTGTTGTTTTTGGTGGGGCAAGCCAAGGCAGGCTTATTTTATGCACAATGTAGTTCAAGGTCCTTTATAAATAAAATAATTAATTTTAAATAGAAAAAAAATTATTATGAAAGAACAATGAATAAAAAGATGTAAATATGCCTAGACTAAAAATAGATCAAAAGCCAAATCAAGTATGTAATACAGTGCTGCATCATAACTTATTGCTTCTTTCAAAAAGCTGCAAATACTGATAATGATGCACACTGTTAGTGAACATGGGAGCAAAGCAAAATTAACATAAATTGTATCCAAGGATGGTGAGGTGTATTGTGTAAAGGTGGAGCTTTCATGGAGATGGAGGGAGAGGAGGAGGACAGTTGTAATAAAATGGTGTCTGGGGGTGATGGGGATGTTTTAGTGGGCTGCAAATAAATGAATGTCATTACAATAGACATTATTGTTTAAAGAAAAGGTTTGCAGCTATGTGGTAACAACTCTTTCTATCACATTTGCAGAAATGGGGATATTGGCCTGTAGTTATCAAAAGAAGACGCATAATGACCAGGATTAATGAAGAAATAATTTCTAGTGTTCAGAGCAGCAGCGTTCAAAGCAAGTGGAACAGAGCCATGCTAGGCATTTTGCAGATGGAAGTCATGATTAGAGATGCCTGACACAGGCTTTGAAAAGGGAGGTGGGGGCAGGATCAATTTAAGAGATTGATTTGGATTTTGGGATTAGTACAGAGACCGAAAAAGGGGTCAACAGGAAGCAAGTCTGTCAACAAACTTCAGTGAGGGTTTCCCCATACGAGAATTAGTAGAGGGGACAAATGCTGGTTGATCTTCCTGTGCTTAAATAAACATAAGTTCCACAGATCTGGGATCAGATGAAGTAGCATGCTGGATGAGATTATCATTGTCAAAGCTCTCTTCCTGCTTGTGCTATGTCTCCTTTATTAAGATGCTCTCACCAGTTTGGTTATTCTGAAAAGTCCTCGCTCTCAGTTAGGCTCAAGTAGGACTATAGCACTGATCTCTGGCTAATGCAGCATTAGCTTAGTGTGCCATTATGATGTACATATTTATAGATTGCAATTGGAAGTTTAGAAATCATTTTCACTGGGGGGCCTCACAATTAATTCTTGTGAGCAAATTATGAATGTTTCAACAGATTGAGAGAAAAGGTTTGCGTGTCCAACTACTGCTGAATTTTAATAGAGGTTTTTTCTTTCTTCTGCCAATTACAGTTATACAGCAATTGCAGCTAATTATAGTTATGGAACAGAGAAAGCAACTGAAACTTTAGAACTAATAGTTTACTTCACTAGCTACTACTTTCATCTAGCTCTATATATCTGTCTGAGATTGGCACCATCTCTTTAACAGACTTTCAGTCTTAAATCAAGCAACTATTGGGGTTTCCATTTGCTTCTTCTCAAACATAACCTCCCACACATAATCTTCAGTACTGTTACTTGGCATGTGGTGTGGATGATTTTCTTGCCCTTTAGAACCAGTCTTTTGCACCTTTGCTATAAAATCACACAGTGTGCCAAGAACAGCCACTAGAGGGAAGCGATGACCATTGACTTTACTAAAATGAATTACAGAAGCACAAGTTAAGATGGCATTTTATATGTGCAGTACACTTAATCGTGTATTTGTTATCTATTTGTTCTCATATAGTAATTTCACAAACGTATTAAACAAAAATTGTATGCCAATATACAGCAATATTCTGTGGAAATAACTAATCTTACCATTAACAATGATGCACCTGCTAACTAGGTAATCTTTACCTTTTCTTGGATGGTGTAGTTAGGCCATGGAAGTGCCTTGCAAGGAAACATTTTTCAATTTAAGCATGCAAGTGTACATGAGTGAGCAGACAGTTGCCTTTTCAGACTAAAATCTGATGTGATAAAACCAATATGTAGCAAATCAAGTGTATGTATATAGTGCTTTTTTACAACAGATGTCACAAAACACCTTTACAAATGTTCAAGTCCAAGCCCCCAGTGAGCAAGCCAAGGGTGACAGTGGCAAGGAAAAGCTCCCTAAAGCATGAGGAAGAAACCTTGAGAGGAACCAAGACTCAACAGGGGGTCTGATCCTCCTCTGGCTGACAACAGTCACCACAATAGTAACACTTTTAAGAGAAAGATAAATAAATAATAAAATGAAAACTTAAGCAATTAATGTCTAGCCCGGTTTTCTAGAGGCCCTAGTCCTAGGCAGATCTAGCTAAAAGGATAGACCCAGAAGGAAACGTAGGCATTAGGGGACCTTGGAACATCAGCACTCTGCCACTCTCAGTGAACAAAACAAGTGACAAGAGATGAAGTGACAGCATCATAATATCCCAGTGTACCATAACTCTCAATGCAGGCGCATTTTGTTCTGGAAGCCCAACCACTGACATGCTGTCATTGCTGACATGTGACTTCTGAATGAGAACAAGTATAGGAAAGTATAAGTATTCCAGCTGCTCTGTAGAGGGCTCTACAGTAGTTATAATACGTTTATATTGTCTTGTATTTATATTGTCTTGTATTTATATTTCTCTCATCAAGCCTGCCTTGGAAAATTCTTCAGAATCTGAAAGTAATTTTCAAAAAAATAAAAATTCTAAAGTGCAAAGTATTTAAAAGGACAAGCATGATTGTTATATAAATTTACCTGTAAGGGTTGGTGCCAGGCCGAGGCCCCCTCCGGCCACCAGAGGGAGGCCTTGAGTCAGGCACACCACTAATCAGGCTTAACATCCAACAGCTGGGCTAGACCTTATATAAGCCCAGTGAGCCAGTCATTCAGTGCCGTGTGTTTGCCAAAGTTCTGAGTCGAGCGCCTAGCCGATAACTTCAGGTATTGAGGTCTGGGCTCTCTCGCGCTACACCTCACCTCTGTGCTGCGAGGATGTCCGTTTTTCCTCTCGAGTCTGTCTCTCTCCCGAAGCTCCCCTTAGCCATTACCGTTCCTCCCTATTTTCTGTTTTCGTTTGGGAAGTTTTAGTTTGCTTTTCCCCAGTACATCGCGGTTGCCATTTCTTCCCGTGTCGTCCTTTGTTCTCCCTTTTTCCACGCTCGGCGTGGTGTTTAGTTTTTTTCCTTTTGTTTTACCTGATCCAAGATCTAACTGTTCTGCACACGGGACCACCATTGTTAGTGTGGTTGCTCACCCAGTAGACTGTTGGTGTCATCACCTAGCTGACCTGGTTTTGAACCAAGCTTACACATTGCAAAGGGTTTCACGTAGACAGCTGGAAATCTGTAAGCAGCTACTTATTAGTCTTAAGAAATTTTATTTTGATAGATGTACTGTATTCTAAGTATATTCAATGCTATCAAGTGATTTATTTGAGTATGCCAGATTGTGCCCACGCACAGGCCCACTAGAGGGCACAAGTGCAGTACATTAACCAATTATTATTTGAATACTCTTTCTACAAACAATTATAATTTATGTTAAAAGCAACATATGAACTTACCAAGGATTAGTTTGATGGCAGCCCAATCTAACATTATTACCTTTCATTTCAAATGTTTTAGGTGTTCTGAGAAGAATTCGCATACAAAAAAGTTACATTCCAGTACATTTCTTCTAATTTTTTCTTGGAAATATTCCATGTTACATGCAACAAGTAGACATTTGTCTTATTTCAATGTAATAGTATTCTCTGATCTTGGCATTTCGGTTGCAAACGTTTCATCACCAGACAAGGTTACATCTTCAGTGTGAGCGTCATACTGTGTTTAGTCTGTGAGTTTTTGTCGTAATATCTGTTCATGGACCTTGTTCGATCCGTGAATGCCATTGGTTGTTCTTCTGGACGTTGATTGGCTCATCAATTGGCCTTAAAGCCAGGTCTGGGTCACAGGTTGTAGGCAGGTCTCCGATTGGTTACTTGATTTGATGTACTGCCCTGGTCTGGCCTGTCATCTTCAGGCCACGCACTGTTTGGTGGGTTGGCTAAATCGTGTAGGAGAACGGGCCGCATTTCTCTCACTGGGCTAAGAAATATTATTAGTACATGTAGTAGCTGGTTATTGTGTTCATTACGACCTCTGTGTGTTAGTCCTAGCCACTGTTCGTGTTTCAAGCCTCATGTTTTCTCTGCCCATTTTGTGATCTTTTAGTGTGTGTTCTTATTGTTGCTCGTCATTGTTATAGCCTGCTTCACTTTTTGTCATTGTGTTGTGTTTTGTGTAGTTGAAGATGTATTTCTGGACTCTGCATATTGGCTCACTGACCCTGGACTATTCCAAGGACTCTGATTGTGGATTTGCCCTTAATAAATCTCACTCCACGTTACAGCATGAAACAGTGGTGCGCTTATTATGTGTCAGTGATTTCCTGCTAGTTCCTACTTCACTCTCTCATCTTCTTGTAAAATCTAGGTTATTGACTCCAGTCCCCCCTAGACACTCTGCAGGGTTGTAACAGTCATTATATTGATATTCACAATGGTAGTTTGTTTGGTTCATCCAGAGTACATGGCTGAGAGGCCATCATTGTTTCTCTGAGATTGATGACGGATGTTGGAGCTATTTATGAATGGGGGGGTTAAGAGGACAGTGACGGAGGACATACTGGAGATATAAACCAAACGGACAAGAGAAATGAGCAAAACCAAGGAAAACTGCAGAGATCCAGTGCTTAGAGTGAGCATCAGAAGTCCTTTTAAATTTATCTTACAATGAGTTGCAGGTGTGATGCATGAAGAAGTGATTAACAGGCTGGTAAGAACAAAATAGGGAGGTCAGAGGTGGAGTCATGGGACTGACAGTGTGATGGGGATGTGTTCACGAATGACATTCTCAGCAGGCAGCCATGGGAAAGTGATGTAATCCCAAAAGTCTGCAGAGTGCAGCACTTCTGGTTCGAAAAATAAAATACCATTTCATGGAATTTGTCTGAATATGTTTTTGATGTAGAAGCTATAAGAAAGCTACCCTATATCTGCAACACTAACTACCAGATTAAAAGAGCCCTATGCATTAAATGGAACATTAAAACCCAAAAACTATTTGACATATTCAAATCAGACACTGAGATCATGCTATACTCATATATATAACTTGCTTATACTTCATAAAGGTAGTATGCAACAGTGCCACAGAACTTTCATGGTAACGTTAGCCTGGACACTATTTACTAGGAGGTAGGCACATTTCCCTATCAGGGCACTGCTGACAGAAGGCAACGCTATCTATTTTTGGACGTAATAAAATCCCCATGCCTTGAGTACATTTGTACTTTTCTAAATACTGTTATATTTATTTTCAATGACACAACTTTAATGCATTTTTAGAGTATGGTATAATATTACACTCCTCTGTGTGGTGAGATGTGTTTGATTAGCTGTAACGGAAAAATTTGTATAATAATATTACATAACTACTAAAATGGTCATATTGGTCATTTTGACCGTTTGACATTTGCATGCTTATATATAGACCTCTTGGGCAAAACATCTAATGCTACAATTAATCTATTCAGCTCTCAAACATGAACGCATGAACAAAGAGAGCCATGAAATCGCTTTGATTAACATTGGAATAAGGCCCATATCAAATGCTGACAAATCGGGACAATTCAATGATCAGAATCAGGCTTTTTAGGCCATGTATGGTCATGCATGCAAGGAATTTGTTCTTGGTTACAGTAGCTCACCCCACACAGTTTCTATACAGCACAACAAGAGACATTTCCACCACCATCACAACACATAAACTCACACACACACAGCATTTTAGTATGAGGCGATATGAAGTGCATGAGGCAACTATGCATAAGCAAAAGGCTTAGATAAGCAATCAGCTACCTGGAGCGCAAACCTAAAACAATACCTCCTATCACTGGAGATGGAGATGAATGAAATAAAGGGTAAATATCACTGCCCAGACTGACCGCCTATTACATCTCAGAAAGAAAGCGCAGGATACAACTGGAATCCACCGGTACCAGAATATAATGTGGACATGCAGAAGATGATCATGATTAAGCTATTGTCTGTCATCCATGTACGCTGCCCTAACTTAGTGGCAAGCTAACATCAGACAGTATACTATAGCGGATATGAATGCAGCAACAAGCACGATTCCAACTACCAGTATAACTGAAACCAACAAACTAGTGTATGTCACTGCAGTAGTCATGCTTGAGACCCTAGGCTACAAAATTCAAGCCACAGGCTTGTAACTGTTTAGCCTGACATGCGAGGGGAGATTTCCCATTACCCCCTCTCACTGCATTTAACTCTTTGTTAATTTCCAATTAAACTGAATGAAAATGCAATTTTGCAATAGCATTTTAAACTAAGACTTTAAAAGTTCTCATCATAGATGGAGATGGAGTGGAAGGAGGAACCCATGATTAGCTGGATTTTCTTATTAGGCTTATGGACTGATTTGAACCATGTCCTCAAACCCACTGCTAGATTTCCAGGGTTTTTCTGCTCTGCAGCCAAAGCACCCATCCTCACTAGTCTATCTGAGAGATTTCTTGACTACCCCTGAATCACTGTCTCCAGTCTGAGCAGACCCTAATTCACTGCCTGCAGCTGCAGCCAATCCTGTCCTTCTAGGCCAGCTTCTCTGCCCGAACTCCATCTTGGCATTGCCTGCTCTGCTATCCATGCTCCTGTTCTCACTTGTCTGGTCCCTCACTGCACCAGCTGTTCCAGCCCCAATACCCACAGCCTGTTCCAAGCAGGGAACTGTCTCTGCATCATTGAAGGCAAGAGCTTAGCAACTAGGCTTGAAATAGCCATGGTGTCCTTGCCAGTTCATGTTCACTCTGTCCTATAGTCTCTTAGACCTGCCTGCCACCTTCAGGCTGGCTGCGTTTTGGTCTTCTGTACCTCTCAGCCTTTTTTGCAAATTTGCTGTACTGTGGCCTCCAGGACTACCTTCTGCCTTTGTGTACTCTTTGCTTACTCCATCTTTGCAAACCACACCCTTTGCAGTTTCCATTTCCATATTTCAGATTTATTTATTTTTCAACTTTTAGATAAACATATACATAAGGGATCAATTGTTTTAGTTCATTTAATTTAATTCAGAGGTGTTGACAAGGACAGCATTATTTGTATTTATTCTGACATCATTGTGTTTTTCAGTTCTGTTCCTTAGTCATATTGTCCAAGCATCCCTAATCCAACACATTGAATTTAATGTATCCACAAAAACCACAAAAATACAACCTACAGACATAAATCTTTTGTAACAAAACTAAAAATTATATATTTTTAAGTTACAGAAAGACTGACAACAGTTAGGGTCATACATTCTCAGGTTGAGCCAAATGTTCTAAGTCCCAAGACCCAATTGCTTTTATTTTCAGGAGTTCTTTGATTTGTGTCTGCTTTTTAAACTTGAGCTGTTGCTTTTGACATGTTTGTATTTTCTGTTTAATTCAGTCTAATAAGTAATCGCTAAGATTAATGCTAGCTATAGGCAACTGGATAAAAGTGATGCAAAGCAAAAGAAAACTAATATAGAAGGATGTAAAAGGAGAAGGAGAAATCTCAGTCAAGCATACTTTCCTAGTTAGGCTACTTTTGCAATTTTGTTTTACCACTATGACTTTCAGACTTGCTCAAGGCGCCCTCTGGTGGCAATGGCCATGGGCTGCAGCCCCTAAAGTCCATTGGATTAATATGGCCTTGATGATCATTTTAGGTCAACTTCTTATTTACATCATCTTACTATTAGTTCTAATACACATTTATAAATCCCTTCACTGATGATGTTGAAATATACATGCAAAGCCTGAACCAGAGCAGTATTTCTGAATCAGCCACTACAAAAAACAACAACAAAACATTCAGACAGAATCATATTAAATCACCCTCTTCAAACAGAATCATGTTAAAACTACTTTACCACCATACTTATAAAGGTAAACCTCCACCACCACACTTTACACAATTTTCTCTTCATGTGCAATTTGCTCTTCATGTGCAGCAACATTCTTGTTATTTTTTGAGACTTTATCATTAATTGACCTTGATTCATTTCTTTCAGTTATATTGTGGAGTTCTGAAATAAAATGCAACATGTTACAGTCACTGTTTTTGGTTATGTTTATATTCAATATTACACTACTTCTTTGACAACCACACAGTATAACACAAAGTATTTCTATACTTACTCAAACATTCTTCTCCTGTCCATTGTCCTTGGGTGCAGGTCAGCAAAGAATTAGGAGGCTTTGTGTGCAGTTCTGGACAGGTATAATTAACAGTATCACCCTCCTCATAGTGCTGCTTTATGTTCTCAGATAGGATGGATGGATGTTGTCCGCAACCAGGTGTTTGTTCTGTTAACATACACACACATGCAGAATGTTGTTATATTAAATTGCATTTTTTTTTGCAATAAAACATTTTTATTATACAAATGTATTTGATTACTCTCCTTCTTCACATAACTTTTGCAATAATTAATTGTATGGTTGTTGGTTTTTTTTTTGGGGGGGGGGGGGGGGGGGGTTTCCAGCATTTGGACGGCTTGGTGGTTAGCCTGTTTGCCTCTCAGTGCTAGGGATTTGTGTTTGAGTCTCTAACTGGGTGGAGTTTCTATGTTCTCCCTGTGTCTGAGTGGGTTTCCCTTATGGTCTCTGGTTTCCTCCCATAGTCCAAAAATATGGAGGTTATGTTGACTGGATACTCTAAATTGACCAGTATGAATGTGACCAGTGTGTATACATGTATGTGTGTGTGTGAATAAGTGCACATATGTTCAGTGATTGTTGGTGCTCTGTTCTGGTTCTAACCTCATTACCTTCCCCTGCATCCAGTGTAGCCCCCCAGGGGGCTGTGGTTTCCGATAGAGAGTACGGTGTGTGTAAATTGGCTGTCACTTCTCATCAGTGTGTGAGTGATTGTAAAAAGATGATATGTCTGTAAAGCATCCTTAATAAATAAATAAATGCCAGAACCAAGCTGTTGCCAGAAGTCTCAGAATTTAGATCTACTCAATAGAAAATAAGATAGTGATGCACTGCTTTGGTTTGATTCTTATAATGATTGAGTAATCAGAGAAAATTGATCTACCTATTGGTTTCTGTAGCTTGCAAGTATGTTGTAGTCTCTACTATCTTGTCCTTATCTTTTTTTTCATTCATTTAGTAGTCACTGTCATTTATTTAAATTATCATTCCCACATTGGTATAGACAAGAGACTCCCTTTGGTTTTAAAATGGGCCTTACATAATCCATGTAGGTGCACTTGTCCACACGTTATTGGTTTCAGCTCTATTGTAACAAGCAAATATTAAGTTCTATGCCTTTTTGCAGCAATGGCATGGAAGCCTATTTGAATGTGTCTCCTACTACTTTCATCCTGTTACAACCGTCTTCTTCTTCTACATCACATTTATTTTTACAGCATTTAGCTGTCATGATTCTAGTATGTGATTATCTGCCCTAGAGCCATTTGATCACCAAAAGGAAGATTCTTGTGGGATCATACGGGTGATTGTACCTGTGGAAGTATTCTGTTATGAGAGCATTTAAGATCCTCTTCTCATTTTTTTTCTACTCATCCCCACCAATCACTGTCTTGACTTTCTCCAATATGTCTTGATTTCTATGTATTGTTGTTTTGATCAAAATGGGATGGCCTGGATCCTGAAGTGGAGGAGCTTCCTGTTTAAACAGGGGAAGAGGATTGTCTAGTCTTTAGATTTATTTTCTTTTGATGAGGAGGGTTGTAACCCTTCTCTGCTCCTCATGGCTTCTCCAAGCCCTCTATAAACTGGTAATAAGCTGGTAATACGCTACCAGCTCCACCTTCTCTGTGTACAGTGTGAGTGTCAATCATGTCTTTTTTTCATCATCAAGCTTGCTGGGACAAGGAATGGCTTATCAAATACTTTGCTTCCAAGGTCCTCCCTGTCTTCCCTGATTTCCATAAACTTTTCAGTGATTGCTGGGAGGGAGCCTTTTAGTTCTCTGTGCACCTCACATTTGGCTGCAAGAACAGCTTTAGTTATTCCCATAATGAATTGTTTTGAATGTCATCCTCCACCTCCTCAATGACATTCTTACCATAATCTTTCCCTTTTCCCTACCTGCCATGGACCCTTCATGTTGTCATCAGTCTGCTGCCACATTGGCATCTTGCTTTCCCCGATAAAGACCATAGGCCCACTACTTCCCTTAAATTGCTTGGCATCATTCTCAAAACACCTTCTTCCAAGCTCCCTTCCCTTCCACAAATATGAGTTCTGCACCATGCAGCCTTCGAACTTCTAGTACGGTTCAACTTGAACCACCATCGCTCAATACACAAAGAATACATACATCAGGTATCAGGTTTGCCACTGAAGCAAAGTGATAAAGGATGACATATTTGTGAGTGAGAAATATTTTAAGTTGTATTTATAGGTGAGACATATTTTAAGTGGTAAAGGATGACAGCCAACTTTGATGAGTGAGACCATTTGACCATGATAAGATGTTCAACAGTTATGCTAGCAATTTCGATCCAGGGGATATATGGATACTCTACTGAATGAGAGCTTATGCAGAGTTTGAGACCTAAACCGAGCTACACTCCTCAATCATTCTCCACGCACCAGTAGCCCAGTCCCCCTTACAGTTGTATCCACATACAGCCACCTCTCTCAAGTTTTGAAAAGTACAGTTCACCGACATTGGCTCATTTTAAGAAGTAATCTTAACGCTACAATTATTTTGGGAAATTATCTTTTGACCCAGTCAGCAGATCTAATGCTGTTTGGTTAAAAAAAAATAATCTTTGGCAGTAGTATTTTTGTAATATAGTTTCTAAACATTGAGAAGCTGCATACCTTCACAGCCTGAGTCTGTCTGGTTTTGTCCATTACATGCGACTGTGCTGTTTTCTTGACCCAACAATTTATCACCATGTTGGTTTGTCTCATTCAATGGAATTTCAGTGTCTTGGTCAAGACTAATGGTTGGTGATGCTACCATGAAAGCAAAATTAAATATACAACAAAGCAAAATAGATTAGATATGCCAAGTAACAGCCAAGAAGAGGAATGGGCTGATAAACAGTTGTGTTCTGGTTTCAAATGTGCTGAATTCAAATGTAATGAAATATAGTAAAACAGCATATTAAATTCTATGGAAAAAAAGAAAGAACAACATTTCAAAAGTGTTGAAAAGGATTAAAGAGTCTATCATAATTATCCCTAATAATTTAATAATTTCTTCCCCTTCACACTGTAGACTGCAGTCAATAGAAAATGCTGAAATACTTAAAGATTACTCACTTTCACACTTTGGGTAACTCCATTCTCTCTGTGTACAGTTAGCTATATTCTCTCCAGGAAACCGAAAACCGTAATTACATTTGTATTCTACTTTGTCTCCTTCCCAATATCCCTTGTTGTCATGGTCACTTGTCATCAAAACACCATTCTCTATTTTCTGGTCGGGATTTGGGCATTGAAATGCTAACATAAACAACACTGACAGTCAATTTCAGTAACTCTTACATGTTTTACTCAGTATATAGGATATTCGTAATGGATATACTTTAATAATACTAAAAATAAAATCATATCTAAAGAAGAATACTTTTTCCTTGTATTTTACTTACGTTTACATGTTGGTGTTTGCTCCCATTTTGAGTTAATACAGGAAATTGTGTCATGCCCGTGCAGTTCAAGACCTTCTTTACATTTAAATGTCACTAATTGCTCCAATTCCTGGTCTGTACTGTAAGAGGTGATAACTGCATTTTCTACTTCAGGGGGAGTATTACATCTGCGCCCTATTGTCACAATATGGGGAAACAAACAATGGAAAACAACCAAAGAATGGGAAGATAATCTATCATTGTCTGGACAAAAACATGCAGAAATAATTTCTGTATGATCACAACTACTCTACAACTTCTACAATATAAAGCATCCACAGAATATGCTATATTAGACAACACATGTTTAAAATGGTATTCACCAAATATGTTCACACTGTACACAGCACACCACAGATTTTAACTTCACTAACACTTTTGGAAAAAAACTGATCTGTTAACTCTTCACTTAAACATCACAATTCCCCTATCCTCAGAACTATGACTTTCAGGAGACACATCAGCAATCGATATGACAAAAGAAACCACCACTGTAATGATAGCTATAACCATCATCAATAAAAATATCTTCATGAACTAAAAATCAACAAACACCATTACTCAAGGGAAAAAATCAGTAATGGATCATAAATCAATCGAAAAATATCTACTACTATCAAAAATAGAACCACACAATATGACTCAATCTGGACCCTTGTCATTAATGTTCTGCAGTAATCATGCCTCCAAATGAACACCACTGAAAAAGCAGGTACACTGAAATCCATACTCAATTCCATAGCACCTTACATACCACAAAACACTTTTCTCCGTATTCACAAACTCTCTCCCTAACACACACAGAATTCTATCTCTGTATAACAATATTTAACAAATGTTATACATACTGCTGGTGTAAATAATAAATTTTATTTGTTGTTGTTTATTTCGTTGTGCTTATGTATCCTCCCTCATGAACAATGCAATGACTGGCACAGGTGCTAAGAGAAGCTCTTAAAAAGTCATGAAAAGGTGCACTTGCACTATCATTGACTTAGTATCTCCACAGAAGAAGAAGCTAAGAAGCAGTACTCTCTACCAAGCAGCACTCCAAGTAATATTACCTAGCTTCTTAGCTATTTACTCAGTTACTATGTCAACATGCATCAGTTATATATATATTAACAATATAGCTCCATAACCATTTTCAGACAGCCTAGTGCTAGATGCTACTTCTGCCATAGAGGTGTGAAGTTTACTATATGATGATGCACTTTTCCCTGACTGCCACCCTGCTGTCTCTGCAAACAGCTTGTCTTGCAGCACATTCTAAGTGATCTTTAATTAGCATTAAATACATTAAATGATTTTAAATTAAATTAAAAAAAAATTAATGTTAACATTCACAGGCAACATTCACATGCAAGAGCATTTTCAACCACGCCTACGTTTTTTGGATGCATTGAAAGCCCTGCACAGTGAAAAGCAATGAAGAGACAGAGCTTGCATTTCAAGACAGGGTAGATTCACTTTTGACACAATTTCAGCATGTAATTCTTGAAAAGGTCATTCCTTGCTAATTAATTTTCATCAAAGATCAGGAAACAACAGGGAAATGTAATGAAGATTTTGCTTTCAGAATGTCATTTTTTTCTGCAAGCCATAATGAAAAGTAATATGCTTTCTGCATTATATTGACTTATATTCCAATGTCAGCTGATTTAAGACATCACAAGGAATATGCTCTATTGTATGTCACAAACCATCAGTTAATAGCTACTGCCATCACACAAGAGGCCCAAAAGTCTTTCAGTCTTTTATAGGTCTGAACTCATATACAAACATGGCTTACGTTCACAGACTGATGTCTCCCACTGGCCATTCAAACATCTGATGGAAGACGGTCTGGATTTGTAGCCAAAATCACATTCGATTTTTAACCGTTGGCCACCTTGATGAGCTTCGTTTATTTGAATTTGTTTTCCATGCTTAACATTGGGAAGAGAACCACACTCATTCTTTCCTGTCAAGAAGGAATCCCAAACCATGAAACCAGTAATGAACCATTCCTCTTATGACAGCACCATATGCTGCTGAAATTAGTTCTCTGAACAGTTAAAGTCACTCACGTATACACTGTGGCTGATGACTCCAAACCCCCTGTTGGCAGGTTACTACTCCCCACCACTTTTCATCAAATGCTTTGTAACCAGTGTCACATGAATAGGAAGCACGTTGGGCTCCATCATGGTCTTTGGAATACTGTATGAATCCATTGGTCAAAGTGAGCTTACCACATGCTCCTTTTGCAACTATAATGTAAACACAGGACAAATATGAAACAGTTGACAATCTTTTTAAAATTCTGTGGAATCTAAACGAATGTCTGGTCAATGTTACCATGGCAACAAATTCACCGAATTACTTCAAGCAAGCTTGCAAAGGTGGTCACGCAGCCTGAAACAAAGGCGATCAATTCCCTCTTGTTAAAATGTGGACGAAACTCATATCCCTGGATTTTAGCACCAGAAAGACAATTGCCAGCACACCTGGATGATGTCATATTTTATCAACAAAGAACCTGTAGCAGAAATTTCTACCTAATTCTAGAGAAATTCAGTGAGGACAATCAGATAGGATATTCACCCAAAATCAACACGAGAGAATTTAACATTTGGGCAAAGTTTATTAAAAGGGCATAGTTTATCTAAACTGCACCTTTTCAGTAACTGACATAGGTGAATAGTTGAAATACTGTTTTAATGTATCCATGTTTGTTCCAGCCATCTTTGTTTAGATATTCTTAAAATTGGTACACATTTCTTTCTCCTCTTTGCATGTGATATCTCTCTCTCTTAAATAATAAACATATGTATGATTATCTTGCCTTCCCTAGGCTCAGACACAATGACCTTATTGTTAGTTAGTAAAACTAGTCTCATTATCCTTTATTCTATGATCATGTTAGAACAAGCCAGCTGAGCTCGTTAACATACAGCCACTTTCCTCTGCTGTTTAACCTCTGCTCCATTTTATTTGTTTTGTTCTCCATAGGAGAACCAAGGTAGCAAGGCCTTCTTATGCACACACACTTACGCACATGCACTTTCCTCCCCTTTTATACACACATACACTCACTTTTAATTTTTTGAATTGTAAATATACTGATTGTTGATGCTAGGTTTTTTTTGTGATTTAGAGTAGTTGTGTTAATAAACATATAATTTATTCTAACCAAGCTCTCTTGATATCATTCAGATTGTGGTTTTTCCAATATCGTCAATCACTGTCATTTAAATCCTTCAGGGATCAAATCATTTTGACTTCCTTTAGTTAAAAATTAAAGATTGTGATTCTGATTTGATTTGTATATATGTGACCGCTCTAATGACACTGTTTCATAATTGATGCATAGTATTGTATGCATCTTTATTGTATTGTAAAGGATTATTAGGTGAAACCCAGACAACGTGAACTTTATAATCTCACAGGTACATTAATTTAATATTAATTTTAATTAATTAATTTAAATTAGAGCATTTTCTTCAGGAAGTTCAAAGGTCATGCAGCATTCAGTTGTAACGACAAAATATGTCTGAAACAATCCACACTCCTTTGGAAATAGTAATAAGTGCATCATGAGAATAGTATGAACTATCATTACAAATAAGTGTATAGCGCGTAATACCCGATTTTGGACATACCAGATTGTTTCAATGAAGCTACTGCTGAGTACAGAGGCTTTCATTATAGCCCCTGTTGACGTGCCTTTCCAACTTTCATGCCCAAGTCTGACTCAGACATAGTTTGTAGGTTTTTTGTACATGTATTTTTTTCTCTTTAATGTTTTGTGTAAATACTGGTTTGTGTCTGATATTTATTTGCTTATTTTGTCTTCAATTATATTTATTTTTCTCCCTTTTTTTTGTGTTTTCAGCTCATCGGTTGTTTTGGCTGATTTGGTCATTTTTAGGTCTAGTTGAATCTCCATTTTTTTCATTAGTCTAGATATTTTCGTTTTCCCTTTTTCCTTTTTCCCTTTTGGTTATATGCTTGTTTTTTTGTTTGTTTGTTTGTTTGTCTTGGGTTTCGGGGATGGGGGTGGGGGGAGTTGGGGTTTATTGGGTTATTTTAGCTACCTGAAGGTGGCTCTCATCAATTCATCTCATCATTCATTATTATTGTTTTTTCCCCTTCCTAACAGAGAGTCATCACCTCCCCTCTGGCTGATTACCATCCTAAGGAATAGAAGATAAGAATGAAGGATGGATTTGTCTCTATGAGATAAGAACAAGGATAAAAGAAGACCATAGACTTAATGTTTTTAGTTGTTCTCAAGGCAACTGCTTTGTTGTATACCTTGTTGGTGTCAGAAAAAATCATTGTCTGATTTTCTCTACCACCCCGAATGCTAACTCTCATTGCCTGCTGAGTGCTTTGAATTTTTTTTGCATATGATTTGCTAGTCAGTTTGGTAACATTGAGTCCTGAATAATTTGCAGGTACACTTTTACCAAGCAACTTGCCAATCATTTGATGGCATATGAGATCAAATTTACTAATATTGTTTAAACTCATGCAAACGGATTTTGCTTCATTGTGATAAAATGGTCTCAAAATATACTGGCACTTATTCATCAAAGCTGTATAAAATCAAATTTCATCATACAACCAGTGCATGCAAAATTCACTGAGAGTACTATTATTCATCAATTTCATCTTTGGCATATTTGTACTATCCAATTCACATCTGGTTGGTGTGCATGTAAAGTTAAGCATAATCATTCAATAAAAATGCTTAATTTGTGGTTAGATAATCATTATCTTTACCTTCATTGATGTCAGTAATGTCTTACTTTCTATGCAGCTGAAGATGATTAATCAGTTACACTCTAATCACCTCTTGTTTCGGTATCATTCACCAGTTTCACAATTTATGCCTGAAATAGTTAATATATTATTCAGGCAAGGCTGCTTCAAGAATGAGGATATGCGAACATTTGTTCCACCACTTTTCAAAGTACTGGGGTGATGCCTCCACCACTTTTACATGAAGCCGAAATGGGTTTTATATGGAAAGTTTTAAAAATCTCCATTCTCTTCAACTGCTTGGAGCACTGGACTATAGCAGGAACTGACAGGTAGTAAGATTCAATCACCAGTAGGACTGCTAAAACTTAAATAGAAAAATATGTTCATTTAGCTTACATGTGGCCTTCTCGTTGAAAATCTATTTAACATATAACATGCTGTTTAATGTGTATACTTTGAGATTTTATAAATCAGAGAAACAGAAGATGATAGACCAACCTGCAATGCTGATCTGGACAGGTGTGTTAGTCTACTTATGATATTGCTGTCAATGCTTTTATATAGTTTTATACAGTATTTTCTTTTAAATATGTCTAAATAACACCACTTCAGCATATTCAGTGCAGTCCTATGAATATAGGCCACTCTGTCTACAATCATAACTGTTAGTTGTGAACACTGTTCTGTAGTGTAAGGTAATAAAAAGAGTGTTTACAGGGAAAAGAGGCCTAACATTGCATTAGACATAATAATATAAGACATAAGGGAGTATCGAGATTCTGTGTCCTTTCAGAATGATTTACGTACAGGGCAGAGGTCTCTGTAGAGGCCTCTGCAGGCTTCAGCAAAGGAACCTGGGTAGGCTTTGGTGGACCTCAGGGTAAGATACATGATCTCTCCACCAGGCCCAGGACCATATAGAAAAACAATCTTCTTTAGGATAAGGTTAAGAGAAGTCTTCTCTTGGAATGTGGTGGTAATGGGTTCAAACTGGTCTGGGTGAATATGTTGGCTAATGTATGGTTTGGATGTAATGGTGACAAATGCTAACACTAGTTTGTAAAAAAGGCAGGGTGAATACATAATCACTTCTGACAAATGTATAAAAATGTGGGTTCTTTGTTTGATTGTTAGACATTCTCCAAAGGGTGCCTCAAGGATGCTTGTTAAAGTTAACCTGCAATAAAGGACAGGACCCAATATTCTCTTCTACTAATTCTTAAGTCTGCATCTTTATTTTCTATTTGAATGTTTAAAACTATCTGACTGAGGATTTAGGAACGACAAATGTTCAGCGCATACTATCGTGTGGGATTACATACTGACATGATTTGTTCAAATGATTAACAAACAGATACTTACGAGTACAGCGTTTCATATTTTCCCATTTCTGCTGCCTTTTACAAGTGATGACAAAAGAACTAACTGGTTCATATCCAGGAAAACACTGTATCGTAATTCTGTCATCTATTGTATAAGTATCTTTAGGTCTCAGTATCTCTGCATGTGCAATCTCTGGTTCAGGACAAGTCATCTCTGTAAAATAATCAAAAGACTGATTCATTATATACACTGTATACACATGCTTATTATTGACTTGCTAATGAATCCAAAAGGAGCACGTACTTGTACACAGTGTTTTTGGGCTCCAGCCGTCGATTGTACATGTAGCGTATGAAGCTGTTTTTCGATAATTGTAATTACACTCATAAAACATTCTGTCCCCCAGTTTTTTATCACCAGAAAAGTAGTTGAAAGCCAAATTCTCATTATGGGGAACATTACAGGTAATTTCTGCAAAGATATGTTTTGATACATGTTAAAACTGTAGCAAAAAGAATATTTTTGTGTTTATATTTCTGTTTTTATATTTTAGCTATTTTACCATTACATATCGGTGACCTTTCCCATTCACCATTGTCTTTGCATTTAATTTTTTGTGAGTTTAGTCTTGTTCCAAATATCCAGTGGTCTTTTCTGCAAGTAAGTGTTAAGCTTTCTTCAGGCTTAAATATATTTTTTCCACTTGGAGATGTACTATGTACTCCAGGTATGCCAAACTCAAGCACGCAGGTAACTTCTGTTATAGACAAAAGGAAAGAAAAAAAAAGAAAGGTTAAACCTCTCATAAATATCAACATAATGGTAAGATTCAAGTAAAAAAAAATAAAAATAAGATGGAAAATATGACTGCAAGCCAGTTTGTCTATAAAAAATGTCCTTGTGAATTAATGATGTAACACATGACCAACTTCACATATGATAAGAGTTGAATGTAATCTTTTGTTTAATTTGCGATTACCTTCACATTCTGGCTTTATACTCCAGCCATGTTTAGTGCATTTAGGGGTTCCAGGTGTGGCCTTGTATCCTTTATCACATGCGTATTTTATCAGTTCATTCTCTTGATACTCTTCCTGTGGTTCAATAATGGTCCCAAATAGTATTTGAGGTGGGAGACATTTTATGTCTGCAAGAGAAAGACATTGAGGGACCTATTTACATAATATGTCTAAAAAAAAGTCTAACAGACTTTTCTAAGCACTGCTGGAGTAAATAAAGGTCTTTGGCAATTAATTAGTATTGCTTCTCATCTAATTCACTTCTCATCTAATTTTTTACTCGTACACAACTACCACTGCCATTAGAACTAAGGGCTAGTGAAATCCTCACATCTTGTAGATTCAACACAGTCAAAGGTCACTGAAACTGAACCAAAACTACATTCTGAAGCTAAGTGGAGTAATTCTGCACATTACCTTTTCCACTGGTAAGACTAGCATTGAATCAAAATGTAACCATGTAACTTCAGCTTTAAGAGTGTGAAAAAAACATGATCTTCTAATAATACAATATTTTGGCAGGGCTGAATGTACCACTATTTTATAGCTTTGAGGAAATCACCTCACTATTTATTAAAACCTGTTACATTTTAGAAACCTTTTAGCTACAACTACTGGGAAAGATACCTATACAGTTTGGAACAGATACACTCCACGTCCCATCCTTTGTACAGTGTATGCTTTCTGCTCCATCCAACATCTTGCGAGGAGATGTACATTCAAAGTGAATAACATCATCAAAGCTTGCTTCTTCAATGCTGCCTGTTGCAATGATACCTTCGGAGGTTCTAATTGTGGGGCATTTCACCACTGAAAAATATGTCAAATTAATCACAAATACATTAGAGGCAGACAAACAAATCACAAGTACCATTGGGGGCCACATCTTAGGGCATCATGCAGGAGCTACTCATATGAACAGATTAATTCAAAAACTGCTCATCCAATTGATTTAAGAGGACATGCTGCGTTCACCGGTTTTCCTGTATTTAAATATTTTTCTTAGGCAAAAACAAAATGTTTGACGTGGATGCAGAACTCATCTGTGTTGAACCTTTTTGGGTTTGAGCGACAAGTTGGAGCTGTTATCATTACCACAGAGGAGTCATCTAACATATTTTAGCATAACGTGAATGTGCACCAGGGGGCAGCATCCAGACAGAATGTTTAAATGAGCAACAAAAAATTAAGCCAATGTTCTTGACAGAGTTCTGGATCATGTCTCTTTCCATGAATTAATGGATTTCATTGTTCTTGTAATATTTCGCAGATGGATCCTATAAATTTATCTCTGAGAGCTGATCCTCAAACTGGTCCATTTAGTTTTTGTGCTTGTTTGGGTCCTGTGACCAGTCCCATTATTACTGGATCAGCATACTGGATCAGCATGACTCACAGATCTGAACATAGACAGGACACATAGTATAGATTTTCTAACTAGGATTTCTTGTATAAAGAACACCAAACAAGTGTATGCAATATACAATACAATGTAATTTATTCCAGTTATGCTACAGGTTATGCTGTAAAGGATACTACTTTTACATCAATAAAGGTTAATGTACAGATGTCACTGTTCTAATGAAATTGTGCAGTTCTAACTAGCTTAGAATCATGTTTCAGAAACTATAAACAATTCTTCTGTCCACAGGAATTCTCCTCTGTTGTGCTGGTAGGAGTTTACGTTTAACCTCATGCGTGCATGTGCGAGGCACAACAAGCTCTAGAACAGCAGATCATGAGTGCAGAGCACAAACATGCTGACTCATTTTTCATTATTTTTGGAGACTTCAACAGAGCTAAACTCACTGATGAACCTGTAGTGAGTACTGTTAAGAAATTGACAAATGAGGATAACGAATGATGTCCAGCAACAAGCCATCAGTCATCTAGAAAAGCCTGCAGGACATCACCAGCTACAAAAGGCACCCCCACAGGTTTCTGCAGGTTCCAAAACCCAGCATCACACACCTATTCAACCACAATCCACACCTCATTCACACCCAGCTACCCACTCAACCTGCCCTGAGGATGTACAAGGAAGATGTGCACCGACTCTTCAAAAAACAAAAAGAGAAGAAGACACCTGGCCCTGATGGAGATTTATCCTCCTGTCTGCAGGCCTGCACAGACCAGCTCACACCTGTTTTTACAAAGGTCTTCAACAAAACACTGGAGCTGTGCAAAGTACTGTTTCAAATACCTCACAATCATACCTATACCCAAAAAAATTCACCATCACAGGATTTAATGACTACAGACATGTCACCCTGACCTCAGTGGTCATGAAATCCTTTGAGAGACTGATACTAACTTATCTGAGGCACATCACATCCCCCCTAACGGACTCCCTGCAGTTTGCATACCAGGCCAAGAGGTCGGTGGACGATGCTATGAACATGGGGTTTAACCTAATCCTTCAAATACCCAAGAATTTAGGCAAGAATTCTGTTCTTGGATTTCAGCTTGGCATCTCGGCCCAACAATACAACAAATTCATTCAACTTGGAGTGCTGGCTTTGACCTGCTCATGGATCACTGGCTTCCTCACTGGCAAAGAGCAGCTGGTGACGTTGCGAAAGTTCACTTCAAGAACCCAGACAACCAGTAAGGGTGCCCCACAAGGTTGTGTACTCTCCCCACTGCTCTTTTTGCTGTACACAAATGACTGCACCTCCATGGACCTCTTAGTCAATATCCAGAAATTTGCAGACACCACATTCATCGGTCTCATACCTGACTGTGATGAAATTGCTTATAGATGGGTGTTTAACCAAGTTGTCCTCTGGAGCATCCGCAACAACTGTTGCAAAATTCCTTGCTGTGTCAGTTGTTTGTCTGTATACCAGTTGTTTCATGTGTCTGTTTCATGCACCAGCTCTTCGGCGTGTTGATTAAGATTAAAGAATTTATTCAAAGTCCAAAGTTTATTTGTCATGCACATAGTCATACATGGTATAACTGGCAGTGAAATACTTTTTGTAACTGCTCTGTCCATGGCTGAGGAGAGATACAGGTAAATGGAATGCTGTTTTGTAATGCGTCGTGGCCCAAGTGTTGCAGGGTGAGGGGCAGGACACACAGATTCCAGCGACTGGGACGTATACTATGCATATATACAATGTACAATTTCCATTTTTATTTTTGTTAGTTTTTTTTTTTTGTATGATGATATTGTGGACATCATATGCAGAGCAGTCCCATCAGTTCCATCAGTTGCCCTGATTTGACTAGTGCAGACCCTGGTTTAGTCCCTGGCTTGTCAAGTGTGCCTTGCTCTGTTGTTGGTTTATGCCTTCCTTTCACCACCTCATCTGCACTTGGGTCCCTCTAGATGGTCCTTCTTTCCTAGAGTATCAATCGAGGTCAAAGCCTATCAGGGGGCTTCACCCAGGATCACCCGGGCAGCACTAGTTAGAGTTCCATGCAATGCAGCTCCCTTTCTGTAAATAACCTATTCATTAATCTGTAGTGCCACATTTTCCTTTGCTCTCATGTTTTGCTGTCTTGTTGTTTATTTTTAGATTTTTAGTTGATAAGCCATGTCAAATATGGTCCGGAGTTGGCAACAGACAAATGCCTCATTTTAGATCAGGATATTATGTCTTGTTTGAACATATTGCACTTGCTATATCATTTACAAATTTCCACTTATTCAATGATTTGATTCTCCATATACACTCATGTATCTATGAATAAAGCGTGCGTGCTTCTCCGCCTCTCTGATTCTGTGTCATTCATTCTGAGAAAGATGCCACAGGCTCTGAGGAGGAGCAACCCAAACAAGGAGCAGAGGGACAAGGTTAAGGAGGATAGGGAATTTTTCCTGACAGCCCTCCAATATAACATTACAATATAAATATCTAAAAGTAACTATTCTGTTACTCACCCAACACACATGTGGTGATAAAGAATAACAATGAATCTGACATTCACTATACTTCTACTTATTAGCCATCTTAAAATTGTTAGTGTCACGGGTGAAAAACGTGCAGGAAAATACCGAAGCAAACATTGGACCCTCGCTTCTCCAGCCCTTTGACCTCCAGCCCTTGTACTGGTTACTATCATGGTCTCTGTCCCTGTCACAATTGCACTCAATGTTCCTATCTCTCCCCATTTTTGGCGCTTCCTATCCCGGTCAGTGTCCTAGTGCCTCTTGTCCCATTCTTGGTCCAGCCTGTTTCCCTGACCAGTCCCTGGCCTGTCCCTCAGCAGAGCCCTGAGTCGGCTGTTTGTTCTGACTCGGCTGTTTGTTCCTCTTCAAGTTCAGTTTTACCCATTTGTTTTAATGTTGTTGTTTTGCTGTTTGCTCAACACATTTTGCTTTCATTTTGATTAAATGCCTTTCACTTGCACTTTGCTTGATGTACACCACATTTTCTCAAAGATTTATTACATTTCTTATTTCAGACTGAAAACTAGGTATTCATTCTTACATTTAATGAATAATGATCACACTAGGAATTCACACATCAGAATTCCTTTGACCTTATGATTGAAATTATTACTAGATTTTGTGGTTGGTTAAAAAATAAAAAGTAAATGTAGCCTTTATAAACCAATTTAAATAAATTATTTGCTTGTTTGCTCATGGTTTTCCATAAAAGCTGTCATTTTGAAAGTAGTTCCAGGAAATATGCACAGAGATCCCATTTCTTGATGCAGTGTGACTCAGCACTGATTTGAAGCATTCTCCACTCCATGTTTGACATGGTGGACTTTTTCTAGAATACACACTGAATGACATTGTTATATTTTTTCTATGACCTTAACTGTCGGGTTGGTCATAGATCCACAGTGCCACTGCGGATGCCCTGTCCAGTCACCTATGTGCCACTGAGGAATGCTAGTATTGTGCACACATTAATGAAAGGGCAGCAATGGTCGAAAGGAGTGCAGCTGCCACTGCAGTCACCCCCACTGACACTTGGCTTATCCCTGTGAGGAATTCTGCCATGCCCAGGGGTGGAGAGGTCTCAGATGGACATACGGATGGCTAGAGACAGGATGGAAATTGAGCTGGACAGACTTTATGCCATGCAGAGACTACAGTTAAGGCATTTTGTGCTGGCTGGGACAGTCTCCAGCTACATGACGAGCTACTGTACCATTTGTGGGAGAAGCCAGTGTCTGGCCAGCATATGGAAAGTACTGAAGCCACACAATCTGAGGAAAACTATGCTGGACACAGTGCCAGTGAGCAGGAGGCCTTTAACAGGGGAAAATGCTGAAGCAGCAGCAATGGAGCTTTACGTGCACTGCTGCAACCAGTGGACAGGTGGAACATACCCCAATTCAGTAGCTCTACTCCAGCATGTCCATGGAGAGGGTCAGTGGTCATGGCTGAGGTCTGCTATTAGCTGGACATTGAGAAGACTTGAACTATGCTGCTCCAACCCCAAGAGTGACAGCTTTGTGAAGTGCTTCAACTGTAAACTCACCACCCAGTTAGCTCTTATCACGACACCACAACAGTGTGCCTGGGAATGGCTCTTCTGATAGTCAGCCATGAGGTAATCATGTCCACAGAGCTCACGTTTGGCTTCCCATCTGGGTTGGAAGAGTACTGTGTACCAGCTCACCAGGGACCAAGGCTCTGCTAGTGGCTGCCAGAAGTATGTATAACATGCACTCCCAAGGCCAGCTACACTTGCTAGAGGAGCAGGTGTGGCTGTTCTACTTGCATCACTGTAAGGGACTGTGCCCCAACCACAAATCATCATGGGAAGGTCCCTGTGTGGTGAAGGAGTGCTTGGGCAAGGTCAACTGCTCGATTCGGGCAAAGCAATTAACTGTGCTGGTATATCGGACCTGGCAAGCCCCATAGTGACCCTATGAATGGGTGACCTCACTGGGGAAAGGGAGGCCTGTTGTGGGAGATCAGGCACCCATGGCACTTGAACCAATCAGGATGTCAGGTACAGAGGGTAACTGCTATTTGCCGTTTGCCTGCTGCATTGCTATTATGGCAAATGGCTGCACAGCCTTTTGAGTTTATATACAGTGACAACCAAGTCTTCAAATAGTGTGTAATATAAGTTAATTGAAGTACATCAAAATCTAGGAATGTCCAGAGAAACAACATACTTTACAACACTTGATTCAATATCTTCTGTCATTAAGTCATAATTTTTTTGTTGTTGTTGTGCAAGTCAATAACACAACAGGTAGGGTTGAAGAGCTCCCCTTTATTTGCTGAATGTCAGCAGGCACAGACAGAAGACATGAAACTGTACTGCACAACTGTCATGATTTCACCTTCCCTGGGATGGTGGTTTCCACGGTGATACCCTTCCACTGTTTGTTGTTTTGGTTTTTATCTATTCTGTCTCCTTGTTTAGTTCTCTATCCCTTATTGTTAGTCTTTGAATAAATATCCCTTATTTTAGAGTCTTCGTTGTTGGTCTTTGTTTCCTATAAGATCTGTCTGTCATTTAGCCATGTTTTTACATTAGCAATGTTTAGCCTTGTTTACATTCACTGTTTGTATTATTTTCTTGATACAGTTTACTTTGGTTTGTTTCTCTGTTATTGTGAGTTTCCTTCTTTTGGTATGGTTTTGTTTTTGTTTTCATTTCATTTCTTTTTCTGCTCCTTGGCTTGTGTTTGGCTGATCTCTGCTGCTATCCTGTTTCCTTATGTATGCATTTATTCTCAAGTGTTCTGAGTCCTCATTTTTGAAAGTTTTATAGTTGTACTGTCTATGCTCCTGTGTTTAGTCTTCCTGGTTTTTTTTGTCCTGTTTAGTTTTTCTTTTCTTTCTTTCTTTGCTATGTATTTTGTTATTCTGACTTTGAACTGCTTAAACAAAAATGACAAATATCAGATTGCTCCGAATAGTCAGCTGACTTCAGCGCATCTTTCCTGCTTCCCATCACAGCAATAAACCTTAATAGTACAACCAGAACACCAGACATTATTATCAAGAATGTTGTGTGAGGTCCCAAAATGTTGTCTCTGACAGTTTGGGCATACATGCTATACATGCTTTTTTTTTTTTTTTTCAGGATATCTACTGCCTGTTTAGTTCCCGTGCTGATCTAGCACACTCGATTGGCAATACACACCTGAATACCCTTACTCAGTAACTGAACACCAATCTGTCTTAGCAAACCTACAAACATGGAGGGAGTTAGAGGAAGAGGAGGAGAAAACCATGGAAGGCGACGAGGCGATAGACAGAGACATATGTCCGGCGACATTAGGGTCACTTTGGTGGACCATGTTATAAGTCATACCCTGACGGTGAAGGAAACTGGACAGAGATCCAGCCCCACCTGAGTCACTACATCTATAATACTGACATTTATGCAGGAGGACATTTGAGCTATCAGTTTTCACTGGGCTGCTGTGGTCCAGTCTGGTTCATCAACCACAACAACTTCACAGTTTTATATTTGCCTCTTCACTCCCCATTTCTGAGTACAATTAAGGAATTATTTTCAGCTTAGAGTTATAAAATGTATGACTGGCAAACATATGGCAGGTGGAATCAATCCAAATAAAACTGTTTTCCGAAGCCTTTCTATTTTTGTGTTCAAAGAAATGTGAGTAAATGTACTGAATTGGAACAATTTTTTACAAAAGGCTGTATGAGAAATTTTTAAAAGTATGCAAACTACATACAGTCTTTAGTATATTTGTTGCTGGTGTGAAAGAATAATTGGTGCATGTATGTATAATTTTGTTGCAAACATGCCATTTTGAATAAAGACTGGTTTTGTTTTGACATAGAAGTGAGATGTTTATTTCTGTTGTCTTTGTCACATCCTCACACAGCTCCAGATCAAATTCACTGCTAGTTTACAATAACAGTAACTTTAGTGAGTCACACTATACATTTGTGGAAGAATACTGAGAGAGAGAGAGAGAGAGAGAGAGAGAGAGAGAGAGAGAGAGAGAGAGAGAAACTTTACCTTCACAGACAGGGACAGAATTATCCCATCCTTGTGCACGACAGTTTCGACGGTTTTCACGGCTGGCCATTATGTACCTTAGAATAAGTAAAAGTTTTTTATAAGTTTATTTATTATTATGACAGTTGATGATACATCACACAAATGATGCAAATGATGACCATTTACAAAAATAGAACTCATACCCTGATACATACAGAGCTGTAGCCAGGGTTTGAAAAATCAGGGCAGGTCAGAGAAAACATATTCTGTCCACCTGCAACTGCCTTACCCTCAATTATTTTATTTTTATTTTCCCAGGATCAAAGAGATGGTAAATTGAAGCCTGCACTCTCTTTCTCCTGCCCCACTGTGTTCCCTTCCTCTCTAATATAATCCACCTATCTGTTCCTTTTCTCTCTGTCTTCTTCGATTTTCTCCTGCTGGCTGCCCATCTATTCTTCATGATGTTGTTTAGGTATGGCTTCTTTGTCAGGAATATATCTAAAGTACTCTGCTTTAAATTTCGGGGCAGTTCTGTCCAGATCTTTCCTACTTGTTTCTGTGGGAGATCATTAAATCAGACCAATTATCAATGTGTCAATAGTTTACTGTAAGGCAGGTGATGAGCTTTCATTTTACTATGCTTTGCTGAATTAATAGTCAGAACCTTATAGATAGATCGATAGTCAGAATATAATGTACAGCTACAGTATGAAGTATGATCATTAAACTATCCTAAGTTAGCTTTAAAAATAAAAATTAAAAAAACCTTGAGTAATATAACAAGCTAACCTCATTATACAATCATATTCATTTCCAAATTTGGCTATGAAAGCTTATGTAGCTTAGGTATCAATAACAATAGGCCTACCTATGAAAGCCTACTGTTATTGATACCATCACCTACATAAGCTGCTTTCTAATCAATGTTGTATGAACTATTAGCATGACCTACTAATGTGAAAGAAATATCCTAGTCCATCATAATGGACAGAGTGTGCACAGTTAATATTGTATACAGTTGCCTTTATTCCAGATGCTGTACCAGATCACTGTTTTGTACCTTTCTTACAGATAATGGCATAACGACCATTGCTTTGTCTTACCAAATGGTATGGTACCTGTCCGTTTACACACAAGCAACCTGTTACAGTGCTGCTGCCAGCAATGTGCATAAATTATAATTGCTGTCAGTTGAAGTACTAATGCAAAGGTCTGTGCTTGCACCCTCTCACACATACAACAGAAACTACCAAATCTAAACTGAATTGAGCATGCACTCATCTTCGAGCATTCACTTGTCTCAGATTTTTTTTTATCTAGTTGTTTTTATCTTGAAACTGTATTTTTACTTCTAAACAAATTTCTGACATCCAGACTTCAGCAGACTCAGCTGGCTACATACACGAGTACAGCACTTCACTCATTTGATTAGGGCGACAGTATAGGGAAAAAGTATTAAAACTTAAATGTCAGCTATGAAATGGATAGCCACATTCACAAACAATATCAGGAGATAGTTTTGAACTAACAGCTAGTTGTGAGCCTTATTGATGAATAGTTTGAATTTAATCCAGTACGCGCAGACATAAGCAATTGAGAACAATATGCAAAAATCAAATAATGCAGTTCCACTATAAAAAACAAATTATACATTTTGTGGTACAATTAAATTAATGGTAAAACTAAGTCCAGGGCTATGGCATTTTTAATTTATCAAGATAATATAATGAGTTACATTATAGAAATTATTTTTTGTTATGCAGACTCTAGTTATCATCATTTTGGTGACTGGCTGCCTTCCTTCAAAAATAAATCAAAGAATAAGCAGTTACAAGGCATTCATTGTACAACAAAGTTTCCTCTTACCCTTTCCTACAAGTATATTCCACTGTAGCTCCAAACACAAACTCTTTGTCCCCTATAAGTTTGAAGTCTGCATTTGGTGCATCTCCTGGGTGTCCACATGGTCTTTCTGTGGAAATTAGCCAGTTTCCATACACAATATAAAGGTTATACATTGATTACAATAATAATTCACACAGATTCCTCTTGACCAAGGTATACTTACTTCTGCACTCTCGTCTAGTGCTAACTTGCCAACTGCCATTTTTGCAAATCATTTTAAAAGAACCAATATAGCCAGTACTGCAGGCCAGTTTGACTATTTCCCCATCCTCGTATTGTTCTTTCAGATCACTTCTTTTAATATTTTCAAAAGTAATCTGACTTTGAAGACATTCTGAAAAACAAAGTAATTTAGTACCTATTGTCATCTAATACATATTAACAATTCATATTTTTTTAAAAATCGATTTAACATTGATTGATTATAGCTTTGTTTAGAAGATGAAAGTCCTAAACAATATATCATTATAGCTTATATCATATCTAGATCATTCTCCAAAAAGCTTTCTCCAAACCTGTGGCTTGTATGTAGTTTCTGAAAATTTGTGGTTGCACTGATCAAATGGGAAAGCATGATTATGCAGACTCAAGAATCTGAAAAACTGTCTTTATTAAAAGCAATCCGAATGATCTCACCTTCTAATCTTTCTATAAATCTAAACAAAATGAAAGATAACAAGATTAATTACACAAAGCACCTTACCTTTACTTTGAGCTAGTGTGAAAGAACATACTAAAATGGCAACCATGAAGTTTTTTACAGCCATTTGCATTCTAGATTTCAGTCCTTTAGATGATTGCAACTTTGGGATTTTTGTGGCCTCTTTCCTGATATCTTGACTGCATTGGTCATAATGGATCAATGAGGATCCTTTGTTAATCATTTACAGAAGCCAAACCAGCCCTCTTGCACAGCCTTTTTTAGAGTCCACCCACTCCCCCCCCCCCCCCCCCAAAAAAAAAAACAAGTAGATTTCAACAGTTTTTTCTTTAGATCTTATGCAAGTTCCAGTCTTACACAAGTAATAATGATGAAACACCAACAAGACCTACAGTTTGGAGGAGTTAAATATGATTAATCATTTTTGAGGTGGAAGACATAAGTGCAAGTTTTGTGGGGGGGGTTTATTTTATGTCTAGCACATAGTGCTTTACAAAAACAGGAAAATGATCATAAAAGCATAAATGATATATTCTTTAAATAGAAGTAAAAAATCACAAAATATAAATGGAATTACTCAAAATTGACAATGATTAAAGGAATTCTAAAACACAGAAATGGGTGTAGTACATAGGCTATGAATATACTCAAAGGCACTGAAAAAACAAGGTTTTGGTCTAGACAAATGAATGTTTAGATTTCATAGATCTTTTTGGAGTTGCTTCCAGCTGCATTGTAGCTGAAAGCTGGGAGTCACCATGTTTTGTTCTAATTCTAAGCACTACTAATTGATCAGTCCCTGTGTATCAAAGAGGGTTTGTATGTTCTACATTTCATTTCTGGCATCTAGCTTACACTAGAAAAAAAAGCAAGCAAACAACTACCCAAAAAAGCAAAGCAACTTACAATTCTGACTGAACACAACTTGAGCAATTGCAGGTTAGGGGTGATGGTAGCTCAGTGATTATGATACTTGACTTGTAAGCAAACAGTTGCTGGAGCAAGTCCCACTGTTGCCAGGCTTCTACTGTTGGGCTCCTGAGCAAGGCCCTTAACCCTTATGTTTTACTCAATCATAATTGTAAGTTGCTTTGGATAAAAGCATCAGTTAAATGTATGGGCCTTGCTCAACACTCTGGCTGTGGTGGGATTTCAACTGGCAACCTTCTGATTACTCATCAAGTAATCATCACTGAGCTACGATTAACCTCATGTGAGAATTGGAATAATATGCTGATTTATTTTTGTCCTGAATGGCATTCTAGCATCAGTTGCATTCTTCAGTCCTTTTGTGGGTAACTAGTGAAATGCTGGTACTCCAGTAGTCCAGGTTACTGGAAATAAAGACCTTGATAAGTTTGTGTATAATGCTTCCCTTTTTAAGTGCGTGTCATCCTTCAACTCATGACCCACAGCCCTTCGAGCATCTGAAATATTTGATTTCACAATTTCTTCGCTACATACCACAAATGTTTTTTTTATTATTATGTTTACAAAAGGAGGGTGATGAAACAACTGCAAGGGGTAGTTTTGAGAAGTGAGTTTGATGAATCATGTCTGTGTGTGGATGATAGATATGGGCCAAGGCAAGTTTAATTGTGTACCACATTTTATAGTGCTTTACCAAACCAGGAAACAAAATGCATATAAAACATACAAAGATACAATAAGAAGTTAAATAGACATATATAAAAGAAAAAAAATCACTAATTAAAAAAAGGTCAAACACAGAAATGGTATAGTACACAACTTATCAAAATGTTTTCAGTCTAAATTTAAGTTTAGGTTTTAGCTCCACTTAGATCCTGCATAGAAGCTGAAATCTAGGAGTCACCATTTCAAACTTACTGTGGGACAGACAGCACAGTCCAGGCTGCTGGAAAAATAGGCATTGATCGGTTATGTTTTTGACTATCTCTATCTTTGGCATTATTTTGAGATGATGGAAGGCTGGTTTTGCATAATGTGATTATCACAAATTAACATTATTCAAATTAACTAGAATAATAATTGTTTTAGTGTTTATAATGCTTTGTAATAAGAATTATGAGTATTATTATGTTTAGCTAAATGTCTGAGCTCCAACTCATTTCTGTGTAGATATCTGTGTAGGTTCTGTGCCTGTGTGAATATCCCTGGTAACCGTGGTTAGGTGTAATGGGTTACACCCATCTTTTATGGTATTTAAGATATACAACTCAGTTTGACCAATTTCCTGGGAGGGAAGTGTTCTATTGCTGGCTTTGCTATGCCTGGTTATTAAAATTATTTTGCTGTCTGAAAAATGTGTTCACTGGAATTGGTGCAAGAAAGCTGTTTTGTTTTTTTGATGTTTTTTTTTAATGTGATTTTTGCGTCACCTTTCGCTCATAAATAATAATAATAAATGGAACTGAAACTCTTGTCTCCTGGGCTTCATATCACCTCCCTTGGGCAAAACAGAGACCAAATAGAATTATCCCTGTTTTGTCTTTATGTAGAAATGGTGGGGCATCCAGATGTTAATATTATTTCCAGTAATTGCTATTGAAGTTGTGTGTGTGTGTGTGTGTGTGTGTGTGTGTGTGTGTGTGTGTGTGTGTGTGTGTGTGTGTGTGTGTGTGTGTGTGTGTGTGTGTGTGTGTGTGTGTTATAGTAAGTTTAAACTGGAACATGTATGACCTCTTCATCCCAGCAGCCTATACAGATACAAGATGTCCAAGAAGTTATCAGCGAGAGAGAGTAAAGCAATACCCAGTGAGTTTTTCTGGTTTATGTGAATGTCTCATTACTGCTGCATTTGTAAACACAAGTTTGTAAACGCAAGACTGGGTGTAGATATTTCTTTGATTAAATCTGACAGACAGCCGAGCAGTCCATTAAGCAAAGGTCACAACCCAGGCAAATAGACATTGCAGGAATAGACGTGTTTGTTTAAAACTTAAGACAGGCAACTATTGGTGTACAGGAATAACTAACAAAAGATAAGAAACACTCAGTATTAGTGAGACACTATGTAGTCATGTGATGTGGTGCATGAGAAACAGGCATCTGTGATTTATAAACTGGTGGTTCCAGATTTCAATTGATCTCCTTCTTTACATAAAGGGTGATATAGTACAAATACTGTAGATAATCACTCAACTACAATAGTAGAAATGACTCCAAAATGACAAAGTACATTGACATCTTAAGAAATACTATAAGTATATATTGCATTCATATTTTAAATATGAAATAGCTAAATGTTAGTTAGTACTACCAGTATTTGAAACCTTTTTAAATTCAGGTGCAACAAGAACCAGTAAAAGCTTGTACATAACAGGTCAATATCCTTTTGGCTACTGACTTTACCAAAGCTAAATGATTACCAAAATCCAGTAAACTGTGTTTGTGAAAATCCTTGTTTATTTAGCGATAGATAAACAGAGTTATACATAAGATCTGTAAAAGATTTGCTCTGTAAAAAAATGTGTACGATTTTGAAAACCTCTTAAATTTAGTAGGGATTATCCATTGCTACTTTGAATTTCAATAATTTGCCAATTGAATTAAGTAATTATTCCCTTAAAGCAATGACATAATAAAGTTAAAACACAAAAGACCACAAAATTATATAATATATATATATAGGTCCATCAGCCCTCTATGAGCTAAATCTCTGAAAATGAGCATATGCGTGAAAAGGACCATTTAAATGAAATAAGTCAATAAACTTCTATGGACATCTTATTGCACACTGAGTATGACATCCAGTACACAAAATGACTTCACTCTTTGAACCTAGACCCTTTACATTATCCCTAATCATTGAGTCATTTTGAACTGTAGAAGTTTTGACTCAATCAATTTATTACACAGAGTGTGTCAATATATAAATAATATTTACATCTATGGATAGTTTTAGGTTCTCAAAATGTGTATGTTTTTCTGTTAAAAACTTTAGAGAATTCAGACCAGGTGAAACCGGCTCTTTCATTAAAAATTAAACAAATATCCTCAGAATGTCCATTTGTGATGTTATCAACCAAGAAGCAGAACCAGCTATATATATACAGTATGTGTGTGTGTGTGTGTGTGTGTGTGTGTGTGCACCAGTCAAATGTTTTGGACACATCTACTCTTTATCATTTTTTTTTAACCTTTTCTACATTTTAGAACAGGGAAGGTATCAAAACAATGAAATAACACAATGAAAGAACACTGAATTGAAACATGAACATGAACCTGGGCCTGGACTCAAAATCCTCACATTTTTGTTTCCTAATCAAAATACAATGATTTAGCCACTCTAGGTGATGAAACTGAGGCCAAGCAGTTGGGACAATAATATTGTCATTACACAATCAATGTCCAATCCAATTTTATCCAACTATTCAATTAATAAAATCTAGTCCTACCATACCTATTTTCCTGCCTAAATATCCTTGAAATATGTCATGTTAGGAAGATGTTAATTGTGAATTCGTGTTTATGCTGCCTTTGATGCTTTATTTAAATAAGCATTGGTTAATGGTTGGAATGGAAGATATACTACAAACATATGAGAAGTATGTGAGTGCAAAAATCATACAATAATAATCAGTACCAAAATAAATAAATAAATAAATAGACTCTTGTACCAGATTGTCCTTAACACATTTCATTCCATTATTAGACGAATGTCACCATCTTGTGGACAAATGCAGAACCTTAATTTTATTATTTATAACATAATCTCTATCTCTCCTGATTTTTACCAGCAGTTTGTATTATGAATATGTTAGTAATTCTAATAATTAGAAGTTACTGTTACACAGCATCAAGAAAATAAATAATATTGTGCAAATGTACAGTACACCTAAGGAATTAATTTGCCTCTCCTGTCTCTTGCTGTCTACTTTAAAGGAAAACCATGTAACCAGTGCCAGATAATATTCTAATAAGGTGGCTGCATATGGAGAAAAGACCTACATATAAAGAACTTCACCTTGTAATTTACATTATGAAGGCATGCAATCAAGCAAGAGATTTGCAACCTCATATTAGAATATTTTAGTTAAATTTATATTTGACCAAAATGATAATGCATAATTAAAAGCGGCAGGCCTTTTAATGTAGGAGTAAATCTAGGGCCCAGACAGTCTCAGTTTTAAAATGAGACCATAAACAGCCCATATAGCTTAAGCTTGGATAGTTGCTTTAGGATTTTGTTTTGGGTCATTTTCCTGGTCATATCAGGGGCCAATTTCCCCAAAGTGGTGTAGTGTTAAGGTTATCTTAGTGAGAGAGAGAATATTCAGTGTTGCACTCGATCTCAGTTAATAATGTTCTTTATATGTTACAAGGCTTTTGGGAAACTTGTCTCTGAGCAGTTAAGATGCTTCTGTACACTTCAGTTTTCATCCTGCTGCTTGCATCAGCAACCATTCCCGCCATAAATGTGATCCAGGTCTGCCAGCAGCCTTATATGCCCATGGCACTGTTTCACAGATGAGGTGGTCTGCTTATGCTCAAGAGCAATTCCTTTTTTCTCCCCCACTTTATTGTTTTCATTATTCTGCTCATCTTCTCATCTGTGCTGAAGACTTTGCCCCCCGATGGCAACAGCTTATACTTTGTAGCAAACTGTTACCTGGCCATTGCATTTTGTGTTCAACTTTCTTAAGCTGTGCCAGTGCATTCCTCTCACTTCTGCCTTTGTCTTACATCGATGCCTCCTGTTCTTGAGCTACTTAGTAGCTGAACACTCTTTTATTCATCATTGTAAATCATAATTTTTGGTCATCCACTACTGGAGTCTTCCCAGGTAGATTGAGACATTTGTTATTGCCATGATAACCCATTGCTTCTGTATCACGCAGTTGATTTGGATATGCCTCTAATTCATTTTCCATCTTTCAACTCCATCCTGCAACCAACTTCACAGAAACAAAATGTTTTGGACAATGTTCAGTCATAGTGATGTAATGGTGACCCAGCCTGCCCGAGGTTGCATTGGAATTTGCACAGCACTTTATCTTTACGCAAGATTTTGAAACTTGTATCAGTATTGATAAATACACATAAAACAGTGACATCTCAAGCTTTGTTGTGTTTAAACCCATGTGACAGTTCTGCCCTATGACAGATGCAGTGCTTCCATGGGTTTAAGACCTCATGTGTGCATGTTTGCTGGGGGTTTTTGGTGGCTTGCTGCAAGACAGTATAGTAGTACTGACCAAGGTCAGTAATGCAGAGCTATTCTTTTTTATGTATTTATAGGTTACTATAGGTTTGGCTGCTGTGACTTTTTTGACATTTGCTAGAAAGTTCTACTGCTTCATTAACATTCTTTTCCAATCACTGTTTCAGTACCTTATGAATGTTAAACTGTCCCTAACCAACAGAGCTTGGACATCAAGTTTTCTTTCAGCCATTCTCAGGCTACTCTTTTACAGTTTTCAGCACTGTCACTTAAAATAGCCTTAAAAAACCATGTAAAAGAAGACAGTATAATGAGAACCAAATCAATGAATATGAATGTTTCAAACTCTATACTGAGAAATGTTACTTTCCCTTAATGCATCATATTGTACTAGGTAACGTTACTTAGATTCATTCATTCGATATAAATACTACAGGCTCATTATAGTCTAACTACCAAGCTAAAGTGAGTCTGTAAGGCACTAATTGAGCTACAACACTGGGTATGACGTGATTTGTTTATGAAAGGTCCCAGCCCAGGACTGGGCCATCTGCTAGGCTCTCTTCAGCCAACGGGGGGAGGCATAGGGTGGCTCTGAGGTCACCTGTATAACTGCCTACTTAAGAGCACCTTACAGGCATTTTTGGTGTGCTGTCTTTGTTCAGTGGTCTGACTAAAGAATAGGCTGGTATTTTGTGTAGGGACCTCAACAGCTGCCTTCTGGGTCTTTTTTTCTCTCTTGCCCTTTAAGCTCCTCCTGTACAGTGAGCCTTGAGTTGCATCTTCTGCCCTCTCAGGTTTCCTCAAGCCCTTGCCAGCATTCTCCCAGCCCTTGGGATTCTTCTGGCATTCCCTTTCTTTAGGGAAAGCCAATTCTTTGGTCAGCTGTAGTTTTCCTTTTGGTCTACTAATTTGAGCATGTCAGCCTGTTTTCCCCTGACAGCCTCAGATCTGTTATGTTGAGTTTTTTTGTGTTAAGTAGCTTGGTATTCCTGAGAGTGATGGTTCTAACTCCATATTAGGTCTTTTGGTAAGCTCCTTGGAGGACCTTCTCTATATTTGCATTTTCACATCATTTACTGGTGTCCAACCCTTGTCTCCCACAGTCAGAGGCCTGGGATTGATCCTATCTTAGGATGAGTCCCCCATTACAATTTAGTGTGGAAAGTTTACTGTATTTATGTGTTTACGGCACAGTTTACTGGTGATGAGACTTGTGGTGGTTGTACTGTAGGTGCTGTGAAAATGTAAGGGACTGATGATTAAAAAAAAAAAGCTTATGTTTCATTGGAGGTTGGTTTAATCATAACCATTAAAACAGGTTTTACAGTGTATTATAAATGAAAATATTTTGTTTGATGGGACTGCACCAAACATTTAAAGACTATGAGTGGATGCCAAGAAACACTTCATAAGTATTAAATTACACTAGCTGTAAGATTTATTCCTTCAGACACCAGCAGAAAATCCATGTCAATGTTGTAATCATTGGGAGTTAATTAATTTGATGGAACATGACTATCTGAATCACATCACTCAAGGCTCATGCACTTTCCTTCCTCCATTGACATAAGAGGGGTGCCAACAAAGTTGCCAGGTAGTTTCATTAAATATTCAGTTGGAAATTGGACTCAACATCTGGACATTAAAACCTCTATAGTGCTGAAAAGAGGAGACATTAGGCTGAATTTATGAAGCTTCAGAGTCTGTTATGCAAAGATGTATCATGAATAATATGAACTACATCAAAATGTTGAATCAAGTCTTAGAAATCAACTTCAGGTAAAGAAGACATTACATGTGTAGAAAAACTCACAATCGACAGAGTATAGGAACAAGTTAATAATATTGGTCAAGTTCTGTTTTCCCTTTAGTTTCAGCTAACGAATGCTTTTGTCTGTAAATAACTGCACAATGCCCTGGCCAGTACACTGGTACTGGAAAAGCCATTTATTGGCTGTTTTCTCTTACACATGGGGAAGACTGTGAAAGCACAAATTCCAGAAAGACATAGTGGATAAATATAATTTTTTGTTTGTTGTTTTTGGTGAGGCAAGCCAAGGCAGGCTTATTTTATTGCTTCTTTCTAAAAGTTTTATTTTCCATACTTGGATGGAAATACTGCTAATGATGCACACTGTTAGTGAACATGGGAGCAAAGCAAAGTGAACATCAATTTTATCCAAGGATGGTGAGGTGTATTATGTAAAGGTGGAGCTTTCATGGAGATGGAGAGAGAGGCCTGTAGTTATCAGGAGAAGACGCATAAGGACCAGGATTAATGAGGAAATAGGTTCCATCAGCTGTGTTAAGAGCAAGTGGAACAGAGCCATGCTGGGCATTTTGCGGATGGAAGTCATGATTAGAGAAAAGGGAGGTGGGAGCAGGATAAATTTGAGAGATTGATTTTGATTTGGGGATTAATACAGAGACAAAAAAAAAAAAAAAGGATCAACAGGAAGCAAGCTTGTCAACAAACCTCAGTGAGGGTTTCCCAGGAGAGAATTGGTAGAAGGGACACCTGCTTAAATAAGCATAAGAAGAGCTGTTCCACAGATCTGGGATCAGATGAAGTAGGAGGCCGGATGGTTGTAAAAGCCCTCTTCCTGCTTGTCCTGTGTCTCCTTTATTAAGATGCTCTGACAAGTTTGGTTTTGGGAAAGGTTAGCCCAGTTGCTTCCTCACTCTCAGTTGAGCTCCAGTAGGCCTATTGTGACGTTGGTGGCACAGAAGAAGTGAGAGGCGAACTTGAACTGACGTGCTCTTTATTATTCATGATAATTGCCTGAAACAAAGTTGTCTGAGAGTAAACTCTGAAATGTGAGTCTTAATGTCTAGGAGCCTTCCAGTGTTCTCCAGGACCGTTAATCCGCAGTGCTGTTCCTGAGTGTCTCCCATCAGTAAACAGGTGATTTCGATTGGGATAAATGACCGGCACTTCCTTCCTCTAATGTGGGCATCTCCTTCTCGGAGTTGGCCTGGCCTACCATGACACCTATTGCACTGATATCTGGCTAATGCAGCATTAGACTAGTTTGCCATTATGAGATACATATTTATAGATTTGAATAGGAAATTTAGAAAAACTTTTCCTTTAGTAGATTACTGGGGGACCACGCAATGAATTTTTGTGAGCTAATTATGAATGTATCAGCAGATTGAGAGAAAAGCAGTGTATGGCCAATTACTGCTGATTAATAATAGAGGTTTTTTTCCTGCCAATTACAATCATACACAAATTGCAGCTAATTACAGTTATAGTGCATGGAAAGCAACTGCAACTTCAGAGCTAATTGTTTAATTCATTGGCTGTTACTTTCATCTAGCTCTATATATCTGTCTGAGATTGGCCTCATTCCTAGAAAACAGAGTTTCAAGTGACTACTGGGGTGCCCATTTGCTTCTTCTCAAATTTGAGAAGCACATTTTTTGTCTTTTGGTTTTGAGAAAAAACTTAGCATGTTAGCATGTTTTATCTGTCTTTGATTAACTCTAACTCAACCACCCACACATAATCTTTCTATACTGTCACTTGGCATGTGGCGTGGATGATCATCTGACCCTCTAGAACCTTTTAGGTCTAGAGCTTTTGCACCCCTTATATAAAATTACACAGTGTACCAAGAATTTTAGCCACAAGAGGGAAGCAATGACATTGACTTTACCAAAACAAATTACAGAAGCGTAAAATGGCATGTTATATATGGAGTACATTAATTGTGTATTTGTTATCTAATGTCACATACTTTGATAAACTATTTAAATAAAACTTGTATACAGCAGTATTTTGTAAAAAGAAAACAAACAAACAAACAAACAAAAAACCTAATTTAAATGTACCATGCTGTGTAGTTTGGTGGTTCTCTTTGTTATTTTTATGATTTTAATCTGCCTATTAGGCATCTAGGCTTACCAAATTGTTGCTTAATGGTTATTGTTATGATGCCCTGCCTCTTTAAAACCTTAAGAACTAATAACGAACATATCAGCTCTATTTCTAAGCCTTTTTAACACGAGTGTAGAACAGAATACATTTAAAGTAATGTAAAATTGCTGACAGAATTTTTAGCATTAAATTGTTTAAGTCCTTCAATGTCAATCACCACAAAAACCTTTTTGAACTGAAACAAAGAAATTGGTGAATAAATGAGTAAATGATTTATGAATTCAGAATACTTTGCCAGTTCAGTTACATAAAGTGAATTATTATTATTTTATTTTTTTTTGCCACTGGTATATAAAACACTACATTTCACACATAGACAAAGAGGCAGAGTTAATTACTTAAGTAATTAACTCTGCATAGTCCTTATCAGTGTTTATACTGTATGTACCAAATACAGAAGCCAAGGCGACACCTGTGCTTTGCATCTAAGTGCAAAAAATCCTCTAATACGGGGGAAGTGTTCACAATCATTTAAATGTGTGGGACAGCAATGCCAAAAAATGGATGGCTCCATCAGCCTACAGTAAATGTGGGATGAATTTGTAAAATGTTTTGACCCAACAGTCACTTCGATTTAGCCCCATTTGGTGCTGTGGGCAGAGCGAGAGTCACTGCTCTCTTGCCATACAGGAAAAGGCTAATAAGGAGTGGCTAGTTGACTGATGACCTGCTTCATATGTGTCTGGGGCGGAGAGGGGAGAAATTGAGGGAGCGAGGCGAAGGCAATGGACAAAATATTAATGAGTCATGCTAAAGGGCTTTAACGAACCTTTGTCCTATGCGCCCACATTCATCAACTGTTAATGAACAGCAATGAGGGGTAGTGATGCACGCATAGAGAGCATGATGTGCCCTCCATTTCTGTGGATAAATGAAAAACCTCACTCTGGCTCCGGCCGCTACACCATCTCTCAGTCACACTGACATTAAGGTGCTCGCCACCTTTGGAAGCATCCAATTAAGGCAAACTAGAGATAACTAAGAAGCATCTGTAGCTTTAGAAGAAGCATCTGTAGATTTAGCTGTAGGTTTACAAAAAAAAAAAAAAAAAAGTTGTTTTTTTTTGCTTCATATAACCAGATGGTTTTTATTGATGTTCTTTTGTCTCTTTTATGAAAATTTGGTCAAGGAGTTTAAAGTCAGAATGTTGACAACTTTAATATGCCAAGTATACTTGTACACATTTATTCATTAGAAACATCTAGTAGCAGTATTCCTAAACTAAAGCCATCTGTTGGTATGCACAGGATGTGTTAGGCATTTTCCAGATGTTCATGAGTGGTCAGTCCATGGGAGTGTCATGGAGTAGCGCAGGCTGGATATTTTTAGATAACAGACCACACTTATCCCAGAAATAGCACTGGCATGTGAAAATATCCAGCAACTCTGCTGTGTTTCATATGAATGGGACACCTACTGGTATTCCACTTGAGAATAGTCAGCCAACTAAATAATGGCTATATCTATAACCTCGTAGTCAAAAACTGACCAGTGATAAATGGGGTAGAGGGTTGGTGACAAATTGCACATGACAACAGATGGGCAGCAGTGTGTAATTATACACCTATAAAGTGTACCTATTACACATTTTAACAGGGGTAGTGAATGCATATAGCAAGCATTACAATGAGTTGTGTTTCATTTGTCAGATTAAGAAGCTTGAATGTTTTTTAAATTTAACATGTGTACTTATAAATGTTAGAAGTTAGAGGTTTTGAAAATTATTTCCCAAACATTTAAATTATAAGACTTTCAAGCAACCACTGATACTTTGCTATGATTGAAATGTATAGAGAGGACAACATACATTTTTTTCTTTTTTTTTTTTTTTTTTTTTACTATTTTGACTAAATAGAATTGATTGCTCTCAAATTGATATCTGAATAAATGTAAACCTTTATTGCATAAAATGATTATATTCACTGTATTGTGGACCTCCTGTCATACTGGACAAAATGACCTGGATTGTAATATAGAGTGTGTCTTAAGGAAATTTGTAATCAGCAAGACCTCTGAGACAAATCTTCTTTGCATGTATTTAAATATGCTTCAGAAACCTTCATGCTGGCTTGTGGATTCACCTTTTCCAGTAAACTAACAGGTTTTTAGTTTTCATAGTTTAGTTCAAGGGACTGGGATGGTCCTTTCAAAGACTTATTTGGATCCAAAAGAATTCTTTGCATCACTATCCTGCTGGAAGCCCCACTTGTTGACCCACTTTTAGACTCCTGGAAAATGCAACATGATTCTGCTCTAAAATATGTTAAACTTGACACAGACTGTGAAGCCATGTATCTTAAGGAGACTGGTGAATTTTAGAAGCAGAAAGCATAGTCACATCACAGAATGATCAACACGAAAGTGAAATGTTCTTTCATTTAAGGCTATTTCACCCCTCTTTTCCTGCTAAATCTTCCTGGTTTATAAATTAACAAAATGTTTTATTTTTAGCTTCATTCCAGCACAATCCCTTTGCTTACATTAGTGGTTTTAGTGAGTTTAGACCCTTTCTTCTGGCAGGCCTTCTAAATGATCAATATCATTCATCATAATTTTATCTATATGGCAACTTTTCAATGTTCAAGGTCACTTTACAGGGAAATCAATAAGAACATAGAAAATAAACAACAATAGATTTTAACACCAATATTTTAGAAACAGATGGAATATGGAATATACAAGGAGGGATGGAAACACTAAACATGACTTAAACAGAGAATTCTCGGATGTGGGAGGTATGATACTAAAGGATAGTCTTTCCATCGAGGCTCGCCTAAACCTTGGAGCCTGTAGCAGTCAAGTTTCAGAAGGTCTTGCTGTGGGACATACAGATGAAGAAGCTCAGATAAATTGTTTGAGGCAAAACTATGCATAGCCTTGTAAGCACTTTGTATTGAATGGGGTACCTGGTAGGTAGCTGGTGTAGACTCTGAGGTATCAGAGTAATATTACCCGATTTAGTAATCATGAGTTAGAATTCTAGCTGCTTTGTGTTGTACATGAGGAAATCAGTTTGATGTTTCAACAAGGATACCAATTAATAAGGCATTATAGTAATACAGGCAAGACTTTGGAAGTGTATTGGAAGTGCATTTGACATGCTAAGAGGTGGTTTGAACCGGCAATGTTACAGTGGTAGAAAAATCCAGATTTAACTATAACTGACATGAGCTTCAAAGGTTAGTACAGAATCAAAAATTACTTCACAATCTCACACATTAGCTGAAGGGTTAACTATAGCTCCATAACCATCAATGATATAGAAAATCTAAAGAGCTCTCTAGTACCAACTTGCCAAGTATTTGTATTTTTAATGTCCTAGACTGGCATGTTTATTAGAATCTGGGCCTGCATCTCAGAAAAATACAAATAACAACTATAAAAAAAGATCAATTATGACCAAGGACAAATACAACTGAACTGTGCCATCTATTTTTTTTTAAACAAACATGCAATTTTAAACAGGCTTTGTTTCTAATATGTTTAGATTTTTGTCATTATTGCCTTTAGTTCAATGGTTAAAGAACAGATGTCCCATAATTAACTCCAACACATCAAGCAAACCAACACATCTATAATATACAGAAAAAATACTCATGCCATCTTTTTGATGGTTTTCATTACTCAACCACAGGGAGTGACATGCAGTACACTGTATCATTTGTCACTCATTTGGATGATAGGTGAAGATGCACCTTGGATAAATTATAAATTGCATAGTATTTTCAGTGTTCATCATGCCTTGTTGGACATAGATGTAAAAGGAGCAGGTATTGCATGACTTACAAATCTGAGCATTTCAAAACATTCAAATATACAGATGCAATTTTTTTTTCCAATTATATATGGACTCTGAAATTAGTATCACTCAGCCATTTCCACAGAATTTAATTCCACAGAGCATTTACAGATCTGGACAAAAGAATGTTTAGGCTTAAAACGGGTTGATACCTTCTTTTTTTGCCTTTATTGTAGTATATGCATCACTGCCACCTTTTGGAGACATAAACTAGTATCTTTGTTAGTATCTTTATCTACCATATTCCCTTTTGTTTATGTAAAAGTAAGAAAGTGGTTATTTGGATGACTTCCAATAAAAAATGTTGCATTACTTTTATTGTTGGGAAGGAGTATGAGTGAGTGTGAGTGTTCTAATTTGTCAATTTGTAATGAAGTGCTCCCAACACTGGTCTTTACTGTGCACCTCGGCAACAGACCTCAGCAGAAATCTAATGTGCCTGGGAGGCTACACACCATGAGAGAGCTATCAAATCACACCCTGAACAAAGTGCAAATCACAAGCCCAGCAGCCACATCAGCTGAATAGTGATGGGGGAAGTCACATTCAAAGCACACTGAGCCCTCACTGATAAGTGAGAGTCCATTTGGAAACGACTGTATCCGCTCCCATTATCACCGCCTCAGTTTAGAATGTGGCAACATCAGATGAATGTCCATGAAAAGCTTGAAGGTCTCTAAATATCAAATATAGGGATGCTCCTTATCTGCAGCACAGAAAGATAAGGTCAATAACTTTTATATTTTTGACACTTATTGCACACAGCAATGTGTAAAAGGCTTCGGAGGTTGAGGAAATCACATGACTGGATATGGACTGAATTTAAATAGTAATGGCAAATTAAAATAAATAATAGACTTGCAATAATCAAGTCCACTCTGGAGAAACTAAAGAAGACTGGACAATCGCATTATTGTATTGAGCACCTCTAAAACATCGGGATCGAGGACTTTTCATTTCTACTGACTAGACACTTTCAAAGCAATGGCCATAACATCAATGAGGTTATTGTTAACATTGTTATTTTTGCTATGGTTGTCATCTCTGAAATCAGGGTTCCAATGATTCTCAAGTTATATGGACTTTTCTAAGTTTATGTTTTTGTTCTGGTCCTGTCTCCTCCCTGCTTTCCCCCCACCCTTTATTCTCATCTGTGTCCTGTTTCACCTTCATTTGGTCAATGCATTTAAACCTCTTTCCCTATCTTGTTTTTTTGGGGGGCATTAATTCCTGAATTCTTTTCTAGTCATCCATGATTACCTTTTTATGTATTCCAGTTTTTCAACCATGAACACAACATTTGACAACAATTGGAATTATTCATAATAAACTTCGTTCACTCATTTTCATGCAGCCTCGCCTTGCTCATCATTACAGATGCAGCGAGTGTAATATGGCCTGGATCGTGGGGCCATCACTGGTGTGAAACTTTGTTGTTACCCTGCAGCAAAAAGACTTTAGTCACTCTCAATGTGGTCGCACCATGAACAGTATTCCTCTTCATGCCATGGGAACAAATTCCACAAATTGTTGAAATTTTCTGCAATGATTCCTCCTCTGGGTTTCAGTTCTGATGCATTCCTCGGTGAGTGTGTTAACTCCTCACTTCATTGCCAGTGTAACTTTAGAGTGTACTCAATGACATACAAACTGTGCATATCCATGATCAAGTAAGAGCTTATTGGTAAAGCTGAAGTACATGCAGAAACTGGGCAGGGGGATGAATTAGCGAAAACCTCCCGGGGTTTCTTTCTCCTGTTGTTGGCTCATTTTAATCTGATAGCAGGGGTGAGGGCAAGCTCAAACTCTGCCACACCTGCTGTTTTGCCTGTGGCCCCAGGCCACATATGCTCCACCGAACACAGTGCTGGCTTTAGTTGCTCCGCTGTCTGTAATCCTGCTCTCCTTTGCTCAATTTCTTGTGATCCTGGCTACTCCAATCTTTTGCCCACTGTGTCAGCCTCTTTTTCATTTTCCTGTGGTGCCCTCCACTTCAGCTTTGCTGCCTGGTGTCCAATGCTCTCCTACTCCCTGGCCTATATTCTTAGCTGCTTCTGTCTCATCTATGTTTCTAGCTCCCTCCAGGAAGGTTCTTTGGGGAGTGTCTATATGTCTTCAGGCCCAGCCACACTGTTGCTAGCCATGATTCCCCTAGCCCCTGCATAGGGGGGATTGTTGGCTTCAGAGGGTAGCTGGAGGTTGCTCTGGTTACTCCTGCTCCTATGCTACCTGTGGCCTGCACCAAGGTTGCCACTCCCTGGGCCCTGCATGGGAGAGATTGTGTTGCCCTTCTCTGTGGCAGGCTTGACCACCTGCCTATACCTCCTTTCCAACCTTCCATTCCTCTGACATGCCAACTCCAGGACCTGCTGGTCCCCTAAGTAAATCTGCTGCCATCTTGATTCCCATGGTACTCACACCATATTTGTTTTTGTTCCTTTCGTTTCTCTGCTCCCGTGTCGTGTTAGGAAGCAATGGATATGACATCAATGAGGTTATTCTTAACATTTCTAATTTTTGCTGTGGTTGCCTTTTTGGCATCAAGGTTCCCATGATTCTCAAGCTATCTGGACTTGTGTTTGTTTTTATTCTGCTCTTATCTCATCCCCACTGTGTGTCTTCTTTTCTCTGCCCTTAATCGTTCTCATCTGTGTCTGGTTTCTCCCTCATAGGTCAATGCATTTAAACCCTGTTTCCCTGTATTTTTTGTTGGAAAAAATATTTGCTGTATTTTTTGTTGCTTTTTCTGCAGATTCATAGTTTATTTCATCCATGGTTACCTTTTATTGTATGTATGTCTTCTGGTATTTCATCTTTGCACAGCTAATGAAGCAGAACCCTAGACTGTTTTTCCAACCTCCTCTAGCTCACATTATGATTAGGCTATTCATTTGGAAGTACAATTGCAGTCACCAGTCTTATCTGAGTGCTGCATAGTTTCATCCTTGCTCACAAAGTTCGTTCTTTGTACTGTCACCAAGGCATTCCTCTTCACACAATTGGTGCTGAGATGTCCTTGAAATTTGTGTAGCCTAACTCACTTTTGAGTGCCCTCAACGCTCATGGAAAACTTGTAGCATTCTCTCAGCAGAAATAATTGCAACTCATAAATAATTGCAACTTTGTCTCACCAAGTAGCTCAAGGGTGGCCAGTTAATTATCAGGCTTTACAGAGGATTTATAATTTGCCCACAGCCTCTATCTTTTTTCAACATCCCCACCAAACAAGGAAAAGCAAGAGTGTGACACAAACAACGAACATCTGCAGGCCTCTTGAGAGGCTTGTGCAGCTGTTCATTACATGGCATGCATGGATACAGGATTTGAAGGTCGGTGAAATGGGATTTACAATGTTAATGTTAATGGGAAAGAATTGTCCTGACAAGATTAGACACCCCTCTTTTTGTTGATACTTTCTTGTGATGTTCTACTGTTAGGGCTCATCTCCTTATTAATGTGCTCATGCTATTCAGGTACTATTCAGTTGATCATTGGTGATTTTATTCCCATGTTTATGAATTGACTCTTCTGCTCTTTAGCACCGTCACATAGCTATTCTTTTTTAATGCGTATGTCAAAAAATGTTCAAGTTGTAATGTCATTGCTTAAGCATGCTTTTCATCAGTATGTTTTGTTGTTGCCAGAAACAATCTTGTTTTCCCAATCATTAATTACACGGAGATTGGATCCTTTTCATGGCTTATGCTCTCTTGTGATGCCTTAAGTGCATAAAATGGATTTGCCTTTAACAGAGAACAACTGAGATGAGTCATAGCAACAAGTTATCTTATGCGATGTAAGTAAACTCAAGGAACTACACTTAACAATGTACAGCTACAGTTCTGAGATCATGAAAAGCTGGTATATTGAAAGAATGGGAGAATGCCAAGTGATCCATCTCCCAGAGGAAAAGGTCCAACTAGGTGAGAGAGAGAGAGAGAGAGAGAGAGAGAGAGAGAGAGAAAACTGTAACTGGATGTTTTAAGATTATGGTAATTGTTTGAGAGCATTAAAATGAGACTCAGACGTCTATGTTCCACTGTGCAGGCAATAAAACTCCAAGGGTACTTCTTTATGTCACTGCAGGAAACAAGGCTTTTGCATAATCTCTCTGGAAATAGCTACAATGCACTGTCACAAGAAGATGTCAAAAGGCTGACCAGGTGTAACTGCATTCACCCCAGAGAAACTGTCTCCTACTTATTCTGTATAACTGCTATGTGGTTAAAGTGAAGACTATGATTTTATTTACCTGAAAGCAAGCAGAAAGAGTGCCAAAGTTACCAGAGTTACCAAAGAGTGCAGCAGAGATGTGAAAGCACCTGTCAAAAATATTCTAGCACATGAATATACTCCAAAGCAATGTCAGGTCTTAGATAAATGGTTGTATATTCTAACTGTCAGGAGCAGAAATAGGGGACAACATGCTCAAAGGCCTAATTAATTTTTCCTCAGCGATGAAACAAAACAGATATATGAAAAGCAAAGTAAACATCACCTGCGTGTGAGTTCTTAGTAATGAAAAGCTTTCAAAAAGGTAAGATTTCACATCACTGGAATTCTTTGTTTTTTTAATGTTATTTTTTATTATTTTTAAAAATTATATTTACACATGATGCATAGCTTTGTAGGTATATTGTTAGAGTCTATGGTCCATCTGTTGCTATTCACCGGTTGCATTGGCCATCCACCAACTGTTCATTAAGGGTCAATTTTGGTCCACTGTGGGCTGGATGATTTGGGTGGCATACTGTTTTCCACCCAGCAGTCACAGTGATTTGTCAAAACCCCAGCAACACTGCAATGCCTGATAAACACCCACAGCCATGTCTGTGTGGTATCAGTGTTAGTATTATCTTTTGAATGGTCAATCACCCAAATAACAGCAGTGGTCTTGTGGTCAGAAACCATGAGTTAGAGCATGGGAGATGAAATGTGCCTGCCAACAGATGGATTTTAGTTTGTACACTTATTAAATGCAGTTCTAAGACAAGTGCACCTAATGAAGTGGCCAATCTATGTAGGTACAAGATAGATATTTCTAATAAGGTGTCTGGTAAGTGTACATTTCCTTTTCTGGTTAAAAACAACATTCTATGAGGCATGTTAAGCATATTATGATGACTCTAAATTAGAATTCTGAGCACAAAGCTCTCTTTTGTTCTTATTCAGATTTTTGCTGGAGGTGACATGAAGAACAAAATCACAATGCTCTTTCTTAAATGGCAGGTCTGAATAAAACATGCTTGAATACATAGTTCAGTTCAGTGTGTACATTGAGCACACACCTATATCTAGTTTCAGTTTTTGGAGCTCACTTCTCACCCTACAAATAAAACAGTAGTTAATATCACATTTAAACACTTCAAAATCCTCCAGAATGATGCAGAGGCTACACCCCTTTCTAAGGAGCCTGCATTAATCTTGTATAGATCAAACAAAAACATCAAAGGTAGCAGATAGTAACTGCAGTATACTGTGGTTAAAGATGTAGAGGTCCTATAAATTGTAGTGTAGTAGATACACGAGATTTCCAGAGAAACAGTAGTCTTCAGACAGAGACCCTTCATCAGATGTGCAAGAAAAGGAAATTAGATTAGTGGACATTAGTGCAGGCTCCTTAAAAATGGATGTGGTCTCTGCATCATCCTGGAGTATTTTGAAGTGCTTAAGTGGGATGTGGGATGATAAGTGAGCACCAATGAATTCTTGTTGTCTTAACAGCAGATTGTTTATAGTGCCTATAGTGCCAGTGCATCTGTTCACTGAACAGGTAAAACATGAGCAAAGGCATCAACTATGACTTCTTTATGAAATTCATATCTATGAAAATATTCACATATTTTCACATTCACATATTTTCATACTTTTCTGAAGCAGGTTTTTAATTCTCATTGCATTGTCACTTCAAATACATGTAACCCTTAAAAGTGTAAATAAGGGTTGGAGTTTTTGAAGTCCCTGGAATGTGAATAGTTGTTCTCCAAAAAAAGAAGAGAGTCTGTACATTTATAATTTTTTGTAATATTTAAACCTTTAATTTTCAGAATTAAGTGAAACGACCCAAAATGTTATCCTCATGCTAGGAAGTATACTTCATGTTCATTCCAGAGCTTGGGGTAAATAGGAGTAGGAAGAAATAAACAGGTTGAATTCCTCCTATGTGCATGGAGTTTCGCTAAAAATGTGAAATGTAATCTGTATATCTTAAAACACTATAGGTACAGGTCCAGTATGTTTCTCAAAAATTCAGCAAAAAGGTTTGGATAGGATGGTCCTGTTTTAGAACCCATACTAAGTCCTCATGTCTGTGAATAGTACATGTAGTAAAAGCTGAAGTAGTTTAGACAGTTTAACACAAGTTTCGACCACCTTAACAGAATATTTGTCGGAGGGTTCTTTTCATGTCTTGCATTAACAAAATTCTTTAAAGCTCTCAAACCATTTTTGTTAGGAATTACCAAGTGCAAAATTTTAATGTGCATTGAAAACGTGCAAACCTAGCAGGCAGCATTTGTTCTTTCAGGCGTTTGCAGAAAATCTGAAGAGGATTTTAACATGTGAGTAAGGAATGAACAATAGATTGAAAAATGCTAGAAAAACAGGGTATATAATTTTTGTTGGGCAAAAACTCAGAAATACAATAGGATATCCAGGAATGTTTTTCTTATGAATTTTAGAGAGAAGATAGAAATGGCTACAGCAAGGATTATCTATAGTAAGATTCAGTGCAGAAACTCTGGAAGGTGTCCTACTCAAATAGATTGATAAATAGTCAACAGAATGAATAAATGTATCTATGGAGTAATGTCAGAGCTGTTCTGCTAATAAAAGATGGTATCAGAAAGCTGCATGATTGCTTCTTTCTTGTAAAGGTCCTTTTTCTAAACAGCTTCAACTTTTATTAACTATCTTAATAACAATTTTGCTTATATTATTTAAATCTTTAAGTATGTAGTATTCTTCTATTGGTAGGTTACATTTTTTTATTTGGTTTTGTGAAATTTCTGTGACTAAAATCTCTTTCAAAGGTATTAATACAAACAATCCAGTGTTTAAAATTCTCCTGCAGGACACCTCCTATGTAGAGTCCTGCAGGTCTTTGCAGAGTTATATTTAGACAAGCCAAAGGCTGACACCAGGAAAAGATGGATTACTGTAATTGAACCAACAAGGGGGGAAAAAATCATTCAAATTGGTTTGAAGTCTCAGCCAAGAGTCCACTCAACATGTTCTCTCACTAGGGCTACTTTAATCACAGCTTCTGTAGTCACCACTCTTATCAATAACTGCATGAACATTTTGTCATTTATCTACATATTGTTAATATGTTATTGCTAGATAATGAAAATCCAAAATGCTACTACAGGAGATATACTAAAATTATCTTTTAATGACAATTGTGACATTTGTAATACAGTTATAGGTAATATTTCTCTTTTAACTTTCTTACATTTTAAGAGATGTAGGCCATCCTACCATAATCCAGTGGTTATCATCCCTGCTCCTGATTCAGTTCAAGCCTAGGATTAGGGTTATAAAATTCTTCATTCATGGATATGTATTCATTACAATTTTGAATATCACATTACAATATTCTGAATATATATATATATATATATATATATATATATATATATATATATATATATATATATTATATATATATATATATATATACAGCTCAGGAAAAAAATAAGAGACCACTCCAATTTTTTCTTAACTCAGCCTCTCCACACGTACAGCAGCCATTCCATTCAAGTGTTTGTTGAATTCCTTCACAGACACACCTTATTCTACTTAATGAGATTGAATAGGTGATCACCTTAACAAAATCCTATTCTAACGAGCAACAGTATAAAACAGTAGAAAAAACATTGCTGGTGTCATCACTATTCTCTTGTTATAGCACAGTGCTAGGACTACCCAAAAAGTAAGTGTAGTCAAAATACATCTACAGACCATGCCAAAAGAGTTGAAAAGGAAGATTCTTAATGAGGAAAAGAAGGGTTCAATTGTAGCTTTACTGGCAGAGAGATACAGTGAGCGTCAGGCTGCTTGCATCTCGAAAATTTAAAAAGCTGTGGTTCAAAAGAACAAGGTCAAGCAGCAAATAATGGGACAACAAGAACTACAGACTGGCAGAGTTCGAAAAATGACTCTCTACTGACCATCATGATCGCCACCTCATTCAAATGTCACTTAACAACCGTAAGATGATGTCAAGTGACCTACAAAAAGAATGACATGCAGCAGCTGGGGTGAACTGCACAGCGAGGATGGTTCGAAACAGGCTTCTGGAGGCAGGGCTGAAGTCGTGCTAAGTTAGAAAAAAAGCCCTTCATCAATGAGAAGCAAAGAAGAGCCAGACTGAAGTTTGCGAAAGACCATAAGGATTGAACAGTAGAGGACTGGAGTAAGGTCATCTTCTCTGATGAGTGCAATTTTCACCTTTGTCCAACACCTGCTCATGTAATAGTAAGATGGAGACCTGGAGAGGCCTACAAGCCAGAGTGTCTCGCACCCACTGTGAAATTTGGTGCAGGATCAGTGATGATCTGGGTGTGTTTCAGCAAGGCTGGAATTAGGCAGAATTGTCTTTGTGAGGGACACATGAATCAAGCCACTTACAAAACTGTGCTGGAAGAAAACTTGCTTCCTTCTGCTCTGACAATGTTTTCCAACCCTGATGATTTTTTTTTTCAACAGGCGAATGCTCCATCTCACACAGCCAGGTCAATCAAAGTGTGGATGAAGGACCACCAGATTAAGACCCTTTAATGGCCAGCCCAATCTCCAGACCTGAACCCCATTGAAAACCTCTGGAATGTTATCAAGAGAAAGATGGATGGTCACAAGCTATCAAACAAAGCAGAGCTCCTGGAATTTCTGTGCCAGGAGTGGCGTAAAGTTACCCAACATCAATGTGAAAGACTGGTGGAAAGCATGTCAAGACGCATGAAAGCTGGGATTAAAAATCAGGGTTATTTCACCAAATATTGATTTCTCGACTCATCCTAAGTTGAAATATTGGTACTGTGTTGTTTATAAATAAATATGAGCTTGTTTTCTTTGCATTATTTGTGCTCTGAAATTTCTGTGAGTGTTTTGTTATTTCGACCGTTAGTCATTTTTTATCTGGAATTTGGAATAAATGTTGCCAGTAGTTTATAGAATAAAACAAAACTGCTCAGCCTGGTCAAACACATATCCATCAATTGTAAAACTAGAGAAACTGATAATTTTATAGTGGTGTCTTATTTTTTTCCGGAGCTGTATATATATAAATCCAAAGAAGATTCCAGGTGAGCAAATGCAGTGTACCGTAGTAAGAGCTGTAGAGCTTTTTGTTTGAGTTTCCTAATTTCATTGCTGCCATAGCAACAACTGGCAGTACAAATAGATATGTCATTAATGCAATGTAATAAAATGCCTTGCTACTGGTAATGACAGCCTTAATTCTGATGGTCTGATGGTGTTAAACAAACTGATCAGCAAGCCTTCTCCTGGTTTCTCCAGTGTAATTCTGATTACATATCTTGCAAGTAATACAATAATCAAGTAATACATTTAAAAGTCCTGTTGTAATGCATGAAAAGGAATGGGCAATCACAATGTGCCAGTTATTTTAATGTCTGTGTTAATGAATGAACAAGGTGCACATCTAGAGCGGTTGCAGGCTGCAGTATCACAGTTATTATCTGAATGGTCATTTATCTCACTCTTGTCGAGCATGTCTTTGATGTTTTTTTCTCATCTGTACGATATTATTGGAGGATCCTTTAAAAAGGGATTCAGTCTCTGCATCATCCTGGAGAATTCTTAAGTGCTCAAGTATAATGTTAGCCACTGTTTTATTTGGAGGATGATAAATCAGCACCAAAAGAATTCTTGTAGTCTTAGCAGTAGATTGTTTATAGGTCAGTGCATCCAGGTCCAGGTAAAACACAAGCAAAGGCATCCAATTTACAATTTTGAATATATATATATATATATATATATATATATATATATATATATATATATATATATATATATATATATATATATATAAACTATCCTATTTACCTTGTAAGAAAACATCAAACAATACAGTCATCTTGCCATTTGCTTTTCAAGGACAAAAACAAACTTCTCATTATTTTGAGCTATGGCTTGCCTCTCTCCATTCTCTGTGATGTGCCTAATGGCACCCTCAGCATACAAAGCTCTTACATGGTTAAGTTAGAGAATAATTTGGCTGGAACTAATTTATTTATTGAAATGACACAATGATGTACTGCATCCCCAAAATGGAGCTGAAGAAGGTAAAGATCAGGCAAGTGGAACTTTCTAAAATAAATGATGAGACAGACTAAAGCTGGGCTCCTTTGTTCCAGAGCAGATGAATGTCTTTTAATGGCAGTAGAAGTTATACAAAAATGGTTAGGCTGAGATGTCTGTGCACATATTGCCAAAAAAACTCAGTCCAGTGGAGAACAGTGTAATGTTGAATCCATATGATAGAATCAACCAAAACAATTTAAAAATATTAAAAGCAGTCAATGATTATAATTCTTTTAAGGTTTGCTAAACCTTTAAGTGTAGCTGGTGGCAAATTGCAAGAAACATTTTTTTAGTAATATCTTTGATTTATAAATAATTCACTGAGACATTCTGCATGATATCTAGTTCCTAACAATTACCTATTACAGTTTATACATATGAACACAAATTCTACAATATTCTATATTAAGCATGCATATAGGACACACATTCAGTGTTAAAAGATCCCCATTCTCAAGAAATGCAGTCTGGGTGTGCAATACCTATGCATGAAGGACATGTTTAATGAGTCTGACCTTTTAAGCCTGAGAGGAAGGCCAGTTCTCAACTGCATGCTTATAAATAGCTGCAGTACTTCTCTCTAGAGCCTGGTTTTCAAAACATCCCAGGCATGTCAGTGGCTGTAAAAGACAGGTTCATTTTGCAACATCGAACCATGACTCACCCTTCTCTAGCACATCTGTAATTTTTCTGGCACACCGACAGCACGCGCTCCCGCACTGTGCATACAGAACGAGGCAGCCTCCCCAGAGTTCAGGGCCTGCTTTTAGCAGCTCTGGTGCTTAAGAGCAAGCCAAGACCTGCTGGAATGGTGCAACAGTGCACGCTAATCGGCCCCTCTTTTGTGGCATGGGCCTCTTGACCCAAGTCAAATTGAACCCCTCCCTCAGCCCCAACCATTTTCAATTCGTGGTCTGAGAGCTTAAAAAAGAAAAAGGTATTTTATGACACAAGATCAGCTATGAATGTTTCTGATAGTCCTTTTTTTTTTTGTAAAATAGACTGGCATTTTTGATCCAATGACAGTCAGGTCATTTCCAAATCTATATCAAATTATTCCTAACTGTTGAGAATATTTTGGCTAAAGGGTTTTCCCCATATTTTCCCTCCAACTCTCTCTTTGTATTTGCGGAGTGCAATGATTTCAAATGGATTGGAGGAACCACCCAAACAGCTCATACCCTTGTCCTTTACAACTAATGGAGTTTTAGCATGGACTCATTACCATTTAATGAGCCTATTGTACTTTTAATAAGAAGCACATCTCTGGACCGGCTGAAAGGAGGGAGCTTGTGCTGGCATGTGGTTTAATGTCACGCGGCCCATGTGGGACATAGATCAGGTGTAACACAGTGCGATCACGAGGCGGACACATGCTGAGAAGAGCAAGATTTATTAAGGGCGAATCGATATTCAGAGTGGTTAGAACAATCCAGGGTCATAGAACCAACATGTAGCGTCTGGGAATACATGATCAACAGAAAGGAAACAAAACACACAAAGACAAAAAGTGGTAACAGGCTGTAACAAGAAACACAAGCATTAATAAGAACAGTTGACTAACACGAGCAAATAGCAAAACCGTGGTCAACCGTGAAACCAAGTGGTCTCTTGTTAAATTGTATTAGTACAGCACAGGGTTGGCTTGATTTTGGGCAGAGATTCCTGTGTTCTGTCTGATGGATTCATTTATTTTCCTTTCACCTCATCAGCAGGATTTTTTTAGTATTAATAAATATGTTGTTTAATTTTATTATATAAAAAAGCATTGAAACATGAGAACATCTTTTTGCTTCAGTGAAAAAAGCTGCAATGTCCCATAATACAAAAAAAAACAAAAAACCAGTCAAACAAAAAGGAAAGACCCTTAAACACACTGGACATAAGAAACAGGAGCACAAGAGGTCTGCTTTCATTTCACTGCGTGTTCATTTTATCAGTCATTATCTAATGGTTTTATCTAAAAATACAAGAAAAAAAAAAAGGATCCAAAAGGGGAAAAAAAGGATTTTCAGAGCTTCAGAGGAGGTGTTTATTGATTCTGACCTCTCACCCACCTTAGCTTATAAAACTCAGCCTAGTTCAAGAGTGCGTGTACCATTTCTGCCTGTCATTTGTGCTTAGAGCTCAACAGACCCCTGTCCCTCTGAGGAACAGCAGGGGAACTGAGGAAGCAAAGACAGTCTATGCACAGATCTTATCCACTAGTAGGCTAATCCACTTTCTGCTTAACCAGAAGTGAAGTGTCCTCTTGCTACAAAGTCACATATCCCCTGGCACATGCTAATAGAACCTTCCCTACACTGAATGGCTTTTTGTAAATTAACTCAGTAACTGACATCTGTGGTGTGGTGATCAGACATTGTCCACACATGCTGGTGTCAAACACTGATAATAATCGATATGAACTTGCCTCGAGGTTTCATGATGAGTCTAAAACAACAGAATGGTTAAGAGGGGTGTTTAAAGCATATGCAATAGTTTAGTGCATGATTTAAGCAACACAAAGCCCTTATTAATTCATATAATTATTAGTTATCATTAATTTATCAACGTACATCCTTAATATACCACACTGTTATTAATACTTAACCATTGAACTAATAGTATGGATATCTTTATAGTCTGCTTGTCAAGGGGTTTTACAATAAAGTGCAATGCAAACATCGTGTGGCTATTCCCATCTTACTCCTCTCTGTTTCCATAGCACCTGGGTAGACACCAGAAAAAGCTGGATTACTGTAATTGTGCCAATTTGTGCAAAACATCAGTTGAATCAGTTTGAAGTCTCAGCCAAGAGTCCAGTCAACATATTCCCGGAAGGGCTACTTTAATCACAGCTTCTTATTACTCACATAAATACCTGCATGAATAGTTTGTCATCTATCTACTTATCAATATTAGTTCTAGGTAATGAAAATTCCAAATGGTATTACAGTGGATTTTAAGATGATCAACTGTTTTTTAAAGACTAGTCTGACATTTGTAATATAATTGGGGGCAACATTTCTCTTTTAACTGACTTACATTTTAGGAGATATAGGCCATCATGGGCCATCCAGTGGTCATCACTTCTGTTCCTGAGTCAGCTCAAATATATATCTAAATCACTGGATCCAGCTAAAAAAGATCTTCTGAAGAAAGCAAACTTTATATGAAAGAGCTGGTGAAGATTTTGTCTTGGTAAAACCCCAGCTTTTTGGGGTTCTACAGCACCTTTTTTTAATTTAGCCTAAGCCAAGGGAAAGTTACAGAGCTATGTAAAATATCCTGCCTTGTTCCAGTACCTAAGAAGTCATCTCCATCTGACCCCAATAACTACAAACTGGTCACCCTATCACACATCATGAAGGTTCTGGAGAGATTTATATTAGCTCATCTCAGACATCAGGTGAGCACCTCTGGGCCCATTGCAGTTTGCCTACAGCCCTGAGGTTGGAATTGAAAGTGACATTATCAACCTGTTTTAGAGTGCTTTCACCTGCACAAAAGAAACAAGATTGTGTGGATCATGTTTTTTTTTTTTACTTATCCAGTGTATTTAACACAGTTCAGCCCTTTCTGCTGCTCTAAAACATGCAGGTAGATGCCACCACAAACTCCTGGATTATTGACTATGTGACAGATGAAACACAGTTTGTGCAGCTGAGGAGATGTGAGTACGAGAGGTTAGCAATACACCACAGGGGAGTATACTCTCACCTTTCCTCTTCACCTTATATTCCTCAGATTTCCAGTATGACTCTTGAGTCCTGTCACCTACAGAAATGCTCAGAGGACTCTGCAATCGTGGGATTTGTCACTGGTGGACAGGAGACTGTATACAGAGAACTGGTAGACTGCCTTGTGGCATAGTGTGAAAACAACCAACTCTTTTTAAATATACCCAAGAAAAAAAGAGATGGCTGTGGAGAACCCGGACTGTGCTGAATTTTTTCCATCCTGGGAGAAGATGTGGAGATGGAAATCTGCATATACTTGCGTGTTCACCTTGACAACAGACTGTACTGGAGATGTAACACTTAGGCTCTCTACAGGAAAGGACAGCGCAAATTGTGCTTCTCGAGGAACTTAGGTCCTTCAATGTGTACAGGAAGATGATGCATATCTTCTACCAGTCTGCTGTGGAAAGTGCAATTTTCTTTGCAGCCATCTGATGGGGAAGTGGTATCGGAGCTAGCAACTCGAAGAGACTGAATAAACTGTTAAAGAAGGCTGGCTTTGTGCTTGGAACTACTCTGGAGCCACTAGAGATGGTTGTGGAGAGAAGGATGTTGCACATACAAATCAAAATAATTGACAACACAATACACCCCTTACACAATCTGGACAGACAGCGGAGTATGTTCAGTCAGAACACAGCTCTGCTGCAATAAGGTCTGCTACAGGAACTCATTCCTGCCCTCCGCAATAGCTATGCACAATGACTCACCTCTGTGCTGATAGAGAGGAGATTCCTTCTCTGCGTTTTTAATACACATGGCATGTCAATCATCTAATTTTTGTATTCCATTTGTGTTCTCATTGCTGTACAAAATTGTCTGTCTCAGGACAGACACCACACCCAGACACTATTCTATCACACACCCCAATCACTACACACCTCCCAATCCCTCCGATCATGTTCACCTTCACCCAGATATTGATTCACATTTCACACACTTGTTTCCTATTTTGCCCACACTGTTTAAAACCATCTGTTCAAGTCACTCAGTGCTTTTCATTGTGCCTCATATCCTCATGCCTCCTCACTTGCTCTCTTTCATGAGCTAGCCCTTTTGGGATCTTCTGGGTGCTTTTGTTAAATAAAACTTAGTTTTTACTTTGTATTTACTCTCGTTAATGCTGCTTGCAAAATGTTACAATTCCTATAGTATAAAATTAAAAAGATAATAAATGGCATTAATTATTTTAATATGTAATGTACATGGATGTAAAATGCTGTATCTTTTTCTGTTCTTTTTAAATGTTTAATATTTCTTGTGTCATGCATCCATGTTCATGGCCATGTGCCATGCATGTGATTTAATAAAAAACATTCCTCCATTGTCTTATGCCAGTTTCAAGAAACTAGAACAAAATTTACAGTTTTCTCAGTATGTGACACACAGCATGTGACCAGGACATAAAACTGACTTTTAAGGTTCTTGGTAAATTCCCTGCTTTCCTTAACTGTCCCAGCTAGGGATATACATTTCTTCATGACTTTACAGTATCCTAGACTATAATGAAATTACACTTATTTGATATTATTGATATTATCTTAGATGCCATGCTGTATATTATGCAACTAATTAATCTGTGTAACATATACACGGAGAAGAGTGAGATTTAATATGGGCAAATCCAGAGTCATAATTGTTATAACAGTCCAGGGTCATAAAACCAATACAGAGGGACCAGGAATACATGATACACAAAAATGAAACAAAACACATGATAACAAACAGAGGTAGCAGGCTATAACAAAGACATAAGCAATGATAACAACAAATAACTTAACACTAGCCAAAAACAAAACAGGCAGAAAAACGAGGCAAAACACAAACCGCAACTAAGACTAACAATAACCAGCAACAAGACTGCACAAACACAGGGATTAAATACATGACCTAATAAGGGCTAACAAGGAACAGGTGATACAAATGTAAGGCCGGGAACTCAAACGAGAGGTGAAATATCAAAGAAGCAAAGCAAAACAAACACAAGAGACAGGGTAACCATGACAACGAAGATGCTAGGGAGTGGCCAATCATGACAATCTTAGTCTGGAATCTGACTCTAAATTTTACCAAGGAGATGCTTCTACAAGGGTTCAAGCATTTTAAGGGTAAATGTGATGCAGTTTCCACTCTGCCTTGTCTTAGAAATTACTCTGCAATTGAAAATGTATTGCTAAATAATGATTTTGCTCTGACTCAACTTTATTACCACTTATGTTTAAATAGGCAGTGCAAATATACAAAGCAGGGCACATTGCACTCATTATTTTTGCTTCAGTAACATGCTGAAACATGTCATCTGCTTATGCTCTTGGCCTGCTATAATTACAGGGTATTCAAACTTTGTTACAACACGTACATTGATGTTTCCCACAAAAACAGAAGGATTTGCTTTAGAAGAAATGCAATGTGTTGTCAAAAGTATGTGGACACCTGCTTAGCACTATATTAACTTGTTGGACATCAAACTTATTGAAACCCCCCCCCCACCCCCGCAGCTATAACAGCATTTACTCTTATGGGAAGGCTTTCCACAAGATTTTGGAATGTGTTTGTAGGAATTTATGCCCATACAGTCAAAAGAACATTTGTGAGGTTAGGCACTAATATTACATGAGAAGTCCTGGCTCACTGTCAATGTCCACATTCAGATGTCCATTTCGATTGTCATGAGGGCTCTGTGTAGGCCATTGGAGTTCCTCCACACCAAACTTGACAAATCAAGTCTTTATGAACTATGCTTTTTGCACAGGGGCACAGTCGTGCTGGAACAGGAAAGGGCCTTCCCTAAACGGTTGCCGCAAAGTTGGGCGCATATCATGCTGTAACATTGACCTTACTCTTCACTGGAACAAAGAAGCCTAGGCCTAAAAAACAGCCCCATGTCAATGGTCCTGCTTCAACCAAACTTCAAACTGTACTATGCATCCCAGTAGGTAGCATTAACCTGGCATCCTCCAAACCCAGATTCATCAATCAGACTGCCAGATAGTGAAACATGATTTATCATTCCAGAGAACACATTTCCACTACATCAGAGTCCAGTGACAGTATGCTTTACATCACTCCATATGATGCTTGCCATTGTGCATAGTGATCTTAGGCTTGTGAGTAGCTGCTCAAGGAAACCCATATCATGAAGCTCCTGACACACAGTTCTTCTGCTGATGTTACTTCCAGAGGCAGTTGGACCTCTGTAGTGAGTCATGCAACAGAGGATAGGCGATTTATATGCGCAACATTCTTCTGCACTGTGAATGATCTACCACTTTGTGGCTGAGTTACTGTTGCTCCTATATGCTTCATTTCACAATAAGAGCACTTACAGTTGACCAGAGTAGGTCTTTCAGGACAGACAGTTCAGAAACTAACTTGTAACAAAGATGGCATTCTATTACAGAGCGCCATTTAAAGTAACTGATGACTTCAGTCATTCTACTTCTAATGTTTATCTATGGAGATTGCATGGTTTCCATATGCTTTATACACCTGTTATGAATGGAGTAGCTGAAATACTTGAATTGAGTAATTAGGAGGCATGTCTACATACCTTTGTCCATATAATGTAGGTGTAGGTGATCGTACCCTAAACTCTGGCAACCGTCCCTGTCACTTACTTTAAACACATGAAAATATTATTTTTCAGAAACCACACAGCTATACTATGTTTAATAAAACTAATTTGTTTCACAACCTAAATCAAAGCTAATGAATACTATTTTTAGGAAAGTTTGTGTCTTCAGTCCTTCCTATTATGCACTGTCTCAGATAAAGTGTGTGTAGAATGAGCTGGGTAGAGCATTGGTTTCTCATAAGAAAAATGCGCAGGATAAGAGATAATCGGCACCGTTTCATCATTGCTCTGTTCAGGTGTTCCTTTTCTTTGACATCTCTCTGGGAGCACTCAGCGTAAAATTGTCAATTTTTCCAAGCTGGCATCAGTGGAATCCTGTTACTCTGTTCATCCTTTGGGGGAACATGAGTGTAAGTCAGCTGCACATGGCTCCAGTGCTACTCAATTACAAAAGAGTTCAGTTTCTCATGCCAGTTCCAAAGACCAATAGGATTAATATTTCTAATTAAGTCCATAGGAGTGGTACCACGCCATGCATTCACCTCCTCTGACAAGTATGACGCATAGCAGTTGCTATTTAGACTGTTCTGCCAACCGACAATGGGACGTTTATGTGGGAATGTGCTCTCCCACACATACACTGTTGCTACCTCTTACCCTGATGGCACACAGTAAGTCAATGATATCTACGTCCACAGTGGTGCCAGCCATTAATCCTAGTAATGGACAACTAAAGCCACTATGCATTGTGAAAGGGTCTGTTTAGTGTGTAACAAATGAGTAAAAATAACCCACATACATTCAGTAGTCTACATGTGTCCCCCAATATATTGCAATGAGGCCATAGACTTGTATATAGTTAAATTCACTCTGTATTGCATTTTTCTGCATCATATCATGTAACATAACTAGGCCTGTATGTAGTTGTTGATTTGGTGCCCAGTCTGTTTTACAGTTTCATTAGCAATTCAAAAGGCTGAAAATCCACAGTTCAAATGTGGCACTCTTAGACATCAACAAAATGAATGAAAGACTTGCGTATGCTGCATTTCATATGTTTGCATGTTGCGTTCCAGAGGTAATATTATACAACACATACAGTGCAACATATTGGACAAGTCTGCAGAGTAAAGATGAGCACAGACAGTGAGAGCAGAGAACTCCTAGATTGCCACGCACCTGTCCGTGGACTTCTGGTTACATTTATTGTTGCAAATAGTCAATTTGTGTGTAATCCAGTGCTGTCTTTTTGTAGTTAATGAACATGTTAGAAATGTTCTACCATCATCATGTCTGTAATAACCATCCCCATTTTCTTTTTGCTGGCTTCCCATTTCTGCTTTTTTAATGTGTGCAAGTCTTTCTAAAGACTTACATCTTTGCATTAAAGAGAAGTTTCTTTCAGAAGATTCTCTTGATTCTTCTTCCATGCTGATGCTATAATATGCAATTTCATCAGACTATGTAGAGATGTATGTTTCTCAGCGCAAAAGCAATTTGTTGTAATATGTATTAAAATATATTGAAAGACTGTGACCACATATTGTTTATTTTTAATTTTGCCAATACCAACAACAACAACAACTAATAATAATAATAATAATAATAATAATAATAACAACAACAACAAGCAGCACAGGTGTCAAATCTTCATTGAAGACTTAAACAGTTAACATGATTTAAACAGTTAAGGTCATTCATGGAAAAATCCTCTAAGAGAAAATAGCAAGAGTTTAAGATTTTTGAGGATATTTTTTTAAAAGATGAAAATTATAATCATGTGCTGCACAAACTTCAGGTGTGCATTTGGTCTACCCTGCCAAATAAAAACACAGCTTTGGTCATCTGCTCTTCATAACAAGATTTTACAAAATGTGTTCGGTATGGTAAAATACTATATGGCCTGATGAAAAAAGACTTTAGAGGATCTTAAAAGTTCCTGAAGCTAGAAGTAAGAATAAATCAGGTTTTAAAAGGGTTTTTAAAGATTCTATAAAGCCACAGGCTGGCAGCTAGTTTGGAAATATAAGAAATCCAACGTCATTGATACTCTGCCTAGGAATGGGTCTCCTACAAAGATAAAAGCACATTCATGCCACAAAGATCTCAAACAATTGCCAAAAATCTCTAGGGTAACAGTGAAGGATCTGCAAGCATCCTTTGCAGTCAGTGATAGCACTCTTACATAGTGCTCCTACTTGAATGCTAATAATGCCCCCTGATGGAAAATGTTTAGCCTGCTAAACATAAGTGAATAAATGAGTGAATTACTGAGTGACTTACTGTAACTGTTACTATGAGTGGATAAGTTACTGTAATGTGACAGGTGGAACACAGACACTTGTAGATAAAACCAGGCAGGTTAGGTTTATTTAGAGAAGGAGTATCCAGAGCAATGGTCAATAAACAGAAGCAGGTCAAAAACTTGAGTGGGCAAGAACAGTATAAATGGAACAGTCCAAAAGGTACAAAACTAGTAAACAGTCTGAGTAGGTAAACAAACAAGAATGGGATCAGGTTGAGGTCAACACCAGGAGACAAACACAAGGAACTCTCGGTATGCATAGAGGAATCATGGCAATGCCTCACAACAGGTAACTGTGTAGCATATCACATCAGGTTAAGTAGACAGGATTAACTAGGGACAGGTGAAAACAATTAGTAATCTGGGAGGCGGAACACAGGAGCTGGCTGTCCTTAGAAGAGCTGGTTGGGGTGACAGGTGGGCTGATAGTAGGTGGTTGTTGCAAGATGTACTCATGGACAGAGAATGTGACAGTTACCTAAGTAAATAAATAACACAACAAACAAGACTACTAACCATCTCAGGTTTTCTAAAGACCACCTAGATGGTCCAAAGCACTAATGGCATGCTGTTCTATGAACTGAAAGAACAAAAGTTCCTTTTGTTTAAAACTTTTTAAAAAACTCTTTAATTGTATACAGCATTACATTTGGAGATAAATACACTGCCTGGCCAAAAAATGGTCACCAGCTGGATTTAACTAGGCAAGTAGGTAAGAGCCTCCCATTGGATAATTACTGCATGGGTGATTATGTTTCAGCTGGCAACAAGTTATTTAACCCTAACTGATGCAGTAAGAAGCTTCTCATTTGTTAAACAACCATGTTGAAAGACACATCCTGTGGTCATGGAAAAGATGTTAATCTGTTTCAGAAGGGTCAAATTATTGGCATGCATCAAGCAGAGAAAACATCTAAGGAGATTGCTGTAACTACTAAAATCAGGTTAAGAACTTTCCAACACATTATTAAAAAGTGGAAGGACAGTGAGGAAACATCATCTCCGAGGAAGGAATGTGGTCGGAAAAAAATCTTGAATGATCATGATCGGTGATCACTTAAACGTGTGGTGAAATCAAATCGTAGAGAAACAACAGTAGAACTCAGAGATATGTTTAATAGTGAAAGTAAGAGCATTTCCACATGCACAATGTGAAGGGAACTCAAGGGATTTGGACTAAACAGCTGTGTAGCCTTAAGAAAACCACTTGTCAGTGAAGCTAACCGGCAAAACGGCTTCGGTTTGCTAGAGAGCATAAACACTGGACTCTGGAGCAATGGGAAAAGGTCATGTGGTCTGATGAGTCCAGATTTACCCTGTTCCAGAGTGATGGGCGCATCAGGTTAAGAAGAGAGGCAGCTGAAGTGATCCACCCATCTTGCCTAGTGCCTACCGTACAAGCCTGTGGGGGCAGTGCTATGATCTGGGGTTGCTGCAGTTGGTCAGGTCTAGGTTCAGCAACATTATGTGCCCAAAGAATGAGGTCAGCTGACTACCTGAATATACTGAACAACCAGATTATTCCATCAATGGATTTTTTCTTCCCTGATGGCAAGATAACAATACCAGGATTCATTCGGCTCAAACTATGAAAGAGTGGTTCAGGGAGCATGAGACATCATTTTCACACACGGATTGGCCACCACAGAGTCCAGACCTGAACCACAATGACAATCTTTGGGATGTGCTGGATAAGACTTTGCGCAGTGGTCCAAATCATCAGTACAAGATCTGGGGGAAAAATTAATGAAACTCTGGACAGAAATAAATGTTGACATTGCAGAAGCTTGTGGAAATGATGCCACATCGAATGCGTGCCGTAATCAAAGCTAAAGGCGGTCCAATGAAATGTTAGAGTGTGTGACCTTTTTTTTTGGCCATGCATTGTCTAAGAGATGCTTATAAAACACTGCATACCACCAAATAGCAAAACCTCATTTCCACTCTGGAATATGATGGAGAGAATATAATGATAGGGGGCTGATATATTTACAGCCTCAGGGTCTGGATTGCTTGCAATCAATGAGACACCATTGAATTTCAAGCTGTATGTCAGGGCATCTATTTGTAATCTGAAACTCAAACGGTTGGGTCATGCATCATGTTGTCCAAACACAGATTTACCTCTGTGTTTGGAAAATAATTCCAATCACAGGAATAAATCAACAACTGAGGTGCTCAAATAAAAAATATTTTTTAAAAAGTAATAAGATTAGATAATAATAATTAGATAATAAATAATAAGATTAGGCATTTGAAGGAGATTCATGCAATCCCAAAGGGTGCACAATTTTCCTACAACAGTAATCCCCCCATTACATGATAGGTACCCCCTGCAAGGGTGAGGGTTATACATTCTTCTTCTTGGATGTGAAGCCAGCTGCTTCATCTGTTCAATCCCGAACCACACAAAGTGTCATAGGACAGTTAAACACACTTGGAGGAGAGCACCAACAACACAGTTGTGCATATGTGGTCCACAGATGCACAGATGTAAGGTGCAATATCATATTACACATATGTATGTGTCGATTGGGATGCCAATTCACACATGGCTTTGTCTCCATCAGAAATTAGAGAAGGGAATACATTAAAATAGTTATGCAGGCCAAAAGTTAATTCAAAAATGTATCTTATTTTGCAATAAACTACACTAAACTACATGGGCCAATCTAGTTTTGGAAAAACAGTGGAAAAATTGTAACGGCCCGAGTGCAGATGGGTGTGGAGCAGGACGCACAGACTCCCTCGACAGTGAAAGACGTTTATTAACACCGAATGTATACGACGACGGGGGCACGCACACACACAACATTAACAATAGACATGACTACATATTAACTGGACACAGGCTACAGTAACATTAACAGACATCAGCAAACAATGACCAACAACAATGCACACACTAGCAGGGGTTTATACACAGATGGCCACAGAACATTAAACCCTGTGCAGGTGTGTGCTATCATGAAGGGCGTGTTTACAAACGACACATGTGAATCCCCCTGCACGCGGTGGGCTGTAAAATGTGACTCATGGGTGGAGGAGCATTCCGTGACAAAAATTAGTTAATTAATTAGTTAAGTTAAATTTTTGTTAGATTTAAATTTAATTTACACTGAAAAAGAAAATATTTGAAAGCTATATCTTTATATCTTAAGATCTTATGGTAAGAAAATCAGTAGTCCTAATTAGTTTCATCCTCAGTCCCTACAGGTACAGAACTAGTGGATGTACCTTGTTGTTATTGTGCATGAAATGTATGTAGGTTCAACATAGGCTATTAAACAGCATGATCATTGTGCAAGGGAGGATATTGTGGAAAGAGGTGGAATTCTTCACATAGCTGAATGTGGTTTACTTAGGTAAGCTAAACTTTTCAGCTCCTGAGAAACCAGGTTTTGTGTGAGGCATACATAGATGATGTACAAGGTATCAGTTCTACATGGATGGAATATCCTAGCCAAATTAGAAATGAAATTACAATTTAAACTTATTTTGGCAAGTGAGGTGTTGTATTCGTGCTCTCTGTCCAAACCCAAACTAAAGTTGTCTGCAGTTTTCCTGTAATTCCCAGTAATTAAATTCTTAGGCATGACTGACCAAGAGCGAGTATTTTGTAGGAACATTGCCACCATTGCTACCCCTCTGATTGACCTTCTTGTTCCTTAGACTCCATTTCAGATGCTTCCCATCAGGCATTCGATAGTGAAAAATGTAAAATATACTGTGGTGAGACAATAGAGTTTCATTATCGATCAAACTTACCTCTGCATAGTTCTTCAGGAAGCCGAGTTTTGCTTCTCATTTCTGACCATCAATAAAGATTGCAGAGGCTCACTGCAGTGATACACTGTGTTGATTGATTCCTCTCCAAGTTCATATGTGCCTGTCTGCACTAAAAGAAATGGCAAATTAAACTACTGCATGCAGCCCTGTGAGGAGAGGTGATGAGAGCATTAAATCACTGATCCTTTTGAGCCATCATAAATTCTGTATATCCATACTGACAAAGTGCTTGGGAGTGTATCAGAGGAAACTATAAGTCATAATTGTCAAACAGGAAAATGGTGATATATGGCAGAGTGTGGATGGTGTTAGTGAGAAGGTGTTTTGGTTTGTTTTTGTACAGGCACTCTTAGTCAGACAAAGCAAAAAACTCCCTAATGCTATCCGCCGGCCTAATGTGTTTTTAATGCTGCCTGTGACTTATGTTCCTGTCAGCCTGCTCGGACGCCGAGGGATTCCAAGATGCTAGTGGGCGTTGGGTGGAGGCTTAGGAAGGTGGCAGAGATGAATCGAGTGGTGGGGGTAGAAGCACACTTGATCAAATGCGCATTGATGAGGAAAATCACTGAGAGGGCAAAACCTATAGAGTCAAGACAAGACAACCGATTCATCTGAGTGATCTTCTAAACGAGCACCCCTGTTCAGATGCACATATGGCGATGACACGACATTGCTGATTGACCCAAACATATGGCTTATTTCATCAGTCATTCACAGCACAAGAGCCTGCTAAACACAAACCAGTGGCAGGTGTTATTCATCGTCATGGAGAACTGGAGAACTTTTGCCACAGATATTTAAAGAAATCCAAAGTGGGAATATGTTGTTTTACATATGTTTTTGTCCCAGCATTGTTGTTGAAATATTTGAGAGGCTTATCCAAATATCCATCAAAGTCCTGCAGCTATTCTCCACTGCCACAATCCATCATATTTAGGCCAGCATAGTGCATCACATTTGTGTATTACCATTATGAAGAAAAAATTGAATTTACTGGAAATGGACAACTAATAAATTAGTTGATAAACTATTTTACAGCATAACTTGGACATTGTATTCATTTGCAGATATTTTTAGCTTAGCGAGAAACGTGTAGCTGTGTAGACACAGTTGCCGTTCAGTTGCACAGATCGTTCCACTGAACATTTCGGAATTAGGATCCATATAAAAGTACCTAGGCTCTAATGAGTTTACATTTTTCCAGAAGATTTACATCTTTATGTAAAAGGCTAAGTGCATTTCCTGTGATAATCAGTGCATTTCACTGGCCAGATAATAACACTAATCAATGTAATAAGAGGAGGCTAAAGCCAAGCTGTAAATGTATCTACATTACCAATGAAGGCCACATGACCTCATCCACCATTCAGCCTTCACTTCCCCAAGGGAGTACAAGACTGCTAAAAACTCTGCCTGGCCCAATACCTGACTAGCCACTCATCTGCGTGCAGTGGATCAGATGAAGGCAGTTCTGGAACTCAGAAAGGCGCCGCCACTGCCCGATGTCTTCTGGCATGCAGCAGCACAATTCTGTAGGCAGAAGAGACTTTGCAGGCGGGTGCGAGTGGGCTCAGGCCTGTGACAGGCCATAAATTTGCACTTCACCCACAGATACCTTCACACAAAGGGACTGCCAAGTACAGGCTGTTGACTGACTCTGGCTACTGCAGGATTTTGGAATTTCTGAAGCCTTTACATTATTGAAGCCATATCTTTTAAAACCAAATCATACATAATTGCAGAGAGAACCCAATAGAAAAACAACTGAAGAAACAGCCTAAATATAAAATGTGTCTAGCTAAATGTTTATTTGAATAACCAAAATGAATCCTTACATAATGGCATCTTTGGAAACTGCAATGCAAATGTACTGCAAATTCAGTGCAAGCAATAGTCCATTTGTCCATACTGTAGTCTACTAAAATCATAAGAATAACTTTGCAGGAAAAAAAGGATAGCAATTCAACTATCAATTGTGGCCTCATTTACTTAAATGGGATAAACAAATTGATGCTGATCTCCATGCTTCCAGAGCTGGGTGATGGCTCTTATGTTCCCGAGCCAGGATGAGTTGTTGCCTCATTACGGTTGGTAATTAAGCTCCGTTTGTGGCTGCTATCAAACGTATCAAGCTGCTCTGCTACACCACCCTGACCCACCCCCACTCCGCCACCACCGTTGCATCCCAGGTCTCAGGCCCTGCAACCACAGCGCTCATCTCAACGCTTATGGCGCATATGCTCCCTAAACCATCTGGAATGGATGAGCCGGTGAGCCATGCCGAGGAGTCAGCCGCCGTAATTCATTCTGAAATTAAATTCCTGAGCTTCTCTCCTCCCACCCTTTCTCTGCTTTTTTGGAGCAGACCAAAATGCACTGAAGCAAGTAATTGGATTACCCCCCACACCTTCTCCCTAGCACAATATTATATTTGCTTAATAGTCACATGTCCAGACAGTGTATCATTGAGTGAGACATTGAGGCAGTAATGGGTTGTTCTCAACTGTGGACATTTAGTAGGAATGATGGTGGAAGTACACGGGGGGAACAGGATCAGTGCGGATGACATTGACGCATTTGATCGCTTAGCAAAAACAGAACCTTTGTTTGTTTCCCTCTTTCAAATCTGACAACAGTGTGTGATTTCCATAGTGGTCAACTATGTTTTTACAATAACCATCATATGTGCCCTTCAGAGCTAAACCACTTTCCAGTGGAGTGGGCCAGAAAGTGTAATTACATATTATGTAATTATGTCTTAATGTCAAACATTCAATGAAATAATATCTTTAAAATTGTGTTTCAGGCTATGGCTGTACCAATGTTAAATGTTGCAGTCATACTTTTATAAAGCGTCCTAGAAAAATATTAAAATCTAATTGGGTGTGAAGTGATTGTTTTGTGACCAGACAGCGAGACAGGAAGTGAAGTCCAGCAGGCCGCTCTTTATTTGTTGTTTTGTTTTAACATTTTTTACACAAATGAAAGAGGGGGACCATATGTGCTGCTATCATAGCTTTTGAATTGACAGTCCAAGGAAATTCACTTTTTTAAACAGTTTGTGCTTAACAACAGATACTTCATTGTCCTTTTTGAGTTTTAACACTGTGAGCATCCAGCAGTATTTTCCAAAGCACATGATTACAGTAAAGTGATATTACATGAGAGCTCAAGTTCATAGATTTAAAGATAACTTTTTTGCAACATAACAATTGTAACATATATTCCAATTTATTTTTACATTGAGCTTATGAACTAATGCAGTCAACTCAAGTTACTACTATCTTCCTTAAACTAATTTATCAATATTCAGGTCTGTGTGTCTAGTACAGGAGAGTCAGCAAAATGGAATGGATTTAAAGCCTGTGATGGCAAATGTCTTTCAGAGACCACTGATAGAATGTCATGTGGGATTTATGTAACCCTAGAAGCCCATTGCAAATGAATCACAGGTGAGCTCATCACTCCCTGAAGCACCCTCCCCATCGTGTTATATATGGAAGTGGGCACCCGATAATTCGCACACCGAGAACACTCACCAAGTACACAGCTACACACATTGCTATAACAACACATACACATGCACACATGATAGTCATCCCCCTTCCCCCGCACACAGTTATTTACTTGATCAACATAACTGAAGATGGGAGGGCTCAGAATGGCATATCTCCCAATTTCTCATTACACTACAACACCCAGCAGGCTGTTCGTCACCCAAACCAGGACTCCACCAATCATGAACTTCACATCAGATCATCATCACTGGAATATTGAATTCACCTGTGTACTTGATTATTTAAGCCTGTTTCAAACATTAGGATAGTGCGAAGTATTACCTCTAGAGTCCTACGCATACCAAGCATTCTTTTGAATTGTTTTTCTGTGTACTGAACCTTAACTTAATGTTTCCCGTTTTTGATTTTTCCTTGCCTCTTTTGGATTCTGATTCCTGGATTCTGATGCCTGTTTTGCCTACTTTCGAATTACTCCATTTTGTCCATATTTGTCTATTACAAATATAGATTTGTTTGATTATACTCCCCTTTACTAATTTCTACCTTTAAGTATTGGCAGCTGACTTAATTGAGTCTGTCCTAAGCGCTTCATGAAACTGATACCTTTACAATAAAGATACACCAACATATCTGCTCCAATTTATGTTTCTTGTTTCTTTTCTGTTTTCTGTGTTATAAAAACCCACTGATATTATTATAATGCATCTTGTACTACTATAAAAATACAGATATTTATGATGATCTATTAAAAACAGCTTGTTATATTAGTTATAGTTCTATGAATTCGCTGCACATCTTAGAATATTACACAAATGTGTCTAATTCCTAGCCCCCATCCTTATGAATCTTAATTAGGTGAGACTTTGATGTAGCAAAACCTACAAAAGTGAATCACTGAACGCACTTGAGCTCCACACTTGAGCTTCCCTGTAGTGACAGTATAAATAATTCATTAGGTACTAAAATTTCTGCCTAAGTTTGTTTGTGTGTGCAGCAATGTGTAAAAATAAAAGTAATTACCATATTAATGTCTGATGAAAACTAACTTTGTGTTAAGCTAACTTTGGAGAAATTCTTTTTAGCAGTAAGGGAAAAATAACCAAAACTTAGTTTGGCCTTCTCAAACAATGGCAAAGTTGGGATGTGCTAACACAGCTGTTTTGAATGCTGTCTGGGTATAGCTTTTATATGTACAAAAGACATGATGGAGCAATGCTACAGCTGGGCTTTAACTCTGGGGAGAAAGTCCTTAACTTCTGAGCCCTATTTTTCATAGCTGACAGGCTTTTATTAATGACACGGTGTTTACCAAGATTAATGATTTTGATGGCTAAAGATATCTTTAGTTTGATAATCAAGCCCGCTGTCATAGTTGGCCCCTCCTAGCATCCCTGTTGTCATGGTTTCCCTGTCTCATGTTATTGTCTCATTTTCTTCATTCCTATTCTAGTCCTTTTTTTGGTTTTTATCTTCTCATTTATATCACCTGTTTATTGTTAGTCCTCATTACCCTGTGTATTTAAACCCTGTGTTTTCCGTTAGTTTGCTGGTCTTTGTGATTTCTTGCGCAATCTATGCCTTGTGTTCTCTCTCTCTCTGCTGTTCACATGTTCAAAGTCTAGTTTGTTATAGCTAGTGATAGTTGTTTGTTATTGTTATAGCCTGTTTCCCCTTTTTGTCATAGTGTATTTTGTTTCTTTTTTGTTTATGTTTTCCCAGACTCTTCACATGAGTTCTATGACCCTGTATTGTCCTAACGATTCTGATTCTGGATTTGCGCATAATAAATGTGCTCTTCTCAGCGTATGCGTCTGCCTCCTAACTGCTCAACATTATCTCAACAAGTTTATGTAATAATTTACCATCGCCTAATGACATTTTCTTTTTACAGAAACTACATGGGAAGTTACCAAGTATACGAAACATATCACTGCTGCGTTGATTGTTATTCTTCTTCTTTATACAGCAATTTTGCAATAAGGAATGAACATATTCTATTACAATCTGAAAGGTTTATAAGAACATGACTAAAAAGAAATACATGCTAGAATGGACATGAACCACCAGAATTACAAAATTATTGGCTCATTGTGGTAAATAACTAAAAATGTCAGTATTTGCAGTACACTTCCCAGTCTAATTATATTCCAATACCTATAGAATTGTATTTCTAAATCAAATCTGTTGGAGGATTTTAGGTCTCCATTAATACAACTAATTGTCATCAGGCCATAAAGGATATATCTTTGCATGATTAACATAACACAAAGAAACTGGCAATGTATTGAGAATATTTTTTTTACCCATTTGTTTACCACTGTGAATTCCCCTGAGTGAAAATGCTGTTAATGTTAAAACAAATCATCAAATGCTAGTTGTCATAAGTCCCAACATATGAGTGCACATTGTATCTGATATACAAAATGTAAATTTAATTTAAATGTGTGCCCTCAAGCTGGAAATATTCAACTTTTTTTTTTCTCCTTAGAAATACAAAATCCTTTGTCCCTTTTGCCAATAATAATATAATAGAGGGATTTGGAATAGATTACACTGGCTCTTAGAGAAATAAAATCACACATTCATGGTTCACTTGAGTTCAAGATGTCTTGGCATCTGTATGGTAATCATGGACTTAATAAGGTGGATCTTGGAGTGACAAAGTCTGTGAGCAAGACTTAACACATTTTTGAACACAAAGTAAGGCAGCATTATCACTTTTACTTGAGGCTATATGAAAAATGTTAAGCACTGAGTTTATTGCCCAAATAGCTTTTTGCTTAGAGCTTCAAAACAACACAACAAAAGACATATCATTCATGCTAGGACACAAATACAACACCGAATAAGGCAATTATACGGCCTGGTACAAGGGGAAGGAGCACTCTATGGTACATCAAAAGCTTGAAGGCTAAACTAATTGCACATTAAAACCTGAAATTCACATATGGCAATATGCATCATATAAGTTGTTCTTTCACAGAAATTGAATTTACAGATTTAATTATTGTTCTTATCTACAGTAAATTCTATTTGATTAGGGATCCCTGTAGAATCCCTGTACTGTAGCACAGTGGATTTAAAATAAAATAATAACTATGAGGTTAATGTGCAGAATGTCAGTTTTAACTTTAAAAGTATTAATCTTTATTGAATTAGCCTTACAGGAACTGTGGCCTTTTTATGCATCATCATTTATTTCAGGGCACCATAAGTAACTGGACAATTCACTGCTCACTGTTCCTTAGCCTGTGTGCTGTTCCATCATTAGTCCATGCACAAAAGAGCTGACAAGAGGTCTAGAGTTGATTCTACCCTTGGCATCTGTAGATATGTTAAGAAGCATAAATACAACTTGGCATTGCACTGAAATAGTAGATGACAAGAGAATATTTTTAGCCATGAAGAGAAATGTCATTGAAACTGGTTCATGGGACTGATGACATGTCTGCTGACAACAGACCTCTAAATATCAAACAAATGCCTCCACACTCAGTAGATGCAATCACACAGCAGCAGATTGCCCCAAAATATAACCTTAAACCATCAGTTTTTCAGAGCTAAAATGTGGCTTCATCTTGACTGGTCAAGTCAATCCCCTGACCTGAATCTTATTAGCCTGCATTTGACTTAGTTGTTTGTTGGTAGCAGGCTTCAGGCAGCCATAGACTGCAGTCATATGCAAAATATGGTAATTTTATTCAAGACTTATATTCCCTTGAAATGACAACTATTGGCTGTTATTCTGACATCAATCACCGAATTTAGATGTAAATAGTCTTATTTAAGTCACACATTTTTCACTTCAACCTTATTTTGCATCACATCACATTGTGCTGGTGTACAGAGTTAACAAAAACATTAGAACTTATTTAAGCACAGTTATTTAAGCACAGACTGTATCTTTGTTGTTTCATTCGCTAGCATGTACGTGTGTACGTGTGTGTGTGCGCGCACGCTAGACAGCACCTTGGATAAGTTCTGCTGGCATGAATTAGACTCAGCTGAGAGCTCTCTTGTTAATGTTAACCCATGGCTTTTTCTTAATTAAAAACAAGTGAGTGATCCATACTATTTTTTTTTTTTTTTTTTAAATGGCAGAAGTGGAACAGAAGTCAGAGGACAATTTTTCAAAACCAGAAATCAAATAAAATCACTTCACCTTCCCATTTGATACATGGGGATACAGCATGACAGTTTAAATGAGTTAGTTAAGAATATACAAATAGGGTAGAGTGACAAAGCAGTAAGAAATGGAATCCAAAATCTGCTAAATTTAACATTTCCCAGAAAATATTCCCTAGACACAGAAATTTTAATCCTTGGGTGAAAGCTGGTACTGACCACTAGACATTAACCTTGTGTAGTGCACATTACCAGCCTGAATGTTGCAGTGCACTCAGAATGAGTATAACCCCGATTTCAAACCATGCTTTAGAAGTATTGTAACCTGAAGGTGAAGAACACATGCTGGGTACAAATCAGTTACTAGTGCAAAGGAATTCTTGGTAAAAGGGAGAGCATCGTAAAACCCTTCTGAAGTCACTCAGCATCAATGTTTGCTCATAAAAATGGACTCACACTTATGCCATACAGTCCTCGGACATGATCCTTTTAAGTACTGTTAATTCCAAACCAGTCTAATAATGATGTTGAAATGACAAAGATGAAAGGGAGGAAATAAATTTGCTTAGAGAAGTTTAATATAGACAACCAAATATAACCAAATATAGACAAACAGGCAGACATGTTTTGCACTGTCAGCAGATATGCCGTCTTTGTTTTGCAGGGAACTAAATGTGTTGTTTATATGTGAACAAGCACCACTTGCAGTAAAGTCAAAAGTAAAGGCATAACATTTTGGTCACAAGACACTGAGGTCCAAAGAAAGGAACACTCAAGGTATAGGTTAGCCTATTTACAATGGGCCGAATCTTTAATGTTTCCAGCTCTTCGCAATCTAACCCACTACAGAAACAGACAAATGACAAACATTGATTTATAAACGTGATTACACTCAATGATTACCTGGCTTAGTAACAGCAAATCTTAATCATTTTGCAATGACATGCCTGCAACACCCACAAACAAACAGACAGACTAGCCTAGGATTTTCCTTAAATTAAGATTAAAATTACACTACTTTCATCTGGATTCATAATTTGTGCAGTGGGGTAGTCTGCCCTTTCATACTCCTTAAGACAACATACCATACACTAGCAGTTAAACAAAACTTCTAGGTAAACCTAGTTTTACTAGTTAACCATCCACTGCAAAGCTCTTTACCTTGCAAGTATCAACAAAACAACTGAAATGCTTAGAAATCACAGAAGGAATATTAGAGTAGTCTTTTTGTCTTACTGCTGAGAAGAATGCTTTGATTCCTAGGGGCCTGCTATCTTGCAAGATAATCTGATGTACAGAGTGCTTGGTTTGTAAGCAGAAGGTTGCTGGTTCAAACCCCAGCAGTACCAAGTTACCACTGTTGGGCTCCTGAGCAAGGACCTTAACCCTCAAGCTGTATTCAGTCATAATTGTAAATTGCTTTGGATAAAGAAGTCAGGTAAATGTACTTTACAAGTGTTATTTATTGCCACAGCTAACAATACATTTTAAACATGTCCATGATGTTAAATGGTATGTCAGTCAATGGGGAGGTAGTCATTTGTATAAGAATAATTTTTTTTTAAAAAGTGAATAGATAATGTGTGACGATTGCAGGGAAGAAGCAGGTTACATTAACGAATATTTAAACAATTGATTGCTGCTGAACAATGTAGACTCCAAAGACAATGAAATGATATTCCACAATACAACATAACTGTGGCTAAGTGACAGACCAAAATGCAGGAAGACAAAAGAGATACAGGTAAAACAAAACCTGAGAATGGGGAAACACTAGATGAAGCACAATGGCAAAACAGAGGGATACATATACACACAGAAGAGGACCAGGTAAGCACAAACAGCTGAGGACAATAATAAATTGGATTGACAATAACGAGCAAGGAGAGACTAGACGCAGAGCTAAGAAGTAAACAGAAACTCATGGAGGGGTTGGCAGGGAGACAAGACCCGTGGAAGGTCTAAAAGGGTAACAAAATGGGAAGAAAGGAGGGAAGTCATTTCCCCTTTAAAGGCACAACAACTAGTATTCTAGTTCAGTGGTATCTTGAACTGCAACCTTCTGTACTGGCTAGGACAAAGCACTTTTGTAAGTTGCTCTGGATAAGAGCAAATGCAACAAATAGGAAACAGAATGACACCATAAGCAGCAACAAATGTAAACCAAAACAAACAGGGCCAGGACAAGAAGAGCAGACAGGGAAGCATGGACTAAGGATGAACAAACAGACAAGAATATTTAATAAAAAAAGAAAAAAGGGGGGGACAAACAGAATATACCAGGAGAGACACAAAAGACATGACACCTCAGAAGCCACAGCGTGACTAGGGGACAAGGCAAAGATGGCAAGTATGGAAGAGGAAGTCCAGGTACATGAAGGGAAATATGCAGTCTGGTCAAACACAGAGGGAACAGGCCATGCAGGCAAGTGAACAACAGACCGACTGTCTACTGAAGAGATGGAAACAGACCAGATTGATGAGAAGAAAGGACCTGCTGCTAAAGTCTTTGTGCCAGATACTACAAGTCCATGCCTTGACAGTTTAGAGCTGTTTTGGTGGCACGACAGAGACCTACACAATATTTAGGTAGGTAGTGTCAATGTTATGGCTGATCAGTTTATAACTACCCACCTACTTAATGGGAGAACAATGATCACTCCTCACAGGCAAAAAGGTGTGTGCCATCAACTAGCTATCTAGCTAGCTACTGCACAGATGCACTGAGAATCCTCACACATGAATGTTTCATCAAAATGGATTAGTCAGATCAGTGAGCAAAAATGCTTCTTCTGTCCAAAAATAAAATGGAGGTGGAACAAATGCAACAGATACATGCACATGACCAAATAGCCCTGGTATTGCTCATTGTTTGCTAACTGTAATTAGATTGAAATGTGGCCAGCTAGACTCTGCACACAAGTGAGTAATAGAACACAGTCATAGTAATGTCCAATTCATGAACAAATAATATTATTCTAACACTCCTTACTAGACTATAGAATACTTTGCATCCAATATAGATAGGCTTTCATTTCAAATGAAATGGAGAGGATCCTCTACTGCTCCATTTAGGGTCTGCATTATGGAGATAATTATGTTGCAAAACTTGAGCATCAAGGACCTGATAACTTGTAAAACAAAGTCTGTACTTATTTTTTTTTTTAAATGAGAACTCAAACTAAAATCTGCACATGTATTTTTGGGTCCTGGGGCACAACTACAGGTAGGATTTGTGACGAGACCAGGTGCATGAGACTCGGGACCAAACTATGGCCAGGAGCCTGATGGGGGAAAGGGACATGGCTGGGACTGGAGATGGGCACGGAGACCTGAGAGGAAAGAAGAATTGCTGGTCTTGGGCATAACTGGAACAGGTACAGAAGCAAAGACAGAGGAAAATGTGTTGGCTACAACTGACAGGCATGGATACAGGAACTGGGACAGGCAGGGGTACACTAATGCCACAAGGCAGGGTAACAGGTTTTAGAATGGTAACAAAAACAGGCAGGGATGTATGGACAAGACCAGGAACAGGAGCAGGCAAAATGGGAGCTGAGGAAACAATAAGAGCAGACACTGGGGCAGCTAAAGGGGCTGGCGCAGCATACCTAGGGAACATAGGAGTTACAGGAGACCACGAGGTCGTATGAGTCACTGACAGACTGTGAGGTGTGGCAGAAGGAGTCCTAAGCACCTCAGGGAGTCCACCTGTAGCAGCCTTCCTGGGCACAGGAAGGAAGGAAACATGAGGAAAACCCTGGGGATAGGCCTGGCGCAGGGCACAGGAACTTGTGGAGTGGTTTATTCCACACCATCTGGTTTGGTGATGCTGAAACAACGAACTCAGACTATGAGAAACAGCTGGAGTTTTGTCCCAGCAGAACAACAACCTACCAGAGTCTTGCTCTCTCGCTGCGTCCTTGTTAGGCTGTTCATTCTGTAATGTTGAGCAGTTAGGAGGCAGACACGTGCGGTGAAGAGCAAGATTTATTAAGGGCAAATCCAGAGTTGTAGTCAGAGTAGTCCAGGGTCATATTACCAACAGAGAGTCATAGAATACATGATTAAACCAGACATGGGCTAGGATAAATGAAGGACTAAACACACAGAGGCTTGAGTAAATGAAGGCAAGAATTACCATACAGGCTAGAGAAAATAAATACAATTTATATACATTCAGGTTTACAAGTAGTCTGGTATACATTCAGTACAACCACAATTAACAGCAAACATACAGGGCATCAGACAGTGTTTAAATACATGAACTTACTGAGGTAGAAACGAAGGACAGGTGTGAGCAATCAAACGAGGGGCGGAGAAAACGAAACTACGGCATGGAGTTCAAATACACAAGAAAGGGAAAACATGGAACATGGAAGATGGAAGGGACTAATCATGACATGCAGAAAATATTCCCACAACCATGTTTTTAAAATTGAGATCACAGTCATAAATGTATAAACAAATAATAATATAAGTAAAGTTATTTGTACATGACTTCATTTTTTACTGTAGCCTACAACCACAAATTCGAGCTTGCAACCTCTTAAACATGATGCACAAATTCAAGTCTGCCCACCTCGACTTTTCCAACACTTATCTCAGTAGAATTGTTGCAAAACTAATCAGTTATACATGTGCACATGTATGGGATCAGAACTGTATGGACATTAGTGGGGATGGGACATAATTCGTGCCTAATCGAAGGCACTTATTTTGCGTGCAAAAAAAGAAAAACTGGATGCAAAAAAAAAACAACAAAACGATCTCAGATTTACAGACGTCACTGGTGGCACAGCAAATGACCGTGGGTTTATTTTATCCTCATTGTTTTGCTAAAACTGCAAGCATAGCAAGTGGTATTGGTAACGTTGTGAAAACTTGAATTGTGTAAAAGCTTTGAATTGTGTAAGCTTAAAAGCATACTAACGACTGTAAGCTTGCCCAGACACATTATAATATAGCCTGGCCAGTCTTAGAAATTTTGAAGGGTAGTTAACCAGCTAGCAAGGATAACTAGCTAGCTAACCGTAGCTCTGTGGTCACCAGCTCTGCTTCGTGATCAGTCTTCATGCAGAGTTGAGTACAACCCACAGGTGGTGCAGATCTACAGTCATGACCAAAGGTTTTGAGACAGCACAAATTTTGGTTTTCACAAAATTTGCTGCTTCAATTTTTATGGTGACAATTTGTATTAACTCTAGATTGTGAAGAGTGATCAGATGAATTGCAATCAATAGCAAAGTAATTTCTTGCCATGAAAATAAACTTAATCACAAAAATTACAGCATTCCAGCCACTACATTTCCTGCCACAAAATGGCCTGCTAACATCATTTCAGTGATCATCTCATTAGCTCAGGAAAAAGTGTTAACGAGGACAAGGCAGCTGATTTAATTCAACCATTTATTGAATCATCAAAAACTTCAAGAAGAGAGGTTTAATTGCAGTGAAGAAGGCTTTAGTGCACCCAAGAAAGTAAAGCAAGTGCATGTCCTAAAGAGGATGCAGCTATGGGATCGGGTCACCACCAGTGCAGAGCTTGCTCAGGAATAGCAGAAGGCAGCTAAGAGTGCATCTGCATGCACAGTGAGGCGAAGGCTTTTGGAAGATGGCTTGGTGTCAATAAGGGCAGCAAAGAAGCCACTTCTCTCCAAGAAAAACATCAAGGACAGACTGACATTCTGCAAGAAGTATAGGGATTGGACTGCAGAGAACTGGGGTAAAGTTCTTTTCTCTAATAAAGCCCCCTTTAGACTGTTTAGGACATCTGGACAAATGATCGTCCAGAGATGAAAAGGTGAGTGCTACCATAAGTCCTGTGTCATGCCAACAGTGAGGCATCCTGAGACCATTCAAGTGTGGGTTTGCTCAAAATTTTGCCTGAGAATACTGTCATGAATAAGGAATGGTGTCAAAACATCCTCCAAGAAAAACTTCTCCCAACAATCCAAGAGCAATTTGGTGATGAACAATGCTTTTTCGAGTATCACGGAGCACCATGTCACAAGGCAAAAGTGATAACCAAGTGGCTTGGTGACCAAAAATGAACCTTTTGGGTCCATCGCCAGGAAACTCCCCAGATCTCTATCCCATTGAGGGTGGACAAACAAAAACACAAAAACTGTGATCAATTCCAAGCACTGATTAGACAGGAATGGGTTGCCATCAGTCAAGATTTTTCAGAAGCTGATATTCAGCATGCCAAGGCGAAGTGCAGATGTCTCAAAAAAGAAGGGTTAACACTGTAAATAATAAGTCTTTTCTTAAACTGCATGTATTTGTCAAGAAAAAGGTTTTTAAAAAGCTTATGAAATGCTTATAATTGTACTTCACTATACCATATAAACATCTGATTAAAAAAAAAAAAAGACAGTAAACTTTGTGAAAACTTTAGATTAGAAAACTAGATTAGGTTTAGAACTTGTATGAAGTTTAATTGTCAAGAAGCGGATTGATGTATGTTGCGGAATGGCAACAGTAGAAGCTAGCTAAACACTAGCTAAATAAATTTGAACATGCTTGCTATAACAGTATTTATATTCAAATTTATATGACAAGTTCATATGTGTTTAATTAATGCAGCAGTACATATATCGCTAATTGTCTTTTTTGATTTGTGCATGGGAGACTTACTGATTCCCTAAAGCAACACAGATAAAGTTAAATTCAGGAAGATGTTACTGACCCTTAATAATCGCCAGATGGTGTCTCTTACACAAAAGGCAGTACGGCCACCAACACGAAAATATCAGAATAGTGAAATTATAATTTTAATTATAAAAATATATTAACACCACAAATTAATGTGGCTAAATTACTTTTTTGGAGTGGGCCCCAATGTCACATTTTCCAGTAGCTTTCCCATTGTCTGCTTTGTTTGTTTTACTGTTGCATTTTCTTGTTTGTGCAAAATTGTTCATGTAAAATATTGGTTTAGTTTTGACTCTTGGTTACTGTAATAATTCAATTCTCCTTTTTATTCTTGTGTTATTCTGCTGTTGTATATATAAGCTGTATACTAAAACCGAAAGAGACATTGACTCACTGATCCATATGACCAAGATCTACAGCAAGTCATTTGGGTTGCATGAGCCCCAGAATAGGCATGTGACAGCCCTTGCTCTCTGTGTTTGCTAATGTGAAGAAGGGGGGGGGGGGGGGGGGCTTCCAAATTAAAGATCCCATCTCTAGGGTGAGACACAAAACATTCATGAATACATGAACTAAGCAGATTTCATGCTAGTAAATAAGATGCAGAAAACAACAGTAGTATGTTAGCTGTCCAAATGATGGAAACATCCCTATAAAAAGTAAAATAAATACCAAGGACAGAAAGAAGGAATAGAGAGAATATGGGATGTACAATAAGTTGTCCATTAAGTTTGTGATGGAGGACTTGGGGTTGTGACCCCCTAAGCTGGAGGAGTGGCTTCAACAGATCCCAGGAATGACATCAGTCTCAGTCCTAGGTATCTTTCTACAAAGGTAAAAAGATATTATATAATGAATGAACAATTATATATAATTAATTATACATGCATATAGAACTTCTCACCTTATTAATATGTTTCTATTAATATGTTCCTCACACTTGATCCTGCTACCAGAGTTTTAAACTCCCATATATAAGTGTAATAAATAAAAGCTCTGCTATTACTTGTGTGTGTGTGTGTGTGTGTGTGTGTGTGTGTGTGTGTGTGTGTGTGTGTATTATCTCTGATAGTGTTCTATCTTACTGACATCCTTGGACATTGGCCTATTGTACTATTATAAGAATTACTTCTTATTTCTAAATGTAATTGAATCATTCCTTTCAAACTATTCTTTTTAATGAGCCAGTCAAGCCAGTTCGCAGAGCTGACTAAATTGAACTCTATGTATCATCTAACAATTTAACCTTCTAAAATTATAACACAAAATGTATTCAGACCAACTTAAGAACAACTATTTTTAATGATCTTATTTTCTGTCTAAAGCCTGCATCTTGGCTCCTCTGTGCTGTGTGTTTATGCTGTGTACTTCCAGTCCACTTTGTGGCTGCATGCAGTGAGCTCTGACAACAGAACTCAAAAGAACTCATTCAGAACAGTTAAATCACTAAATTACACAATCATCTCAATACTACCAAGCTTCGGTGAACCAGTTTCTGACACATTTGTGTCTTTTGTGGTTTGCTTTGTGTGTGTGTGTGTGCTACAACTACTACATCTCCTCCCATCTAGATGTTTCTCCTGTTCGGCTCCCAGGTGTAGCTCATCTGCCATCAGTTATGATTCTCCTCTCTTATTGGCTGGCTCATCTTTGTTCCCCCTGGGTATAAGGCCTATTGATACATCCAGAAGATGGACTAGCTCTGGGATCTTGTGTTGTTTGTCTTCTGTCCCATGGAAGAGTTGGTTGTGAAAGCTTTGTTCATTTATGTGTTTGACCTTTGCCATTGTTACTGTTGTTCTACTGTTGCTTGCTCCTTTTCTGATTATTCTGCTGTTGTTTTGTATATACACATCATTGTACATAGTTGTGAATAGTTTGTAGTACAGTTCAGAAGTAGCTTGGAAATAGGGAGTTCAATGCTGTTTAATTTTTAATTTTCCCTTTTCTCCTGTTTCTAAACCTATGGAGATAGGAACGAGTTTGGTGTTTTCTTTTATTCTGTTTGTTTCAATAGGCAGGTTATCTGCTTTCCTGTTGTAGTTGTGGGTTTTTGTTTTATTTTGGCCTGATTGGCTCCTGAACCTCACTCCCTCTACTTTATTGCATTAAACACCATTCCACTAACTGGTGCAGCCTATGTTCTTTATTGCTGTTACACTCAGCCTAGACTAGGTCATAACATTTGACTGAAATATGAAATGAAGAGCTGATCCTATAAAGAACTGTAGGCAAGAGTTTGTGGTAGATGTGCTAGGCAGATGACAGTAACTTCAATTACAGGTGGAAGTCTTTTAGGATATGTGGCAATCAGCATTGCCTATCTGGGACCTGACATTTTTCACATTCTTCCTGGCAAAATTTCTCAAGTTCTGATTGGTTGGAGATCGTGGGTGAAGAGCAACTTTCAAATCCTGCCACAGATTCTCAACTGGATTGAGGTCTGGGCTTTGACTTGGCTACTCTAATACATTGAAGTTTTTTCTTTTGAACCACTCCTATATTGGCAGGACACTTACGATCTTCGTCTTATTGGAAAGTAAACCTCTGTCCTAATTTCAGGTCTCTTGCCGACTGGAAAAAAAGTATTATTTGGATTGTTCTGCATTTGGCTACATCCAGCTTGTCTTCCTTGCAAGTAAAAACATCCTCCAAGCATGATGCTGCCACAGTTATACTTTACTGTGAGGATGGTGTTCTAAGAGTGATCAGCAGTATTTGGTTTGTGTAGCACTTTGCAACAAGGCCAAAAAGTTCAGCTTTGGTTTTAAACAGGCCAGAGTACCTTTTTCCTCCCTCCTCCAAAATACTTTTTGGCAAGTTCCAAATGTAATTTCAGGTAGCTGTTTTTTTCCGAGAAAGACATCCTTCTTGCCACTCTCCTATAAACCCTGGCTCTGTGGAGTGTCTGGGAAATTGTTTTGTGCACAGATTTTGCCATCTCAGCTGCAGATCTCTCCAGCTCTTTCAGACTACCCTTCTGCCTCTTGGCTGTCTCTCTGATTATTGTCCTCCTTAATCAGTCCCTGACTTTTGATGGATGGCCTTGTCTAGGCAGAGCTGTGGTTGTGCCATATTCTTTCCATTTCTTCAAAGATTTAAATTTAATAGTGCTACACAGAAGCACCATTCAAAGCACCTTGGTCTTCATGATGTTTGTTTAGGTATGCTTTCAGGTATGTTTTTAACTCTTTCCTGGACAAGGTGTATTATTCTGAGATAATATGACCTGTTAATTGCATGCAGGTGGAAGCTATTCAAAGAATTAGGGGACTTCTGATGCATCAGAAATAATTTAGGTATTTTCACAGCAATGATGGTGAATACTTATGCACTCACAATTTTGTTTGTGAATAACTTTCCTAACTATATTCACTTTTCTCCCACTTAGATATTATGGACTATTGTATGTAAATTGCTGTTATAAAATTGCAATAAAGTTAATTTTAATTTCAGGTTGTAATAATAAAAAGTGAATAAAGTTTATAGCAGGAGACTATGTATGCAAGGCACTGTATACAATCATATTTCCCACACTTTGTATCTTATTCAATTTCGCTTATTTATTTATTTACTTATTAATTATTATAAGAGGCTTAAATTCTTGGACATGGATCACAGTCATGGCTGGTTTAAATATATAAACTATATAATATACAATTTAGGTTGTCTCACATCAACAGGTACAAAAACGGGTATGTTTTTTTTTTCCCCTTTAGCATTTCATGAGATATGCTTGCAAAAATTATTAAATGATGGCCACTGCTGGGAAATTTGAAAACAAAAACTGAATAAAAAGTCCGAAATTAACCATTTATTTCAGAAATGGCCAAAAACTATGAGTTTTAGCAATCTTTTCATAGACTATAGTCCTGGTGTAATAAGATTTATTATTTAAATTCTCCTATGTCTGTGTAAAGCACTTTGAATTGTTACTGTGTACTATTCAAGTGCTATATAAATAAACTTGCCTGATGACAATGCATGTGTGTTTGTTTATTTGTTTTCTTGTTGCATCAGAATGAGTGCAGGTGTACTTTTATTGCTTCATACTGGCCAATCCATTATGCTGTCATTGTCTTTATATTGCATATATAAAGTCTTCATTTTAAGGGAGTGCCACTTTTTTCATATCCCAGGGCCACAAAAGGGTTAAATCCAGCCCTGAGCCCACAGTAAGAAAGCGCTCTACACTGAAATAGACATGACTCAGTGACGATGGAAGGCATCTACTTTTAGTATCAGGTGTTGTTTTCTTTTGATAGACTTGGCTTTAGAAAATGTTTAAACCAACTCTTAGAAAATGATGTCCAAGTAAAAATCCAAGTAAGATATGCTACTATACACAATATGCTACTACAAAATGAATCCAAGCAAGATATGCTATTATGCACAAAGTATTTTATTTAGAATAATTTGCATGCTTAAAATTTTCAAACAGCAATTTTTTCCAGCTCATTATCAGTCAAGCAAATATGATTATATTGATAGATCACAGTAAAAGATGTGGCTTCAGGGAAAAAATAAAAATCAGAATTCCAAAAGATCCAAATGGCTTTGGGTTAGTTCATGGTTTGTAATTTTGTTGCTATACCTCCAATATGGTGTCCATGAATGTTGCCTGGTAAGCAATCATTATTCTCAGAAAGTTGTATCAAATATGTCAAAAAATTGATAATGAGCTTTTTCACACAATGATGTGCCTTATCATACATACCGTCCATGTGCAGCCAAGTCGTATCGTGCCACACTAGAACATTTTATAAGGCATGTAGCCTCATGCTTGCATTAAGCTCCTGCTCGCAGGGAGAGAGACATTAAGGTGTTTGTCCTGTTTCATTTATTATAAGAGTACATTCTACTGCACTGCACAAGCATTTGTACATCAGGAAGGACACATATATAAGGATTTTATACCATTGCAATAGTATAATATTAAAATATTAGTTTTGGTGCCTACTTCCTAACCCTATCATCCTATCTGGACGGCAAGTAAAATTCATTAAGAACATATATCCACTAGAGCTGATGTTTCCTGAGACTAACAAAAAACTTTAGATTGAACTTTGAAAAACCATAATCGAGATGTTTATTAACTGAATGTGATGTGTCAAACTGAAAGTAAGAACTGAAACCCTGAACTCAAGGTTCAGGCTTATACATTGAAGGCATCCTCTACATTGTGAATCCAATGTGGATTTTCATATTACAACACCTGACAACACATGAAAGCTAGCTTTTAGTCGCTTATGTTTCAAGAGCCTGCACTGCAGTTAGCACTAATTCAGGGGTGTCACCGCACCTTCAATAGTAGAAAATCTTGCAAGATAATTCCATGTGTGTAAACAATTTGAAAGTGAAACATTTGTCTGCTGCAGCACCAAACTTGCTAGAATGTAAAAAAAAATGCCTCATGTCAGCCGAGGCAGCATTCAGCATGATATGAATAATTCAAGAGCAAGAATGTGAACACAGTTTTGTGAAAACACTGAGGACAGGACTTTATTTCCCAGGTTTGGAGAACTCCAAGCTTGGGGAACAAATCTGACCTTGGAATAATGAGCACAACTGAACAGCTAGTGCAGTCAGTGCAGAAACCACTTAATAATGATGTAAGAATGACTAAGATGAAGGTAAGGAAATACTTTCTCTTAGAGAAGTTAAAAGTGATTAGATAGATAGATAGATAGATAGATAGATAGATAGATAGATAGATAGATAGATAGATAGATAGATACCACTTATAAACATTAATTTGTTTGTATGTTAATGCTTAATTTAATGATTTTTAATGGAGGGGATGTAGCATCTAAAGTAGCTAGTAGAACAGCTCACAGTGACATCTGCTCTGAAACATATACCACATCTGACAGAACAAGTAAATGAGAATGTTTCACTCTGTGTACTTACAATGACTTGTCACAATTTCTATCTCTGTGACATGTAATATGTGGGAGTACTGTATGCTGATTTAAAATAAAACTTTGGTTATTATTGAAAATATTATATATGTATGAGTTTTCACATTTATAAATCCTGTAAAATTCTTATAACACTATAAAATTCACTTTAAATTAACAAAACATATTTTATTTTCTGTGCTCTTTCTTACAGAGCAGCAAGGCTGAAAATGTTCATACCAAGGTAGGTTTTTGTACCTATAGGCCTGGAGGGCTCTTTTTTAAATTTAGTAGTAAAGGCTTTTGGAACATCTATTTATTATTTGGAAAGTTTTTTTTTTTTGGGGGGGGGGGGGGGTGAACTAACAAGATAATACAACTTGGTCAAGTAAGAAGAAAAAATAAAATTAAAAAATATTTCAAATCTTTCTTAGTCCAGAAGCGATCTTTGTTTTCAGTTCAATATGTTTGTACCACTACCTCAGGTATCAAAACCCGTCTCTTGACTAAATACACACTGGTAGCTAACAAATTGCTTTGTTTTGATTCAGCAAAAAGGTAAAGGGCCCCATAATGGCATGCATTCTTCAACACAAATCCATAATACAAAAACATATACAGTAGTTTACCCCCAAGAGCTTTCCTCATAAACTTAAACCCCACATAAATAATGCCCCACAAATGTGTATAGGAGATTGTTAATATTTCACATGCACAGAATCATTATCATGGGCCCCTGAGGATGTAATGTTTAATTTTTCATGTCTGATTACAGGATGTACATTAATAAAATATGGATCACTGCTCTGTGTACAGTGTATATGGCAGCAGTATTGGTTAAGTTCATGAGCCATTTCATGTGAAAGATAGGTACTCAGACAAATTGAAAACAGTAGTGCTCACTTCACTGTTGTGAAGCATAGAGTCAAACTTACACACTTTAAAAACCTGTATTTTTGAAGGAATTGAAGACAGTGAACTTAGTGATGGGTGTATTGCTCTGTGGCACTGACCACTTTGTTAAAAGGCATGTTTTCATGAAAAACTCCTAGATATCTCTCAGGCACCTTGGGAACAGCATGTCCACAAAATGGCTTCCATTGTGCTAGACTTGCCAAGGATGAAAATAATGAGGGAGAAAGGGGTCATATACAGATGTGCAAGTCTTTAGAAACATGTCTGAAAGAACGAAAATGCCTGGATTATGGGGAAAAAATTCTCCCACATTGAGGCAAATTATGGAGTGCTTCTCCCACACAAAGTCCAGATCTTATTAGGTTTCTCTTTGAGGACATAAATATTCTGTTGCTGTCCTCTGCAAGTCGTGTTTCACCAAGTAGCTACATATTAGCCCCAGTTTCATCAGCCCATATCTCTGTGGTTATGAGTTTTAGCCAGCAACAAAGACCAGATGGTTGGCAATTACTGTTTCACTGATCATCAACAGAACAAATGTAGCCTTTTGGCAGAGTAGTGCCATTGTTTCTGATTCTTTTGTATGTGGACAACAAACAACGAGGTTGTTCTTAGAGGTTGAGGTCTTAATGCTCACTGACATTTGCAAGAATAAAAAAGGAACACTGTTATTCACAAAGGAAGGCCCTAATGGTAAATTCAATGGAGTTTTTTGAAAGAGAGAGGCATGCTCAATAGACAGACATTGCTTCTCATTAAACCTTCAACAACTATTTCACTACCTAAAACACCTCATAATAAAGGGTTTACATTATGTAAATGTATGTGAGCTTAGTGCAAAATGCATCAAAAGCAGATTGTCTGTTATTGTCACAGGCTGGTGTGCTGTTTAGTGCCAGAATTATTAGACAGACGACTGATTTTCTAATGCTTATTTGTGCTTGTGTATTGACTCATTTTTTAATCACCAGAAAAGAGAAAACAGTGTTTATTTTGATAAAAACACAGCTAATCTAATGCTGTGATATATTTATAAACCACATTAGATACAAATCTGGTATATCAATAAAGTATGATAATAGGATGCATACAATCAATCCCTGGATGCATAATAATCATTTTAAGGGTGTTTGATTTGAGTTTGTTTTATTTATATCTCAAGTAATATTTACTCAATTAACACTGAAAATTAAAGAATCTATGTTTAAATTTTTTTTCTGATAGTACCAATAATAATAGAGTATCTGCTCTAATTGAAATGCTAAATGTTTTTTGAGATATAGAATATTTAATTTCTTTAATACACGTTTAACATTCTCAAGTCTGTCAGTATAATTATATCTAATGATTCATTCCGAGCTTTTTCCAATGTCCGACATAGTTACATCTTCTGGATAGCCCACAAGTTGCCCCCACAAGCCTGACAAGCTGACAGATTTGACAAGTGAATAAATGTGGTCTCTCTTTCGCTCTCTCTTTGCCTCTTCCTAAAACAGCACTGAGGTATGTAGCTAGGGGTCAGTTCTCTTCCATTCATCTCCAGTACAGCAGAGCCCACCTGCCACTCATCTTCCTCTACCCGCAGGCAGACTGCAGCCAGCCGAGAGAAAGGGGGAGAGAGAGAGAAAGAGAGAGAGACAGATAGCGAGACCTACACACATATACACACAGAAATATATTCGGCTAAGAATAGGCTCACATTGGAGCTCATCTTCTCTTTCCCTCCTGCATCTAAGAGTCTGATGCAGGCATGTCACATCCCCTGCACCAGATCGCTTCTGTGGGGCCCACGTGGGGAGATATGGTATGACAGACAGAGTCACGTCTCACCTCAAGTTTCTGTTGACACGGCGGATGGCTGGCACTGTGAAATGAAGCTCCTGGAAGCTTCACATGTAGTCCACAGTTGCATAGCCTTTCATAATTGCCTCTGGGTGTTTTGTTGTTTTTGTTTTTTGTTTTTTTTTTATGAAGTTTTGTTCTGGATTGATTTTGGCATGAAAGGCAAGTCAAGCTTAGTCAGTATGAGAGAAAAGTAGAGCTGCATTAAACAAAGCAAATATGCTCATTATTTAGTGTTTTAATTTATATAATGATTTCAATGTTTTTATTAAAAACATGCCTTAAAATAAAGTGGCATATAGTTTACATGTTGCTGAATTTTAGATACTTTGTCTTAAAAGAGTCTGGCCTGATCTTGCCTGTGAAACAGAACAGATCTGTAAATACCTCCATGACACATTTGTGCTAGTTTACATCTGTCAAGGAATTATGTCAAGATGTTTAGAATCACTTATGCTCATACTTAACCAGTTAGGTTTATACATTCCCTGCTTACATTTTCCTTCACTTACAAAATCCCTCACAGTGATGCCTTAATGGGTAAAAATGCTCTGGTAAAAAAAAATAAAAAAATTTAAAAAAAGTGTGTGTGTGTGTGTGTGTGTGTGTGTATATATATATATATATATATATATATATATATATACAATTTTGTGTGTGTGTGTGTGTGTGTGTGTGTGTGTGTGTGTGTGTGTGTGCCTCAGTGGATGCACAGACTATACCATCTGCCTATAAAGGGCTACATAAAAAGTGTGTCAGATTGGTAAATCATCAGAACTGAGTTTTTCAATGTCTCTCTGTTTTCCCTTCTGATAGAGGGAAAAAGCCATGTCATTCTTGTACATATTAGTGCTAAGCTAAAGTGAAGTAAGACAAAGCTGAAGGAGTGAGAAAGGAAGCGAATGTGGAACAAATTTGTTTTCAGAATAGTGGTATTAGATCTTTTGACGAAAAATATCTCACACTAAAGGTTAAACACTTAACATATTTCAAGATATCTGACAAGGATTAGAGAAACAAGTGAATAATGTCTACTAAGGCTAAATTACTCTTAGTCTTTCCGATTGGCTATTGCTGATCCAACCAGAAAGACTTGCATAATATATTACAAAAAATGTCTGCAATGGCATGCAACTAGGTATTTTATGTATTATTTACTTGGAATAATCCTGTCCACTTGAATGACAGCGTTATTATGTAGTTCAGATGGGTAAATTCAGAGGAATCCAATTAAAGACAAAATAGCACCAGTGTTCCAGAAATTATTCAGTTAGTAAACTATAAATTAACTGTGGCCCAAATGTGCACTATACCTGAGCAAACGCACAATAGCAATTTCAAAGTAATGGAAGCTCATGAGAATAGTTTGTATATCAAGGGCATGCTGTCAGGTTCTTCAAGGTCTTCACTGAAGGCATAGAATACAAATGAATAGCAAATTATATAAATAATAAATAAATATGGGTATGGGTACAAAGCAATATGTATTCTCTGCCCTGTGCATTTCATTTACATGCTCATCAAATGAGCTGTTTCCATAGTCCCAGTATTCACTTCTGTACTGATCGCATCCAGATGGACAGAATAATTACACAGTAGCACATATTTTGTCATTTTGATTTTGTTATCTAGCACATTGGATTTGAAATTAAAAGACTATGAGGATGGAGTTCAGTATTTCAGTATTCCAGTATTTCCAGTATTTCAGATATAATTTAAAAGGTGGTTATATCTGAATGGGGTAAAATATTAAATCCTCTACCCAACCCCCAATTTCATGGGGCCATAAGTATTTAGATAATTGGATGTCCAAGCCAAAATTTAGGGGCAAAAGGTTCTGGGAATGGAGAGTCGCTATTTTGATGGCAGTTCCACCTGGACACATTTTATCACAGATCTCTTAAAAACCATGTCGAGCATGATTTGTTTGGCAAGATTAGATAACCACACGTAGTTCAGCAGCAACCACTGAGACGGGATGGCTTAATAACATAGGTATTCAATAATTTGTTTTGTATTTACGTCAGTGCACATTTTCAGTTCATGCATCAATGGTTGTAAGCATGTCAGTTTAAGGTAATTATTCTAGCAAAAAAGGGAGAGAGAGAGAGAGAGAGAGAGAGAGAGAGAGAGAGAGAGAGAGAGAGAAAATTCCTGAGACAATGTCATAGTAAAAGGAGAGTACACTCAGATTAATTGGCATTTGGTCTGACAATAAATCACACTTACTTAAGCGTTTCTTAAGCACTTCCTAGTCTACGGTATAACAAATGGGGAAAAATTCCACCTTTTTCACATGTTTGTGATGGTGTGGAATAGTGTAATTGGCTGTAGTAACCTTCTGGTATTAACACGTGCAACAAAATGATGGAGTGAGCAAAGTGTTGGGGGGTAAAAGGAGACATGGAGACACCTACATGTAAGACTGCTTCATCTGCCTTCACTGATGGCAACAGTTCACTTAAGCATCTTATTGCTTCTCATCCAACCAAATGTCCCAAAACTCAGTGAATGGGGCTTCACCTACAAACACGAAAAAAAGAGAAAAAACAAACAAACCACACTACCAAAGGAGCCATCATTTTTTTCTGTGTTCTTGACAGGCTAAGTCATCCTTCCAACTTGGATCCCATGAGGATGCAGTTCAGTTACTGAAGGCAAGAATAAAACAGAAGGTAGGCAAAACCTTCTAGCAGGAACTGAAAACTGCTGCACTTACATGCCTGGCAGAGCGTTTCCACATAAGATACCCAGCATCTGGTGATATGAGTAAAAAAGTATTTCCAACCAACTACTAAAGGTGATGATGTATAAGATCATGTTAATTTGTTCTATGAATTATTGTCTCTTGAAAGGGGGACTATGTGTATGTAAAAATTTTTTATTCCTATATGGATTACCCATTACAGCCCTGTTCCCTTCCATATTTAAAGCATAATATCTGTGTTAAAACTTTCTTAGACACACTGACAATACAGACAAAGATTTCCTTGCCTGCTAAAAACCTCCCGACTCTGGACTGTCTGCACTGACATTGATGGAGTGATTATCAGTGCCTCAAAAGTTATTTGAAACTTCTGGTTAACCTAATGACCTATGAGGGGTGATGAAATCTATGTCTTTACAACTTTAAAAGTTTAGTTCCATCTTCCTGAACATACTTCCATTTATTTCAAATTCAGCTGCTAGATTTTCACACATACTAAAATGTATTTGTTCACTATTAATTATAGCATATAATACAACCTTTTTTTTTTACTTTCAAACTTGCGCATGGTCTTACACTCTTCTTTTTAGCTGGCTTCTCCATTCATACATCTGTACACTAAGGTTCTTTCAGATCCCTCAGGCTAGGCTTCCATCAGTAGGACTAGACTGCTGTGTGTCATTTCACTGCAAACACAAGTGCTTTAAGTTTTCTTCCCTTCCTACCCATCACAAGTGAATAGCCATCACTTCAGACTTTCCCCCCTTTCTTGCTACTACTGGCAATTTCCCTTATGTTCTAAATGTTTCTCTGTGAATTGTGCAATGTTGGGTATTTTCCTGAATTATTTCATTTGCAGCAGTGGTTGATATGACTGTAGCGAGTGAGATATGGCATCTCGTTATTACTATAAGAAATTTGCTTCAAGCTAGTCTGCATCTTTGATGCTTTGATAGTGTTGACTGCCATTATATCGCAGCTGTTTAACAACTACTTATTCTTCAACCATATAATGACCGGTCAGAATAAAGCATTCAGCAGCACAATGGATTTTTGTATTCTTAATCATTTTCAAGGCAGTGTGTATTTTTTAGATTTATCTATTTTTGTTTACATTATGTGGGAGAATTGTCAGGTACCCTCTAAAATGGAGAGAGCTGCCATGTGGTGCTAGAAGGTTATGAGAAATGACAATTAATTGCCTCTAATTAACATCTCTTCTAAAGCCCTGGAGACCACTGTATCACTGTCCATTTCTCTGGTTTTACTACTTATAGATATTGTTTGTAAGAGGGTCCCTTGTATGCTGTTTGAGTAAAATGAACATTTTTGTTTTATTCTATAAACTATTGGCAAAAAATGATAGTTGGTCAAAATAAAAAAAATGATAGTGTTTTCAGATCTTGAATAATGTAAAGAAAAAGTTCAGTTCAGATTTAATTTTAAACAATACAATACTAAAGGAATAACCCTGATTTTCATTTTTCAGATATCTTGGCATGCTCTCCAGCAGTCTTTCATATTTCTTATTAAATAATTTATTTAATTAAATCATTTGTTGTTCATCTAGTCAGTACCTCAGAAAAATGAAGTTTGCCTGTTACACTGAATGGAGTGACTCCCATACGTGTAGAGATGCTGATTTTTTTTTTTTATTGAGTTTTTCCAGGGTTGTATATACTTCTCCTGCTTTCAGTTGGTCACTTAAAAAAAACAGCTTGGAAAGTAGCAGAGACTTTCTTGAGAGCACTTTAGTTCCCCTCCTGAAACTACGCAGTGAATAAGAATTACTGGACATTTATTTATTAATTTATCATTTGCCTTTATTTCTCACAAAGGATTTTGCTATTTCACAAAAGCCCTCAAGCTTTCAAATAAAAATTTGTTTATTCCAAGGTTACTCATATGCAAGGGGGACCCTTGTATGCTTTTAAATATAAATAGAGACAAAGAAGTGTAAACCAGCAGTTATGGATTTATTATTTTTGGACTGTTTTAAGTGGTATCACAGCCACCAGAAAGCTCATTATAATGATGATAAAGCAGCTGTCCCCCAGTAAGCTGAGTTGGATTACCTTCCACTTTGTATTCCTGACAACAAAAATGAAGAAGCATTTGCTTTCTTTCCTTGGTCTGAGCTTAAGTAAGGACTTAGTGCACAAACATTAATTAATCATAGTAAAAGGTCTCCAACCTCCTCTGCATCTATTTAAAGCAGGGACAAGACCCTGTATCTCAAAACCTGGCAACACAACTCTTTATCAAAATCCACCCATTCCCAAACCCTAACTATATGCCTAACCTCCCTCTTTAACCTTTCACAAACATTTCTGGGGCAAGAAAATGGGGGATAACAGGGTTTTTCATAAGTTTCTCAGAAAGGAGAAGTTGAGAAAGTTTGCTCGTTAGGCTTATTCAGCTAGCTCCAAATAAGGTTGGCAGAGTCAGAGATAGCTTGCCTGTCACGTGAGGTCAAACAAATCACATCTCCTGCTACTCCGCATGCAGTCTTCAAAGTGTGCTATGCAGCTGCAGTGGTCACCAGACGGTATCTCTCAGATGTGGCCTTGACAGTGCGGACAGGCACAGGGTGACTCAGTCACAGAGATGAGCTCTGGCCAGTTGAAGTTGACATAATTGAAGTAGCATCAGACTTGATACCACACATTCCTGCTCTGATTTTGGCCTAATGGTGGTGGAGAGCTATCATCTTGGGAGAAAAAGAGGAAGAGGTGCTGTAAATGATAGACCATGCCAATAATAAGCTGAGGAAAGACCAAGCGCGTATGATAGCCCATCAAAGACCACATGGCAGACATGGGTGGAACTTCACATTGTGTGTGTGTGTGTGTGTGTGTGTGTGTGTGTGTGTGTGGTGGGTGTATATATATATAGGCACTTTTGGGTGTCCAATAACCATATGCCTAATGACTTCAAAAATAAATTCCTATCATGTGGCACTCAACAGGAAAATGCTGAATTTTCCATATTTATATTTATTTACAAATTCAGCTAGCACTCTAGCACTAAAGGGGCAAAATGTTTTACATTTTTAAAAACTAATATTGTATTTGAAAATCTTGCCAGATTTCCCATCTTAAAAATTATAATTAGGTAAAATAATTATATTAAATAATGATTATAGCAATTCAACTTTTTATCTAAAATACAGAGCTTGTTTATATATCTCAACTGGTTTAAGTGAAGTCTTATATGTATGTGCCCAGCTTATTTGACAATAGGCAATATGAAGAAGAATCATATTGTCCATGAATAATTTTTCTACCTAAGTAGTCAAATTGATCATTATAAATCTATACCTATACTAAATTAAATCTAGGCATGGTTTTCTTTATTTGTTTATAAGGGAGCTTTTAATCTAATATAACCCTTGAACCCCTAAATATTTAAGCTTGGCCCCATTTCCCAAAATCATTATAGTGTTAAGATAATCTTAAATGAGAGTGAGAGTATTCAGTGTAATACTTTCTCTATAATGTAAAGATTATCTTTGGTTTATAATGCTTTTGGGAAATCCAGAACTTTTTAGTAAAAATTATAAAATAGTTTTCTCAATACTGAGAACATCTGAAACATGTACTATTGCATCTGAAAGCTTCTGAGCAGCCTGTTACTTTAATTGTCATCTGTATACATAAAACAAGTTATACCAGAAGGACACGTTTGGAAGGTCATTAACATACAGATTAAATAACAATGGACCCAAAATTGACCCTTGTGGAACTCCCACCTCATAATCTAAATATCTGGATGTCGAATTACATATCCATACCCATGGTTTTCTATTCTCCAACGATGCCAAATGCTTTCCTTAAAAAGGAAAGGAAAACAGGATAAATATGTTGTTTCATTTTATTCCAGGGTTCAAATTATTTCATTCAAACAAACAGTATAACTTGACTGAAGTACAGGAGCTTATCTGTTGATGTACACATTTAAATAAAATAATTGTATGCTTCTGTGTTGTAGTAGTAGTCGTAGTAGTAGTAGTAGTAGTAGAAGTAGTAGTAGTAGTATTAAATTAGTACATGCAAAGAAATGGCTACAGTTAGCCTACTAAGCTTGTTATAACTTACCAGTCAAATTGACTAATTAATCATTTACACAGATAAGTAACTTTTAGTAATGCCAGACTAGAATATTGCCACTGGTGGATTTATACAGACTCTTGTGATGCCCAAGGGCTAGGGAAGGATGCTGTATCCAAATGTGTGTATGCTGTCACTAAAGCACTGCTGTGCCCTGCACCAACATATATAACATTTCCACGCACTAGGGATGGATTGCATGAAATCAAAATAGGTTTTCATGCAGCTGGAAATATTCCTGGAATAGTTGGTGCGGTGGACAGGACACAAATCCCCATACACACTCACAGCCTCTTGAGCCATAACTACACCTGCCTTATAGGCTTCTCTGCATTGAATGTGCAAGTCATATGCCACCACCAAGGTCTCTTTACGGACATTGTGGCCAAGTGGCCTGGGAGTGCTCATGACTCCTTCATCTGGGCCAATTCTAGAGTGTGTCAGATGGCAAGAGATGGTACATTTGCTGGTGGATATATGTACTGCATGACAGCGGTTATTCACTCCAGTACTTTCTCATTCCTGTCTTGAAACCCTAGGCTGAGGCTGAGGAGAGATACAGCATGGCACACCAGAGACATGCAGTGTTGTTGAGAGAGCTTTGGGTATTTGGAAAATACATTTTCAGTGCCTACACAAATCATCCAGGGAGCTTTGGTGTTCACCATAACACAGCTGTGCTATCATTGTTGCATGTGCTATGCTACAAAACACTGCAGTGCATGCTAACATATGTCCTCCTGATGAGGAAAACAGGGAGATCAGAAGGAGGACAAGGAGAGAGAGGAAGGAAAGATTCCTGTAGATTTACCAGGAGAAAGGAGCAAAGGACTTTACCAGGCTGGCTTGGAAATGTGAAGGCAAGTGTTTTTGTATACATTTACCAAAAACATTATTTGGGATAAGCGACCTGTTTTTGTTGTTGGGTCTTTGTTATAAACATAAGTTTTACATGCAAGTTTAAACTTTATTTATGCTCACCACTTGAAAGATAGCTAATGAAATACCACAATAATTGAAAAAAAAATCTTGTCCTTGCTTATTTTATTAAGCTCCAACACCATAATTGTGACTTTGAAAAAGTATTTTTTGTTTGTTTGTTTTTTTCCAATTTCTTCTAAAATTTTGGTGAGATCATCTTTGGAAAAATTCAGTTTGTGCTGCAGTCTGCCATGCTTCTGGAGTGATGGATGAAAGGTTAATTGTGTGCCTATTTATGCTCTTGATATACAATAGGTAGGAATTTAGGAATTACAATTGTAATGTTTTTCATATTTTTTATACCAGTATTTTAAATACTTATTAGTTATTAGTTTTCTAATTATTTCCCTAATGACCTAACAACCTTTTGTAGTATAATAATGAAAAAAATGTTTGTAAGTCAATGGCTCGGTTTTCAACTAGGGGTGTTTTACCAGCACAGATGCAGAGGCGGAGACAACAAAGAACTACTTAAAAGTCATTCATAATTTTGGAAACTAAGAAGGCTTTTGGGAAACACTTGCAAAACTGCCATTCTTAAAATTCTTAAAGATGTTCACAAATCAGCAAAGTTAAGTGTTATTGGGAAGCACAGAGCCCCAGATCAATTTATGTTTCAGAAAACCTACTTATCCGTGGATGACTTAATAATCTGTGACAAATTGAAGTTGCAAATTACACTTTGAAGTTTCTTCCGGTTCAATTTATCTAACTAATTAAAACTAGTTAAAATATCAAAGTAAGATAAACTCTTTTGTAGAATCAAAAATATTAATCACATTGTATAGTTTATCATAAAAATCATTCTTTGATGAAGGTTGGATCATAAACACCAATGATTATAAATGCCATCTGTGCCAAAGAGAAATGTCAATACATTCTTAATCCATTTAAAAGACCAATGTAACAAAGAAAGTTTTATATTATTCTTAATATAAACCGTGACACTATTACTTCTACCCTCCATTCTGTCTCTTCTAAAAATGTTGAAGCCTGGTATATCTATCACTACTAATGGAGAGTTTTTATTCATCCATGTTTCAGATAAGAATACAAAGTTTGAATCTGAGATGAGATGTTTCAGTTCATCACTTTTTGCTGAGACACTCATTATGTTCAAAGGTCCACCCAACAATCCTCTTGGCTTAATGGAATATTGGTCACTTAGGCTGATGTTTTTGAGATAGTCTTACAAAATTCTAGCATGCTTTATTGTTTGAAACACTTTAAGATGATGCTATTTAAAAATTGCTGAGTTTGGATGGCCTAATTTAGATGATGCCAGTTCATTCCATGGTTTACACTAACACCCAAAAGTGAGGACAGCACTTCCAGACAATTCATGCTAGAAATTCCCAACATCTGATTGTCCAATTCCAAGTTCCTCCTTAGACAAGTCAAAGCAGCCTGCTTTGTTGTACCAGCAGTGCACTCACCCAGCCAATTCAGTGAACCCTCCTTGGGAAGTGAGTCGCCATGGTAGTTGAGGTTTTCTAGTCCTTGAAATATGTCAGGTCCAGGATTAAAGTGTACATCTCCAGCTAACAACAACATGGTCAGAAACAAGTAACTGGATAAATTCCATCCAGCTTTATGTGGTCTGAAACATTTTTTATGCAAATAAATGTATTAACAAAAATGGCTGTTAGCTCTGCCATGAAACAATACTTACTGTAGATGTAGAATTGGCCAATTTGATTATCACATGACTCAAAAAAGTATTTGAGTACTATGGAGACACCATCATATACATAGAACATAGCACATAGCATATACATATACCAGCATATACATAGAACATAGCACATAGCATATACATATACCAGCATATACATAGAACATAGAGGCAGCGCCGGGCCCATTCCACACCTTCCCCACCTCCACCATTTTTCATCCTTTTTTTAAACTTTTAGTCCATTAGGATTTACATTTTTCACAAAGGACAAGAATACAAAACAAATATCCATGTTATGGGGAAGTCTACACATGCCTACTGAACAAAAAAGGCTACATTTTGATTCACATTTGACAACTTATATACTGAAAATGTATAGGCAAAAGTACTTGTGTGAGGTTTTTATTTCAGTGTTTTCATTTCACACACTCATAAGTCACAGTTATAACAAATATAGTATGATAAGATGTTATAACATAGTATATAATATGCCTTTGAATAATTTCAATCTGGACCTTGTTTACTAAAAGCATCATAGTGTTAGGATCATCTTAGCATGACAGAGAGAGTTGTCAGTGTGATGATGCTTTTGGGAAATCTGGCCCTGATCATTGCTCCTGTCAAACCATACAAACATGAAGTTGAGTAGAAATTGTTGTTTTCAGCAGGTGGTTGAATCTCATTCAGGTGATGATGATCTAAGCTACCAAAAAAATTCCAAAGACAAGCAAGCTCATCAAACAAGACTGTCTTTCAGGGCTGGATCTTGAGTAACTCTGACTAGCAAATTCTCATCACAATTCCTGCAAAGGTGATACTCTGCAACTAGTGTAGCTCATTACCTCAACCCCAGTGATTCAGGCCACAACTGTGAATAATGAAGCTATTATAGAGATGTAACCCCATGAATCGGAAATAACCTTTAAACATTTAAATCTCCTCCTATTGGAACTGTGTGTTGTTTTGTTACCCTAGGTTTATGTGCTTTCCATCAAAAATACCTTAGGACAAAGAGCTCAGTAAGCATCGTAAACATGGAAAATTAGGTGATTCAGTTTAACTGTCCTTTTGAGCATTGAGCCTTCTGTTAAGTGGTGTCTTATGTTTGTTTGCAAGTCAACAAGAGAGCAGTGTAATATAAGAACAAACTTTTTTCTACACTAACTCTTAGATGTTAATTCAACACTGTATTTGCTAATTCAGCAGAACAGTGAATTAGGCTGCATGGGGCAAGGAAAAACTTTGCAGTATTAGATACTTAAAAAAAAGTGCTCTATTGCGGTATTATGGCAAAACAAAATAATAGTTTGACAGATCAAACACAATAGATGGACATGGCTTTACCTTTCAAAAGTCTTAAAATCTTAATCTTAAAACATGCCCCTTGAAAACAAAAAATCTCTATGGAGGCAAATTAGATCCTTTGTGATTAAGGTGTAAGGTTGGCCAACAGTACAGTCACAGAACATCATGGACTTCTATAGCAGTGCACCTGGGAAAGAATTGCTCAGGAAAGCACAGGTGAGCCCCAAACCATTTGATCAGAGAATAACACAGGAAATACAGCATTTCATCTGCTTTTGCAGCAGTGACTTACCATGCTGACTTCTTAAGAGGTGGCATGGCAGGACTGGGAGTTGAAGCAGTATGGGTAGTGGCAGACCAATTTACTGCTAAAACAAGATTTTGTGTGATTTTTTTAAAACGACTTGTAATGCCCCAGTATTCTAATCCATGTGTGAATTATTTGCGCTTTAACTAGCGAGCAACAGCACGCCATCTGATTAAGCAGTCTGCTAAAACAGCTTGCTAAACAAACATAGTTTTGATATGCAACTAATGCTGCATGACTATTGGTCACTTAATCTACAGCATTTATGTCTCACTATCATTGGTAGTGTCACAGCTCAGGCAACACCCAGACAGAGGGACACAGCCCCTCATGCACACACATGCACACACACACACTCGGTCATTGAAACCACTATTTCTGCCCGCAGGTAATCCTTTCCAGTGCTTTGTGCTGTGCCTAGTAAGCTTCTAAGAAGCTAGGAGCAACTGCACTTCTTTTTTTCTAAATGTTCATTTTTTTCCATGGTGTGAATTAATAAAGACACTTATTTGCACTTGAGTTTTGAACCTCTTTACTCATGTCACAGGTATGCCTATGTGGTATGCACTATGGAATGCTGTATGAACACGTTTAAGTTAACATTACTAGTTAACATATTCTATGGATGTTAGCCTTGGGAAACAAGTTACATAAACAGTTGCTAACCTTCTAAAGTTGATTTGAGAAGCTCAGACACACTTTCTATTGCCAAAAGATCAAACATTTGTTGAAGATTCTTGTACATTAAATTTACAGCATTGAATAGTCACTATGACAGTATGATTACTTCTGGGGAATGTGACCTATAACCTTGGTGCTGCTAGCACCTTGCTCTATCTGCTCTTATCAGGTGAGCACAGTGCCATTTTACTCTTCATGACTCTCTGCCAGCAAGATTGGTGTTAGCCATGACGTGTTGGCTAGCTGCCCATGTGATTCCAATCCAATTCAATGTGAAACTAATATGCAAAAATACATAAATAAATCTCCTTGCTATTTCTTTTTCAGGCAAGTGACTGAACATTATTTCCTGAAATGAGTATGTTTCCTTTGCAAATATATTAAATGACAATTCACTGTGATTGCTTTCTTAATTGTACTTTTTCATAGTCATTGAAAAATAGAAGCAGTTTCAGTTTCAGCAATATTCGGCTTCATCCTCAAGCTCCTCAGTCTTTACGCAGATCGAAACAAAATTTTATCAGATTGCATTCTACTCTCTTGTCAATGGTATGACTCCAAGCTCTCTTTCCAAACTCCCTAGGGCCTGGTGTCTCATTATGTTTAAGGCTGCTCTCACTTCACTGCCTAGCTCATTAAAGCAAATAGAGGGAGAAAACTGATTTATTCTTAACAGTGTCTAAATGCTGCTTGAGTTTTATAGTGCTCGTCAGAGGTGCAAAGCTGTGGTAAGATAATTAGCCACCTGTTGTTTCTGACACCATCTGGTTCTTGTCTGGTGTTTTTAATCATTAGACTGGATGGAGTTTGTGTTCCGTACATACCAGTAAAAGTGGCCATGTGTATAGACTGACCATATAGTGTATTAGAATCACCTACTTTAAACATACACTCGCTGCTTTATTAGACACACCTATCTTAAGTACATTTATAGATATACAATTACAGAATGTAGCTTGTTTGTTGCTATGCACAGTTTATCCCCCACACTCTATCCCTGTTCATCACTGGTAAATTTCTGGCCACAAGACCATTGTTTGCTGAATGATTACACTCTCTTCACCCCTTCCACCTTCCTAAATTTTACAGATCTCAGACCAGCTAGTGCGAGCTAAAAAACTAGCCTTAAACAAAACCTAGTGCTACAATGCATGTTTTCTATTCTGGAGTCATCCTTCTTCCAAACATCACATTCCTAATCCCCTGGTAGGGGTACTTTTTGTCCAATTCTGTGACAATTTCTTCAAGTATAACAAAAGCAAAATTAGTCTGACCTAACAGAGGCAGAGGGAAACTCATCCAGCACACAGAGGCAGCTGTAGGATGGGATTACACCTTACATTTTTAGCTGTAACAGGATTGCTCATGGTCATAAACAGGACATGCACACCAGCTTAAATGTGTCCGGAACAAAGATTTTGTCAAATGTTACCTCCAGTTCCAGCATTACTGCAGCATTTGATATAACAAAAAACTGATATAACAAAAAATGGATTTAATGAAACAAGATTTGTGCGTATGACTTTGGATTCACCCCTTGATTTACGGTTCGCTTTGTTCCTTATTGGTTGGGTTGCTGTGTAATATATGTCTTGTATTTTGCAAATATTGTCCTGTATATAGTACTTACACACTGGTGGTAGGGCGTGGCTGCCATTTTGTTAGGGTGTTTATACCAGTATAGTCAGTGTAGTCACTGTATGTATCTTTTTGTTAGCTTAGTCAGTTGTCTTTTTGTTTCTAGTGTTTTGTTTGTTGTGTTGGCCTGGGCCACTCCTGACATCATTGCACCAGTTTCTTGTATCTAAACACTAAAACTTGCAAATACACTTGACCTTTGCCGTTGACTGTTTGTCTGGTTTGCACTCCATTATTCATTACTACCACTGTTACGCTCAAACCCTATGTTACAGCCTCTGAGCCTAGACAGGGTCCTAACTGATGGGTTGGAGGTGTCTGATTGGCAGGATGATGGCGACTGGCTTGTGTGTTTTGGCTGGGTCTTGACCTGAGCATGATGGTTATGATGTCATTTTGATAGACAATCATGCTGGTCAGTGGTCTTATACAATGGTCACAGAAGTTATACTGGCTCTTTTACATTCTACAGTAGTATAGTTTAGCTGCTATGGTATATAAAACTTTGTATATTATACACTGATTAACAAATCATTTAGTCCACTGGCTCATTTGATGTATGGGTGTTTTTACTTCTATTTGGTAAAGCATAAAAAGATGTAAATGTTATTCAAGCAGTCAGCCAAAAACAATACCCAGACTCCAGACCTAGTTTATTGTGGGCATGCAACCGTTTTTATATGTACTTTGTATTGTTGAGAACAATAACTTTGGCAACAGGGAGATTAACAAGCAAGAAAAAAACTAAGCAAGTCTTTGCGCATTCGAAGGATGTGGAGGAAGGGCAAGTCCTTCTGGTAATGCTATTGCATAAACCATGATGCAAAGGAGTGATTCCAGGATACCTGTCCAGTGTTTTACAGCACTGTCAAACACTGTCAAACTAAATGGTATTGTCTTGGAAAGGCAATGAAGATTTTTTTTTTTTTTTTTACACAATTACTTACCAAGCTATTCATCACATGTATAAAAATTTTGCAAGTTGCTACATCTGATATATTTTACAAAGATAATGGTTACCTACTGTGAAAGTGGATCACAAACCCACGCCTACACACACACACACACACACACACACACACACACACACACACACACACACATACACACAGAGAGAACATGCCAGAGCAGATCCAGGTCTGAGTGCCAGGGATACACAAGTCACACTGGTGAGGTTCTAAATGCCAGATGTGTCTTATCTGACAGTGAAGCAATAACATATCGATCAGCAGCAGTGATAAAGGAGTCTGGGCTCAATAGACATACATTACAAAGCCATACAGAGCTGTGAAGTGAAAACTGAGAAGCTGAGAGTGTATTCAAATGTCAGTACAAAAAGCTTTTGAAACCTTTATACTGTACAGCTGCTGTAAGCATAAGATTAAACCTTAGATTGTGCAAGGATATGAGGACATATATTTCGGAATGAGATATACTCACTGTCTCTTTATTGTATAGTTATACTCTAGGACTAACTGAAAGCATCATTCATTTCATTTGGTCTTAAGTAGTGTCATAAAACTACAATATGTAACACTTTTTCAATTGGTAATGGCCTTCTCAATCTAATATTCCATCTCTGGTAAAGGTTTAGTTATATTTGTTATTTCTAAAGAAATATCAGAAAAATAATAATGTCATCAAAAAATCATTAAATGTAATTTGTTTTATCACCTGTTCAAATTTTTCATTTCATCTATGCATTTCAAATATTTCTAGTGTTAACACACAACTCCACACATTCATTTAAATATTGGAGTTAGTGAGTCATTTCAAAGGGAATTAAGGAAATGAAGTTTTATTGCTTATTTTGCCAGCCTCCAGACATGGGAGAATAGGAAAATCAGGGCAGCATTTTGGCTGACGTCAGCTGTACCCCTTTCATTGCTTCCTGGCCTGCTGCAGCCATGCTGTGGTGAGAGCATTCGCATTTGCCCCATGCCGTGACCGCAAATCTGTCACAGAAGGTTTCGGCAAGCTGATCCTGTCAGAAAATAATACACAGGCAGCATGGGGGCAGCGGGAGGGAGACATGATCTACCTGAGCACATGGGGAAAAAAGAGAAAAGTCTTCATCACTGCCAACTTTATCAATCAATCACAATCAAGTAATTGCGGGGCTGGCACATTCAAATCATAGCACGGCTGGAGGCTAATGAAAATTGCACCTTGCCGTGACATAACATCTGATCTTGTTAAATATGAGTGTGGAGCAAGAGGAAGAAGAGTAAATCCCAACTGTCTCACAAGGAGAGATCAGGCACCTCTGAAATAATGACTCCTGGGTTTAATCGGACATGTGTGAAGATTGGCCCTTTCATTTCTGTGTGGCAGTCCCGAGTTGCTGGGCAAACTCAGAGCCAAGCTGAAATTCGACCGCATGCAGGATTGTATCTGCTGAGCACTGAAATGTTGGCCTTTTGGGAAAGCTGGATCTTAGCGATGGTTATAGGGGCAAACCTGAGCATGAAAATGGGGAAAAGGGGCAAATGAAATGGAGATGGGAATAGTTCAGAATTCTTTTAATGAAGGCTGTGATAAAACAAATTATATAAACAACAACCTCTCCCTAATTACCTTAATTGTTAATAACATTTCAAACAAGCTGTTTGTGGCAATTATACAGTTTTGTTGGTAGGAATTAGACAGGCAGAGCGCATACACTGAAGGGGGTGAGTGTAGTATTGTGTGGTTAAATGGCTCATGACCCATTTGATCGCATTGCTATTACTATTAATTCTTTCAGTTCACTGCAATCTCAAACCCATTTTGTCTTATAGCTGTCAAGATACTGTTGACTAAAACCAGACAAATTTTAAATTCAGATGGATATGAATCAGTTAACTTGAAAGACAACATAATGAACTGAGAATTGTTTGTCTATGTATTTCCCAGGTTATGTTATTGTACTGGGACTAATGTGTGAATGTGTTTCAACTATTAAGAAATACTAATTACACAGTTAATGCATTTTGTGGTTAGGATATTCTGATGATGACAGTCATTAAATGCAGCTGTAAATCTGTCATTATGTTGCTCATTATGAAATGACTGTGTCTTAAATGGGGGAGGGGGGTGTATGGGTGGTTCTAATCACCACTGAAGTGTCATACTCTACTGTTTGGTGATTGGCTAAGGCTAAGTGGAAGGCTCCCTCAAAGGATCAACTGTTGTATACAATTTAATAAGGAGTGGAGATGAAGACAGCATGTTTTCATCTGAGGTAAATAAATGTTATCTATTCATATAATAGGAGGAATGGAGACAATATGTTTTTGACTCTGGTAATATACAGGCATTTGTCTTGCTTCCTGCAAGCCGTAATGTTGTTTGCTCCACCATATTGAACTGCATCTCCCAGTATCCACCTACCAGCAGCCTGTCTGTCACTCTGCCCTGATCCACGAATCACAGCACCTGCCTGATTACTAATTATTATCACCTGTCCATTGTTAGACTTACCTATATTTCCTGTTAATTTCACCTTCAAACCCCTCCTTTCCTGTGCCAACCTGTTTTGTTTCCTGATATTCGCCTCTGTCTTAGTTCCTTTTGTACAGAAGCCCAGAAGGGTAGCAGAAAAATTATACTGATGGCAAATTATTAATTGGAGCTGCATTTACAAGGTGTCATTTTTCCAGTACCTGGCACAGTATAATTTGCTATTAATAACTATATAATTATATATACTATCATTTTCTTTTAGGAATTTTGAAGGTCTAAGAGAATCCCTTTGATGCACCTGATGCATCACCACCTGAAGATATTTGTGAAAAGTCAATTATGGATGTACTGACTTCACTAGCCAAACACTGTCTCAGGATTGCCTGAAACTGAACATTTACATGTTGTTCCTATATTTATTTAAAACATTTGAGCTTGCCTGGTGTATGTAAAATACTCTTGTCCTCAAAATTCTAGTGAGTGATGTCAGATGTATGTTTAGACTTTACTATATATATATATATATATATATATATATATATATAATTACACACATACAACTCTACATGGTGAAAGCTGTAAATAAGCATGTGATGTCAGTCAAATTTCAATGTCTTTTAAAAGGTAGCATAGGTTCATAAGGTAAGAAAGTCATGCAGAATGTGTAGTGCTGTGAGGTTCAGGACTATAGCATTAGATGTCTTCTGGCATAGCAGGTGAGTAGCATATGCAGTGGCTCCACATTGTCCAGGGACAGCTAAGTAGGACCTCCAGCCACCACCATGACTGAATCAGAATCAGACTTGGAAAAGAAAACCAAAACACATAGTTGCAACTGCTTTGGAATGCAACAGGCATAATTTAGCTGCAACAGTGACTCTGAAAGGCATAACTGAAAGAGTAACCAAAATGTAGACAGATTTCTCCCCAAGATATCAGCACCCCTGATGGGTGGTAAAATAAATATTGCAGCTTTTTGGGGGAATGTCGTAGTCTACTACTTTTAAGATGTTATTTGTGTGAACTAATATGCGATTTTACAGTGCTAACCATGTAGAGTTGTCACTCTATATGGTAAAGTCTAATATGATGTTATTCAATGTTGTATTGAAGAGCATAGTATAGTTCCCAGACATTGTCAAATACATTTTAACTGATTACAGGAAAAACACAAAAATGTTTAGTTCCAGATAAACTTCAGTTAATCCTGAAAAAGCATTACATTAAGCCATCGGTGGCTTTCCACAAATTTCTTTTATTCAGTGTTACAACCCCATATAAGGTATAGATCTTTTCTGTTCACTAGACAGTCAGCTATGTTGGTGCGTGCATCTCTGTTTTAACTTTGGGAATCTAAAAAAATGGAAAGAATCAACTACCTACAATAAAGGCTGCTGACAAAAATCTAAAACTTTGCTTATGAAGCTCTACCAAAAGAGACAACTGCTCAAAAAAACAAGCTTAATATTGCAAAAAGGAACATGCCCCATCAGGCTTCACCAGACAGCTTTTTTTAAAATACAAGTCCCACCCATTAAAAATTCCACAGCTGGATCAGGTTTCAAATCAAGCAGACGATGAATCCACAGCAATAATCGACATCTCCCACAACCTGTAAAAAACACCAAAGAGTAAAAACACACCAAACCATGTGCTTTGTGCCTGGATACGTAACACAACCACCTCAAAAAAGCAAACCTGAAAAAAAGATACAAAGGAACAAAGATAAAAAATGGTTATTCATGCCCTTGACATAAGTGGTAACTTTAGCAGTTCTTTGCTTATATAGAACATTCAGATTTTACTTTTGTACAATCAAAAACCATTGAACCAATCTGATTTTGATTAAACATCCGATATAGAAATACAATGGGATTGTGATTGGTAAAATCAATTACTATTACTATTACAATGACTATTTTGAGGCTATATAGACCTCAAAAACCTGTAAAGCTAAAGGTTAAGGCCTCTGTTTCAGTACTGGAATACTTGAGCTGGTGTTTGTTAAACTTCTCGGAAAAATAACAAACAGGATTATCCCCTCCAGTATCATCCTGGAATATTACTACACCAGCTCCAACTCCACTTGCATCCATCAAATTAAAAGACCTAGAGACATCAGGGGCAGCAAGAACAGAAGAAGAACATAATGAATCCTTGGCATTTTCAAATGCTTCTTGACACACGGGTGTCTAAACATAGGAAATTCAGCCACAGTTGCAAAATTCTTACAGAACCCGTGATAATAACCAATCATTCTCAAAACCGATATAATTCATATCTCATTTTTGGAGAAGGAAACTGAACAATGGCTTTGACTTATTCTGTTAATGGTTGAACCCATCTATGTCCAACCTATTCAAGTTTGGTTTATTCGTCACATACATAGTCATACACAGTATAACTCGCAATGAAATGGATATTTATCCAAGTACGTGATAACGACTTGAGCGAATTGAAACTTTGTTCAATTTAATGTTAAGATAGCCTTCGCTAACTGATCCAATACTGCTCTTAACGACTCCAAGTGGTTTTCCCTATCCCTAGACCACACAACCACATCATCCAAGTATGTAGTACAATTAGAAATGTCAACCTTGAACAGAATTCACTAACCTCTAACATATAACATGCATTTTTAAGGCCAATATATATCACCATATATTGTAAAAACACATCTGGGTAATGAAAGATGACCTCTGGGAAGCTTGATCAGTCAGTGGAACTTGCCAATACCCTTTTAGGAGATCCAGTTTTGTCACATAATTATCTGAACTACCATTGGCAGTACAATCATAAATACAAGTTAATGGAAAAGAATACGACATTGTAATTAGATGTAGGTTTCTAGAATCTGTACAAAGGCTACATGTGCCATCCAGATTTGGCACAAGCAAACATGAAGATGTCACAGACTGCTCCGCCCCCCCCCAGTCACATGGTACGACCGGCCGTATGCAGGGGGATTCACAAATGTACTGTGTCTTTGTTTTTGTAACCACGCCCCTGGGATTGCACATACATTTATAGGGTTTAATGTTAATGTCTTGTGTGTCTATTTAAACCCCTGTCCGTGTGTGCTCCCTTTGTTGGTCACTGTCACTACATATGTGTTACTGTCGATATTTGTAACTGAAGCGTTGGTTTGTGTATGTCACAAGTTACTGTGTATGTGTTATTCGTCTAATGTTAAGTGTAGATTCACGATTACCGTAAATGTTGTATGTGAGTGCAACCATTGTTGTCTATGTTGTATGCAAATAATCGTCTTGCACCATCGAGGAGGTCTGTGCATTCTGCCCCATGCTCTGTGGCACTCGGGCCAGCAATGTTACAGGAGAACTCCATGGACTGGAGCTTGGCACAACTAACCCATGTTCCAACAAATACTATACTTCCTTGCACATAATCTGTTTTGTTGCGTTAAGACGATAAACATTTTGTTTCAATGAAATGCCAGTAGTCTTAATATCATGCTCTAAAACATTGGTTTACATAGGTACATCCCCAGAAAGAGAGGGATAGTCATTAATAGGAGCTACAAGATCATTTCATTGCTGGCCAGTAAAGCTTTTTGAGCAGGAAAACAAACATCCAACATATCTTCCTCTTTCTCTAGAACTATGGAGGAATCAGAAGGATCATGTAGTACAGATGCCACAGACACACCAGTGATATCCTTAACAAGGTTATCTTTCAGACTTGTTTTACGCTCAACATGCTGTTTCAAAATTTTGACATGGGAAGCACATATCTACAATCAGGTGTACTAACAAGATAGCCAGTTTCACTTAGCTTTTCCCTGATAACCATTCCAGAGCCCCTTAGGATTCTGGATGGTAAGGGCTAGACATCTCATGCTACACCTTCATCAACTGCATGATCTTAGATGTAAAATTAGACCCCTGATCTGTTTGTATCCCTCTAGGTAAACCAAATGTATCAAAAATTTTAATCAAGGCTTTTGAATCAGTCTGAGCTGTGGGTTTATGCTAGGGAATTGCTTCAGGAAACAGTGTTCCGCACACATAGTTGTTAACAAAAAATGATTATCACTTTTTGTTTTTGGTAATGGCTCCACACTGTCAATCAAGTCTCGTTTAAATGGTTCACCTACTACAGGAATAGGATGCAGCTAAGATGAAGAATGACCATAAGCAACTACATCCCTCCACAAAGCAGGCCAAAAGAACCCCCCGCCCAAAAAAACTTCAGGACAGATGAATATGTTTTTACAATCCCTGTGTAATACAGACCAAGGATAATCATGAGCAATCTTTAACACTAAATCCTGAAAGACAGACAGAACAACAATCTGATACACTGGGCCCTGAACATCTACTTGGAAAGTCCATTTATGCATTAACACCTCATTTTCTAAGTAGTAAGCCACCTGCTTTTTTGCAAGCTCATCATGGTCACACACTGAAAGAAAAATATCATGTTTTTGGGCTGCTATCAATTCTTTTCATGCAAACAGAAATATCAGACAAAAGAGGCATCCAGTGTGTACTCCTTAGAGACAGTTGACAATTGAGACACAACTGCTTCCCCATTTAACACCAAAAAATCTGAAAGATCTAACACATTTGCTGTTCATATAGTCTGAGCCCTCGTAACTGCACATGTAGAAAAAGACATCCAAAAACTCTGTTGTTTTGCTTTCCTTAGTAGGGGTATCGGACTGAGTAGACATCATCAACAAAGGAAAAACTTTACCCCCAGCAAGATCATTGCCAAGAATAAAATCCACTTCTTTAAGAGGTAACTCTTATCTGACTCTGACTTTAACTGTACCCACCCCTTTAGCTTGTTGTTTGTGCTTCAAAGCAAGACACTCAGATGCTATGTGACCTAATGTATGACAAGAAAACCACTCTGTTGACACGGACTGATGAGCAGGAGTTCTATTTCTGTGTAACACAGCATCCGTAACACACAGTTGAACTGCACTCTATGACTCTATGAAAATACTCTTATGGGATAAAATGACCTCATCTGATGATCAGGTAAACAATTTTTAGTCTTCCAACTGAATAAGTTCTCTAAAAGATTCTTGATCTATCATTTACGAGCTATAACCCATTATTCAAATATAACCCCTTTTTCTCTAGCAAACTCAACATGTGCTGACATCTACTCTTAAAAATAGCTTGGAACTTCTGATGATACTCTTCTGGCACAAGTTTCTAGCCACACAAAATAGCTGTCTTTACAATGTCATAATTCATACTTTCAGTCAAGGCCAAAGACAAACAAACTTCCTGGGATAACAAGGATAACCAGAGCATGAGCAAAACCAGAGCATGCTTATTTCTTTTTGGGTTTTTTTTTTTTTGTTACCCTTCAGGGCTTCCATACTTTTGGCTTGGTTGCCTGTTTTTTTTGGGGGGGGGGGTTTGCCTTCTCTGCTATTGGTTGCCTTGGTCTGTTTTGCTCATTTTCCCTCTCATCTGCCCCTCATGTTTTGGTTACTCTCTTTCTAGTTACCGACCTTTGCCTGGTTACTGACTATGGCTTTGGAAAGACCCCTTAAGAATAAAATTATCTTGTTCACATATATATATATATATATATATATATATGCTTTTTGCATGTTTCCTTTATAGCAAGCCATTTTGTATTCAAGTGCATCTTGAGACTAAAACTTTCAGCATTTTTCTTGCCAACCTATGCTCTAGATTAAACCATCAGGAGCAATTTAATGTCTTTTTCAGTATATGCAGTGGTGTTTGTTCTGAGAGTCTGTGTGGGTTGTTTGGTGTCAGTCAGATATGAGATAGCTCTCTAACAGTAAAGAAAGTGTAGTTTCAAGTATTTGAGGCAGACTCAGGTAGCACAGTGCTCCCTAGAGACGCAATCCTAGCAGGCCCCGTTCCCTTTCATTTTTTTCACCTGCTCAGAACTCTCTTTCATGTCTGTTTCCTGCTGCCTTCTTTTTGTTTGGCTGAAGTCTCAAAGGCATCTTTAAAACATTTTTTTCTTATAGTGTAAGATTAACAGGTTCCAAAACCATAAGTGACAAATGAAAATGGTGTATAGTCCCTACAGACCTTGTCTTCATTACTTCAACATTGATTTGGTTCACAGAGTTTTGCATAGCCAAAAAGAACATTCCCCTCTTCACATCTCTGTGTTTATTTGAGGAATTGGTGCAAAATATTTTTAAAAGGTTAGAATTTTATCTAAAACACATCCCCTTTTCCTTAAATTCCCCTGCAGTGTTATTATCTGTGTAGGCAATAGTGGCCTGGAAATCAAGGTTGTGCAGTACCACATAATTTTTCTAACAATAATCACAATATTACATTATAGTTCAAGTAACACATTACTCTATGAATCATCTCTCTGAATGACAGGCCTAAAGCACGTTCTGTTCAACATTGTATATGATAATTCATGTGAGTGGAAAGCTCAGTTCTGCACACACACACCCCCACCGCCCCGCAGCCACGCTCACCTACAGCTGCTCACGACAAAACAAAGCAAATATAGACTTGCAGCAGTGGACACTACCAAAGGTTCCATGGGCCAAAACAACTTTCAAATAACCTTTACGTTCTTCTCATCTTCAATTTAGCAATACTGCAATCATTTAGAAACCTGCCACTTTTAGGGCACTCCTGAAGCAAAGCTTAAAATACTCAGACTGTTGGCTTTAAGGATTCTCTGTGACCATCTCGGATGAGTAGGCAGCTTCTAAAGATATGACATGAAGATAAAACATGATAGTATAATGAAGATCTGATGATCTGATGATCACAGTGCACTGCAATTACATCCTTTATCAATTGGAATTCATCCACATCTGCACTTTGTAGTGGGGAAAACTAAAAAAAGGAATTGGTTGGGAGGGAACTGAGGCCATTGCTTTTAGATGTTCCAGGCTGTGCACATCTCCCTTTTAGCAGGGAATGCCAAATCACACCAGCTGTCCAAAACAAAGGGGTGTGAAACTTGTAAGTCTTATTTGTATATGACTACTGTGACACACTGTATTCGGTATATGCCTATGTAGATTTGGGTCACTCCTAGATAAAAGTAAGGATGCAACCACATTTACTGACACATTCAGTGTTATGTGCAGTTTAAAATTCCACAATATACTGTCTGTGACTATAACCAACATTAAGTTAAATTTAGCAGTCAGGTTGAATTATTAATAAATAGCATTTTTGGTTGACCTAACTATTTTGATTTAAGTTAAAAGAATTTGCCCCTTTGCCGATATTATAGAATGTTCTCTATTGAGAGCATTTGATGCAGAGTAACATTAATAGGTCTGTTCACTCTCCACAGACTCTCCACAATCAGGATGTTTACAGATAAGGAGTAAACAGTGAACAGGTAAAGGGTGAACAGTGAGCACAAATGTCACCTAAGGATGTTCTGGTCTATTAATTATTTAAATGGCTTGACTACCATTTTCTGTTTGAAACAAGCTAACAAGTATAAAGGTGCAAGGCAACGCAAATGAGCATATATCTATTAAAGTCAGTGGAGGCTTCAGTTTGCATTTACATCTGTGATTAAAAAATGTCGAGAACCCAGAACCGACCGCAGCGATTTCTCCCTCTTTTTTCACTGCATAGAGGATGAAGTCGTTATCTTCATGCAGGAATTAGATAAAGTCTGCAAAGCCTTACCCTCAGGGCTTTCAGGACAGCTGGAGATAGTGCATGACTTAGGCAGCTGAGGAAGAACCAAAGCCAGCCGCTGCAAAATGAAGTAACAGGCGAAACGTAAGCGCATTGGCGGGTGGGGGTGTGGGGGGTCAGGCAGCGGCAGACTGCATCCAGAGGAGGCCGCACAATTTGCAATCCTCTAGGAACATTGTTAGATTGAACTTCATCTCTGACTGCAAATGTCAAATTAGGGAGATATCCCCTCTTTTCTGTGGCCAAGGGGAATGTGCTGACCTTCCACCATCACTCCTTGTTTGCTGCTCCCTGTCAAGAACTGCTTTTTTGGTCCTTTGTTCTTTCTGGTTCAAAAAGCTTGGCCCCAAGAGATGCTTCGGCTGGCAGAGCTGTGAGCAATAACTCCTCGAACTGTTTCGATAAACCATCTCAGCCATCCTGAGAGACAGGCCCACATGCGTTCTTCCGAAAACAGAGCAGGGGTACACAGAGTAAATAAGCAGGCCTGTATAAGATTGGATTCAGCGAGATATGTATAGGGTGGCACCAAAAACTACCACTGTATCATGAAAACAGCCACCGTATCAAAAATGTTTTTTCTGAAGAAACACAGATGAGTGGAAGACAGTGAACTGTTGATTGCTCAACCCGTCAACATAGGGCAAGAGTAGTTCAGCCAGCCAGCATGGATCAAGTGAAAACAGAGCACTAGCATATTCATAATGGACAACTGCAATGGTTTTTAGATAAAGCACGTGTTATGCAAGTCTTGGATGTGAAAGTTGAGTAGTTAATGCCCAGTTCTCTTAATCTTACACCTCACATGGCAGAGAAGCTTCATGCAAGCGCTCTCCTGGAGCAGAACCATTCATGTCTGACAAAACGAAATCTCCTCAGCCATGATAAACAGAGCCACTGGAGGTGCTGCTGTGCACACAACTGTGTCCAAACCTATTACCACAGAGGAGCAAAAACCCTTTCACAAGAAGGCACTTCCTGCCTGTTTTTTCCCGTGTCTGACTGAGGCAAGCTGTCCAGATATACTGGCTTTGGTTATGGCAGGCAAGCTGATTGTGGATCTACCAACCCATATAATTTCCAAAGCAAAGCAATGCAATGCAAGTTCATTTATATAGCACATTTCATACATAAGGCAATTCATTTAAATAGGTAATTTGAAGGTAATTAAAAAATATAGAAGATCAATATTTAAATAAATAAAAAATAAATATAAAGGTATATAGTGCATAAAATCAAGTCAAGGATAGATAATGTCAATGCAGTGGTGGTCTGAGAAGACTGAATAGATCAAATCGGTAAGTTTTCAATCTTGATTTAAAACTGTTTAATACAGAGCCACTTCTGAGGTCCTGTGGCAGTTGGTTCCAGCTAAGAGCAGTACAGAAGCTAAATACTGCTTCTATTGCTGCTAGGGTTTCCATCATACAAAACATTTTTAAAAACTTTTGGCACATATTTTTGTCTCTGTTTTCTAATTATGTTTTATTATATTATCTCATGACACAAGCAGGACTGTATAAAATGTTACAAAACAGCAAAGGCCAGACATAAGGTCAGAATTTATTTATTTTCAAACAATCCAAGACCTGTTTCCCGTAAGCGCTAAAATCGTCATTAAAATGGCAGAGAGCATCATTTCAACACTTTCTCTAAAAGAGCAACCTCTGTACACTCTCCCCAAAACATTTTGTATCAATTCTGCTACCTTACTTTAAACAAATATAGTATTAAACAAACCAACAAATAACAAATAAATAAAAATTTAGAAGAAATGCAGTCAGTGAATCAAACACCTGTTCGTAATTTTCCTGTACACTGGACAAATGCACCATTTTAAGAAGTTCTTTTTCATCCCCTGCAGGTGCCTGTGCGGCTGAGTGATAACAATTTTTTTTGATAATGTTGTGTGACCAGTGTTCCCAGCTAGCTCTCCTTGGGGGAATTTGAATAGGCCCACCACAGCAGGCAGAATTCCAGATAGGGGATTTCTTTTGGCCTGTAGCAAAAGTCATTCATTTCTGCAACACAAACCCATAATCAAACTCTTATCAAACAGACTCCAGGGTCTGCAGTCCCCCTACTAGTCAGTGATAGTGAATACGAAATGAATTTTGCATCATTTGTCTTGTTGCTTCCTAAGGCACAAAATAGAGGCATGAAACTAACAGTATAGTCCCATTTATAGTGTGCCTGTTAACAGAGCAGATTGCATATATGTTTAGAATATCTATTGCAAGTTGATGAAGAGGAAGCAATTCCCTATACAGTCTTTAAAAATAATGAATAAAAACCATGAAAAACTGGAATTCTGGTATTTTCAGAATTTTACAATCTGTGGTGTGATCATTGCAATTGGTCAGGTGTCTCACTTGTTTTGTAGCTATGATATGGCAAGTACACCAAAGACAGTTGTAATGCAGTTTTCAGATTCTAGCATCCAGTGGACAGTAATGGTCCTCTGTGAGTATAAGCCATGTCTGTTTTGTGATGGCATAGAAAACATAAACAGGTGTAATGTAGATGTAATTTAAAGAACACATGGACAAACAATTTGATTGGAGGTCACTGTCAGTGCAAATATTTTTCTGCCTTCACAAAACATGTAATAATGGAAAGGCATCATTTCACACAAAGGACCTGCCTTGCTGATCTGTTATTTACAGCATATATAGTTATTATTTAGCTAATTATGTTTGTGTATAATATGCACCTTGGCGCATCTGTGGTAAATTTAATGCAACATTCTGCTCCCAAAATGCTGTGGTTTGCAAAGCAGTCATAGCAAAAGTATACATACAGCATTTCCCAAAATAATTTTCTTTTCAACCATAGTTCTATTACATCTGTGCAAGCCAGCATAGCCATTAGTGGTAATTGTGTTTCTTTCTGTGATGGGCATATGAGAGTATCCTGCACTAAATTGTTAAAATTATGTTCTCCTTTTTGCTTCACAATCAGTCCATGAACATGGTAATGACTTTTGGAATGAAAATGATCCATATTCCAGAATTCATCTGTAATCATTATGTTTGAGGATCTCTTTTGCCTGATAACACAGCATGTTATCCCTAAACAAGTCAGAATGTAGGCTTTGTGCGTACACACATTCCATCAGCCTCTACAACAAAATCAGAACATACTGATGAGCCTGCACCCAAATTCTGCCTTTATTATATTATATTATATTATATTATATTATATTATATTATATTATTATTTGTTTTGGATTGGGGGTGGAATCGTGCAATCTGCTAAAAAAAAAATGAAATACCATATTTTTTTAAAGCCATAAGCAAGTGCAAAGTTCAACCTTTGTAAATTCACATCTGCTCTAAGCCATACTAAACCCATCCTTCAAAGCTGGATCACAAAGCTGTCAATTAGATTGCTGTCTCTGAGCTCCCAAAAAAGACAACTCCTGTTGCCTGGACAGTCCAGCCTGATGGACTAGTGTGTGAAGAAGGAAAGACAGTACACATATGTATAGTCACTAAGTGGATCTTTATTTGTTCTGTTTTCTGCAAATCAGAGGAGTTGTGGTGGTCAGTGTCGCTGTGAAGTAGTGCTTCTAGTTGGTTTATCACAACCTCTGAGTGTCTTAAAAAAGTAAAAATGCTATCCACTGTGCCTGCCAAGAGATGGAGAGACAAAACAAAAGAATGCATCATTCCCTATGTAGTATGTAGTGCTGTACCATGTTCTGCAATGCAATGCATGAGGAGAGGGAACTTAACAGAAACAGCAAGTACTCGGAGTTTAGCAATAATATGGAGAGTGTTATGAAGCAGAACGGATGGAAGAGATTGCTCCTCCAATACGGCGAACAATGTTTGTTTCTTCTCAGTGAGCTAGGAAGTGAGAAACTGCAACAGACCCAGGCCTAGTGTCCTTTTCTCTTAATTATGAAACAGAGCTAAAAAAGAAAAAAACAACAACAAACAAACAGGTTTAACACACACACACAACTGTACAATTTTGTAAAGTTTTGACTGAACAAAATGCCAAAATGAATTTACCAGTGTCAAAAAAATGCAATTATATATGCATCAATACATTGCTTTCATTCTTATTGCTTTCATTCTTATCCCTTACCATCAGATCTATAGTGATTAGCTGTTTGTTAGCTGCTCCTACTTCATTTATAATCCATATCCCCACTACAAAAAAGTACACATGTTGACTTAGATATATTCTGAGATACCAAAGTCTTTGATGTTCTAAGCACTTTGATGTGTGTTCCATTAACTACAAGGAATACATAATTCACTATCATGCTTGGAAAAGAGGTATTGTCATTTATCTACTACATAAACATCATACTGAAGGTACAGTTTAGCATCTTATTAAGCTGCTAGTTGTGAAAATGCATAGCTACTATAGAAAAATACAAGTTGTGTTTTTAGAGGACAAAAATGTTATAATACTTCATTCAGTGTACAGCACAAAGTAGATCTCTGTGACCTACATTGTCACTCATGCTACACTTTGCTTCAGGCTTTGCTAATGCTATAACAAAACATAATCCTTGTCCTCGAAAGAAGAGCCCACAGATAGAGTTCCTGGGATTTATCGCTTGAAACTCATTCTTAGTGTGAAGTCATCATTCATGACCTATGGTCTACATTAAGGTCCAAAAGTTAGGGTCCATTCCCAAGTGATTTTCTATCAAAATTTATCAAAAATGAATAGACAATGTTTTTTAGTTCATTTTCAAAAAATGAAATATTGAATATCCCATTTCCCTAAAATATCAAAAACATTTTTGGTGACACCATATGCTTCATTCAAACAGTGTGCTGTGTTTAACTTTGAAAACATGACTTCCATTTAAAAGAATTTTCCAGGTGTTTGAAATAATGTCAGAGGAGCTTAGTAAAAATGGTTGAGGCTGGACTGATCTGGACTGAGTTCAGATCTGGACTGGCTGCACTGAGTCCTGCAAAATCAGCCTTGTGCCAAAATGTTTTATTTCTTGATTTTGAACTCTATTCTAGATGTCTGCTATGTCAAAAATCTAAATTCAGACCACTGTATCTAAAGCTGCAATTTTTCCCCCATACTCATTTGAGCCTACCTGCATAGAAGAATGTCCACACCCATGTCTGATAATGTAGATAAGCCCTCTGGGAGATTCTGTATTGGCAAGTGACTGGTGCAAGAACAGTTTTCAGATATCGTGCTGGCAGATGCAAATGAGCAAATCATTGTTTTCTCATTAACAGATGGATTTGGGAACCTTGGTACAGGGAAAATGTAAAAAGATCAACTTTTTTTTGCTGGTCATCTGTACCATGTACATGTTACTTGTTGAGGCATTCAGTGTAAGCTCTGCATTAGCCACTTTTGCAGCCTCGATAGGTGGAGGATAAAAAGGTTTGGTGCCTGCAGCTTACAGTTTTGTCCTCAAAAACAGTCACTTCAGGCCTGACTATTTGAACACTGTGTTAAATGGAGTTATGGAATATCAAAAGCCTGGGAGAAAGACCATGCCTGAAATTCCACCCTTATTTCTACCTATTTATATTCCCAAACCTCCCTCTTGTTCTTACAGTGTCACAATCACCTCTATTCTACTCCCTATAGAAGGTGTGGTCGGCACTTCTAAAAATGAATTAAAAGAATCAAATTAGTTTTATATTGCATTTATGCTTTGTGGAATTAACAGTCGAAATACAACAAAATGTATGAACAGTGTTTAAAATCAAGTTTTAAAATATATTAATATCACATGGAAATTATCAGCAATACACTCCATTTTCCTTTTTTTCTACACAGCTGTTTTTACACAGCTTTTTGTGAGTCTGGACACATCTTTGCTTCCTGTGATACTGATTTCATACAGCCTGCATCACGTGAGCAAATTAACCTTGAATTTGCTTGTTTTGTGGCCCACTTAAATTAATCTCAGGTTACTCCAACCTAAAATGTTTGAGCAGACATTGTTTGAACCAAATGCCACAAGCTCTAAATTAGGGCTATAAGTGTGTTAAATAATGATCACCTTTATATGGAGTGTATGTATTTCTTAACCAAGTTTCAATTGCTGTGTCTTTGGTTGCACTATAACTCTTTCATTTCATATTTTTTCATGTAAGCCTTTATACCAGATTATATAATGTGTAGAACTAACCCAAAAAGGTATTTTGCACTCTAAAGAAATGTATTTCAAACTCTAAAGAAACTCAAAGGGAACATTTGTTGCCTTTTAATGAAATGCATTGTTGCTCTATATAAGTTTATTTTAGTAACTCTGCCAGCCTGTCTTCCTCTGTGGTCAAGCATACCTATGAATCCCATACTTTTATTTGTCTTTAGATTATGTCACTGACGTTGATTTGCACTGAGTGCACTCTAATCATAGCAACTAATTTGATGTGAAGCCTGGCAGCATTAAATGATGTAGGCTGACCGAAGGGATCAGAGAAATCCCCGTGTTCAATAAACCAAAGCGCCTTTCCCTGAAACGCAATCATTCTTGACGGGCACACAAGTCCTGATCCTAATCCGGACTGTTTGCCCTGCCCACCCTGAAATAGCCCAGCTGCCAGCTCAGTCCTCTATGAAAATCATGACTTTATGTCCCCTCATTTGGACTGAGGTCATCATGATATGTCATTTATTTATTTATTAATTGAAGCCACCGGAGCTGTCAGTCAGTGGACATTTTGTTGCCACCTGTGAACTGTGTATTTACATCATCTGTCAGCAAATCTGCCAATCGCCAAAATCTGACAGTACTACATGTCAACTACAGCTGAACACTTTGCATTGTGGCACACGTAAATGTCAGTGATCCATAACGATATTAGCTTCTGAACTGAAATCCTGAATATGTAGAGTAAATTCAAGTATTAGCAGTAGTGTCAGGACAATAACAGCATTGGATTATAATGAGATGTTTACTGATACCATCTCTAAGGAAAAGAGCCCAGGCTCTGGTTTCTGACAACTTGCATAGTGATGGCAGACCCACTATTTTCATTGTGAGTCTTACATAGCTTTTTCTCCATTCAATTAAGATTTACAATGAACTCACTAAACAGTGAACAAGGGCCACATTAGATACCAGCCAGACCTTAATCTAAATAAAACACCACATTTTCAACACACCTGGTTATAAGAGATAAGATTAGTGTATCTCTACAGGCAGGTGGGACACAGTCATACTTGGGGGCAAAATTTGTCACAAACATCATTTTACATTTTCAAACTTCAGTATTATGATTTGCAATTTTTTGATAGATACTGCATAAGATTCTTAATTTCTTGTTGTATTCAAGCAAAATATCTTTAAAATCATATTCAAATTATGCATATTAATTATATGATTCATGTTCTTGTTTTGCATTGAAATATAATAATTCATTTCCATTACTTCCCTAAATAATGTGCTTAATTTTGGACACATCTTATCTCCACAGGATATGAATCCGTGTTGTTTCAGGTCATTTCCGGTCATTTCATGGGAGCCTGTGTTCCTATCTGTTCTCTAATTGTATGTCTTCCTCCGGCAAATTCATGACTACTTCAGATGGTGTGTGCAAGGTCTTCTGCATGTTTACTATTCCCTGATGGATAATGATCCTCAGTTTATTGGTGAGGGTTCAGAAAAATCTGATGAGACAGTCCTGCACATTTAAATCCATTGTAATGAACAGCACAAATGAAATTTAGTCCAACCCTAAGTGCACTGATCTCTGATAATAAACACCTGCAATAAAATGAGCCTAGCACAGTGTTGGTTTGGTTTTAGGCACCAACCAATACATTTCCACTCATACTGGGCTTACCCTGCAGCATGAATCAGAGGGAAAGCCCCAGACGGCTGCAGTAAAGGAGTCCTAAAATATAAAACTAAGCCACAGCCACTGAAGAGTGTCCTCATATTTCATCAATTTTAGATTTATAAAGTCAAAAATTGACATCCCTCTTGGCACACAGCAGTCTCAAAGCAAGTCTGTGGGCTGCATGGGGTTTCATCATCCTGACAGAACCTGACACCTCCGGTGTGCGGCAGACCGCTAGTCCCCTTGCCATCTCCCTGGGTGAGCAATTACATGCGGATACTGAGCTCTGTGTCATTTCTTACAGCCTTCATATCTTTCCCCCTCAGTGGGTATGTGAGGGGATGACCGTAGCCATTGATTTCAGGCGCACTCCATTCTAATTAAGAGTTCCTTGGCTGGTCAGTGGTTGTTCCTGGCCAAAAAAAAAATTAACCATGTGATTTAATCAATACTGAACCTCAGCCTTTTCCCATTTTTGGTGCTGTGCCTTAATGGTCTTTGATGACCAGCAATTTAAGAAATATTATGCACATCATATTATGCACATCATGCAACATATGAACGTGAATCAAATTTATATCAACACACCGTGTTGTAATCATTTGGATAAAATTAAATAGACTAAATAGAGCAGCAGTCAGTGTGCAAGGGGAAAGCATTCATGTCCTTTAAAGGTATCTTAAAGTTAGCCAGTTTCTCTCATCTGATTGGTGGTATGTATAGGGATAACAAGATGCAGAATACAACAGAGTCATTCAACTTGTCACTTCTCCATCTCTCAGAGATATTTTAAGAATAAGTATGCAAGAATGTTTGATAAGTCTTTTGAAATGTAAATGAAATGTTAATGAGGCATATGTGAACATGCACAACTTTATGAGGTGTCATTCTTTTAAAAACTGCCTGAAAGTGCTGTGTGGGATTAATCAAAATTCATATTACACTGCACATTTAACATTAACCACAAGATTAGCAATTTCCTTAAAATGAAGGGCTTTCAATCTAATCCAGAACAGCAAAGGAAATGAATATGATATATTAACACCAATACCTCCCAACAGTGCTGAGCTATGAATCTTTGAAATCTGAAGTCTTTAAGGTGTGCACAAATCTCCTTTAAATGCTACCCTTAGGCTTTGTTCCTGGCAGGTCTTAAATGTCACCACCTGCCTGTCTGACCCCTCTTCTGTGTGGGAAGAAATCAACAGACAATTAGAACCCATCAAGTCTCTGACAAATCTGGGGTAGAGTAATCTTTGCACTGTTGCTTTCAACTCCCAGAGCTATGCATTGCTGGAGACTAAAAGCATTCTTTGGTGTTCAGGAGTGGCCAAACTAAATATAACCACCATTAATGTGGTTTTGCCAGGACATGGATGGAAATGTTAGTTGATTTATCTTTATCTAAGTGCACTCTGTCCTGTTTGAAAACCTTCGACTATTTCCAAAGCTCTCTACAAATTGGCTACAGGATTGATTGTTCAGAAGAAAAGGCTGATTGACTTGTCTGAATCATGTTCACTTCATGCGTTCCTTCTCTATGGCTCTCATGGAGGGATTTTTGATAAAATACAAAACTATATAAGAAAAGATAATGAAGCTGACCATGACTCAGTATATACTTGCTATAAAATGTTACAACAGCTGTGTGTGTGTGTGTGTGTGTGTGTGTGTGTGTGTGTGTGTGTGTGTGTGTATATATATATATATATATATATATATATATAAACTAGAATTAAAACTTGAGTAGTTTGAGTAAACTACCCCATGAAGAAATATTTTAACATGGACAGTTCAGTAGACTTAATACATTTTGATCACTAACACCAAGATAGTGTTTGACAACAATACAATACGACATCGCAGGTGATCAATATTGCATACAATATGCTTCAGTAGTCATTGCTGGACTATTTATGGGAAGAGACTCTGATACTCTGGAGCAATGACAGCCAGAGCATGGTAACCAAGGCAACCAGGATGCAGACCTTCCTCAGCTCAGGTTACATGTGTAAGGATCTATAAGTCAGCATGGCCAAAATTCTCTGCTTCTGTCCTTTCATTACTACGCTTAAAGAGATACATGTACATCACTTGTCTGTGTTTCCACATTAAGCAAAAAGCAGCATAGGGCTTAACAGCCTACTCTAGCTGTAGACATTCTCTTCCTTTGTAGGAAACTACTGGAAGCAGCTAACAGCTTGTCGGCGTCTGGATCGATATTACACCCTGCTAAGAGAGGCTGCCTGATAGACGTACTTAATATAATAGACATTTCAATATTAAGCTATGTGACATGCAATCCAGCATTTATATTTTAGACAGCTCTACCTAATCAATGTTAATGATAAAGAAAACATGTGAATACATGGAGCAAACGTTAATGGATGGAGTTCTTAAGGCCTCATGGCCTTCCAAAAGTCAGTGGCTGAATCACTGCTCCTGGGGAGACCCATACAAAAAAAGTCTACAGCTATCACATAAAGATGCTCTACACTACGAAACAGCATTCCCTGTGGCTGTGGGTTGATATCATGTAAAGTGACCCTTTCCTAATTTGAGATGCTTAAAGCTTTATTATTATCCTACCCTTACATTATGTCCTCCAAACAATAGTCATTGTTGGAGCAGAAAAGGTTAGCCACCATGTCATATGTCTTTTGTCTAGTGTTACTGGGAAAATACCAGTTTTATAACTCCCATCATATAATTCCCATATTACTTTATATTCACTCAATTGGCATAAATGCAGTGTTTCACCCTGGGGGTGCAAAAGAATCCTTTGCCACTGTAGCTTGATATTAATGTCCTCCCCAATGTGACTGGTGTTTAACATAGCCTGTCATTTTGCTGTATGGCAGACAAAGGCAGAGCTTTATACAGCCTACCAGTGTTTCCTGTCAACCGCCACCTGTTACAGCATCCATTTCAGACACTCTTCAAACCATGAAGCACAGCAGGTAGATGTCACAAGGTTGCAAAAACACCTCAAAAGGCAGTCAGGCAAAACAGAAGATCTTGCTGAGAGAAATGGGCAGCCTATAATGCACAATCCATATTAATGGACCTAGCATATCTACTAGCATAGTCTTTTCTGATCATGGACATGTGGGTGATCTTAATAGCATGCACAGTGTGCAATAAAGTTCTCAGCACCCCCAGGGTGCTACTTATGGATTTAGACTCCTGGGGTTCCAGATTATCTATTATAAAATGATCAACCTTCTCAATTTATAGGAAGTTCATGCTTCTTGTGAAGTCCATTTTCTGTGGATGGAGAAGCCTGACACCTTTACCATGCGGTGTATGTGAAAGAAATATTTAAACATCGCACATGATTACTAGCTTGAAATCTGAACACTCTGAGCCAATTTCCTAATAGAACACTAAAATAAATGTGGTGTGGAGAGGTTTATCTGGATCACTGAAAGTAATGACAGTAAAAATCTAACAACAAATGGGTGCTCTAATAGAACTATATCTAGCTGATGTCAGCAGTCATCACAACCGGGCCATTACATCACTTATGAGTCAGCAGAAACAGAAATCCCTCTGCCGAAGTGCAAAGCTTTGATTAATAAACCTTTGGCTAAATTTCCCCAGGGAGCAATTGAATAGGGGAAATCTGGAGCTAAATTAACACCACTAATGTATTGCACCTGAAAACGAAGGTTCTATAGTATTTTTCTAGCAATGCTGCTACCATCATAAAGGAAATTAAATGGTTTTTGAAAATACACATCAAAAGAGACATTTTCAACTTGAAACATCTAAACTTTGTGTTAATTTGCTTTTAAAGCTAATATTTTATTGAGGATCAATTTAAATTGATGATCAGCAAATAATTGCTATTTTTCGCTTGAAAGGGTGAAGAAAGTAATGTCAGCCTATGTAGTTTATGTTTATTCTTTTTGCTATTATACCTTGTTTAAGACAAAATACAACCAATGATACAAACCTCTTTTTTTACAATAATATGACAATATCTTATGTAGCCTCCTGGATTTGCTACCAAACTTGTATATTTAGAATCAATTTACCAAGCACACAATTCGTTGTTTGAATCTGCAGGTCACTGTCCAATCACGGCCTAAGGCCGTGATTGGCTAGAAAAAAAAAGATCAGCATCCCTGAGGAAGGTCGGCTGATTACACAGCAGTGGTCCTGTGATACTGAACTGCCTGCAGTTCAAGGCTTCCTTGGTAGGTTAATATAAGCAAAGCATGCCAATAATCATGTTGTTTTATTTGATTGTACCTCATTCTGGGCTGTACATTTCCCTCCTTCTCTAATGTAGCTGCTTCCTTTTCACTTTCTCCACTGTGTGTCTGCTATTTGTCTCTTTTTATGCAACCCAAGTATGAAGCAGTGGATTGATGGTGCTTCTGTTTATTATGCTGAATGGATCTGTCTTTAGATCTGCTGCACTTGCAAACCATAAAATCTTTGGATGCATGATTCACATGAGATTTTTGTGTGAGACTCAAAAGATTGAAAATTACGGTGTGTTTGTGTGATGCATCATATACAGAGCCCTGCAGAGACTGGAAGGTTTGCACAGTGCACTGCTATCGAGAAGACTTTGTTTTGAAAGTACAAGGAAGGACAACTTTAGCCACAATGAAAAACTTTAACCCCTGCCAATGTCACAAAATACTCTTTGAGAAAATTCTGTGATTATGCTGTTTAAGGAGCATTTCAGTTTCCTTGCAATAATAGTTGGTGGCAGAAGAAGCTGGTACATACTATGAGCATGTACTACAGGAATAATGTAACATGTAAAATTATGAAAGGGATCTAAACACTTAATCTAAAATTACATTACATTTTTAAAAAGTGTAGCAGCAGGTTTAACTGCTCTCCTGCCTTAGTGACATATTAAATCATCAGAGTCTATACTTGCTGTTGTCTGTCATGTTACGGCCTCTCTCCCCAAACGTCTCCCTGTGTGTACGTGTGCGCGTGTGTGTTCGTCTGCATGACCACACCCTCCTTGTGTTTCACACCTGCTCCTTATTGTGTGTCGTTAGTGTGTCTACATATTAGTTTTGTTGTTGTTTGAACCAGGTTAGATTGCTAACCACGTCTTTGTCTATGTATATAATAAAATGTTTCGTTGTGTCAGACATGGCTCATCCCCGCATCCTGCTTTGCCTCCGAACGTCACATTGTCATGCCTGTTTAATCCCTGCATGCAACAACAGAGAGGTAAAGGTGTAATGGTTTAGGGTTTGTGTGGAGTAATAATAGCACAGTTCAATGACACAATTCTACTCTTTACCAACTTTCTGAACAATGGAACAACAAATGTGTCTATGTAACTATAACATATTCTGTAATAATAATGCAGTTTGATTACTGTTTAGGTGCCAGAAATGGATATTAATCTTATGTCTTATAGTGGGCGGGTCAAGGGGTTATGCTCTATGAAACAAAGGTGAACTGTGGGCACACTAAAAGGTGTGTAATAATGGCCTTAAGCATAAGACAAAGCATGCCAGCCTGTCATCCAGGTCACCATTCCTGGATTTGCTGTTGAAATAAAGCTAAATAGCTACTCTTTTGTACCATATATTATATGGACATGCTTACATATGCCCAGTTTAAGAACTCCTCATGTCTATGCCACACAAAGGAATGCTCTTTATTCACATTAAACTTAATATGCTCTGAGAGTCAAGGGTGCACATGCTTTATGCTTAAGTACCATTTAAACAAATGGTCTCTTGTCAGAGAGACTGACACTGAGAGTAAAAGACAATAGAAAGAGAGATAAACTTGCATGTCTCTTGACAAGAACTTCATCTTCTGCAGTCTCAGACTCTGCAGTTTAGTACAAAGCTCTTCATATTGAAGAAACAACCCCTTAGCTGAACAAAGACAGCATGTAGCCCAATGTAAAAAAACTGATTCATTGTCATCAACACATATCTATAAATGAGAAAATTCTATCAGTGACATTCAGTGAGGTCACATGCCACAGAGACACCAGTTTGCACTCCTGAGCAGTGTACTGGGTGGTTTTACGGGCAAATTAGCTTCGTTTTGCTAAGGCCAGTTTGAGCTACCCCTGTTGCAATAGCCACTGTGTCCTGCTTCTTCATGGTGGGCCCTGCATGGTGCCAAGTCCTTCATTTTGCTTTCATGCAGGATTTGTGGGGAAGGACTCCCTTGAGAAGTACCAGTTTGATGTGCCTCATCTGTCACAGAAGCAGACTGGAGCTACTGCATGAGATGAAAGCTTTCACTCTGTGCTGAATATGTACTAAATCAAGTGGAGGTTCATGGAATTAAGTCCTTCCTCTTTGCTGCCACGACCACTCTTGTTATATCACATGTAGCCTCATACTAATAGCAGTACACTATGGGACAAATGTTTTTATTTTTTTACTTTAAGTCCACTTTTCAAAATTCAAAGAATTTGTCCCATGCAACAGTTTGTAGGGAACTTGTTTTTTGGGAAATGTATTCACAATTTTTGGATAAAGTCTACTGCCTATTATGTCCAGCCCAGAGTGAAAATCTTCACAGTGAACACATCTCTGTTCCTATACTGTTTAAGTTGAGTATTGGATAGCTATTATGTATTTAGATGTAACAAATCTAATTTTAATGGTTTTATATGTGAATAACCGATATGACAACATAATTCAGAATTGTATTTGTCCCTAAAAATAGTCAAATCTGAATTCAAATCACTCTGTTGTAGGGTTAATTATGGTTATGGCAGAGGAAGTTTCATTGGGGTTTTGCCTCCAGGAAAGGTCTTTCTAATGAAGAGATCCATCCTACCAAGCTTTAATGTGTTCATTTTTAAAGAAGAATTCATGACCTCATCGTTGCAATTTAAGAAATGAAATAAATTGTATTTCTTTCACATCAGGAGACCACGTTTGGACATGGTGACAGCTTGCCATGCTAAGTGCAAGGACTCCATTTGTCTTTCACACTATGGAAAGGAAAATGTAAAAAAAAAAAATCAATCTGGACACTTGTTCTCTAGTGTGGATGGGAATACTCTTACTTGACATCTTGATTGTGTGGCTGAAATGCAGGAAAGAATTACATAGAAAGCTTTGGGGTTCATTTAGAAAAAGAAAATTGATCAAAAGCCCCAATTAGAACCCATCTCACCTGGCAGAACAGCACCAAGACTAACATCAACTCAACAACACTACAAAACCGCTGTCAATGAAACATGCAGAAATGTTCAGAGACAATCCTCTGTTAATAAAATGGTGCTGCTTTTGTTTTGGCTATGCAAGGTTGAGGCTAACAGACAATATAGAGGATTTACATCATGTTTAGGACGAGCCATGGTTTGCTCCAGGAATTCCCCTAAGGGTGCATAGAGTAAAGCAGTGCTTGGCTTAGCACAACAGTACACTGCTCTACTTAACGGTACTGAAGTGCTCCCTATAGCAGGGACCCTGTCTCCAGCCCCATGCTGCCTGTGACCAGGTGGCCCAGGGGACACAGTTGAATGCATTTTCACTGGGACAGAAGACCGGCAGAATCCTTTTCTCATCCAGGACTATATGAATAATGGTCAGTCAGACATCTGCTCGTCTGCACTTCCCACTCTCCTTTGGCGCAGAGGTGCTAAACAATGTTTCATGGTCTGCAGCTCAAAAGGAAGCTTTTGTCCTCCCAGACTGGTAATATTGTCCTGCAATAAAGGATAGGCCTACAACAAAAGGATGCGGCTACAACTAATGGCTACCTTTAGGTGAAAGGACAGAAAATCTTCAGCTCCCAAAATGATGTGCCTCCAATGACCCTATTTATAACCAGCAACCACACTACTATGCTTTAAAAGGTGTCTACTATGCTCAGTTATGGAGAAAATGCAGTTTTCACAAGGTAGCGGTTCTATCAGATGCCACAAAATTTCAAGTCACCCAAGCAATTAGAGTTAAAGTATAAATTTCCATGCCATAAATATGGATTAAATGCCATGGCTACAGACAAGGCGACTTAAAAGCCTTTCCTTTTAAGATTAGAGGTTGTTAGTGATAAGGGACTCATTACTGATGGAGGAAGCCTTGGACTCCATCAGGTTCTAGTTCCACTATGTGGAACTGCTTTTGCTTGGTCTGGCTTAAAGGATCCCAAGAGATGTCCAATTTTTAATAATATTTTGCTCTATGAACTTGTTAGATGGTAAACAATATAATTTACTGTTTGTACCTCAGCAGTATGTAATACCTCCATGTGTGTCACATTCAACCTTTGGAAAGATACTTCTTCCATGGCTTATATATTTCATGATACTTAGCATGGTTTATAGATCCACTAACAAATTAAAATAAGTCTAATGACAACATGAAAAAACTATTTAGGGAAAAGTCAATAACATTTTTTTTAACCTCAAAAACAATTTTCAGTTCACTTGCACAATTTTACCTTCAACTTTACCTTCACTATTATTTCCTTTTTACTTTCTTCCTTTTCCTCAAATCTATGAAAGATGTCCCTTTTGTATCCCCTGAGATTAGGCTGACAGTGTTCTCAGACAAAATATAAACTCTGTCACAGCTGAATTCCCTACAGTACTGAATGATACTGCATATATTTGTAAAAGTTACCTGTTCTTTACAGATTCCAAAATAAATCTTGAAATGTAATGGGGCAGTATAGTATAGCAGCTTGAAATACACCACAGTGCAAAAAGTCAAAAATAAAAGCTTTTAGTGTCGGCGCAGCCAAATATACTACTGGAAACTGTATTTTCCATTTTAACTCCTTTTGAAATGGTTTGGCATTTTGGCTGAACTTGGTTGAAACACAATATAACTGGTGTGTATATCATCATGTTTTGGCACTTCAGTTAAAACATAGGCTCCTTCAACCTGATCCGACAAAAAATGTATGCTTGCCACTTTGAATTCATCCAAATGCATATGTTACCATGGCAATTATGAGACAACTCTTTGTTGTGCTGTTCAGTTTGTGGTAGAATAAGAGAACAGAGGCACATTCCCTTAATCATGTTTGCATAAACAAAAGTTGTCTTGCAAGCATGTCAAGCAGCTGGACATTTTCCATCCCAAACAACTCATTACCAGCTCTGTTACACTTGAGCACGTATTTTGTGGTACAGCACAGCCAGGCATCTGAGATCTAATCTGTTCACTCCATATTTGCTGGAAGCAAACAAAGGGTGTATCATTCTTACAAATTAATTCCAATAGGACAAATGGCTTTTAACAATTTAATAAGTACAGAGGGATATATAATATTCTGGTGTACATAAGCATATTTTGCTGCACATTTTGTCCTTTTTTTATTTGCAGTATCAGAAGTATGCATGTGGTAAAAAGGGCACATATTTTCTCATGTTTACAATTTCTTGTCAGATAAGGCATGTAAAATTGTCTATGTGCATTACATGATCATAAATATACATTAATATTTTAGGGTTACAGTAAGACACTACATTATAATAGTAAGTCTACTTTTGGAGGGCATAATACTAGCATATGTTTTTTTAGCATGTTAGCATTTTTAGCATGTTAGTTAGGATTCTGGACTAATTCTAAAAGCACAATGTAAATAGGCCAACTGACGATATTTTGAGGATTGAGAATTTTTGATTTCAGCTCTATTTGTAAAATTGCTCAGCCAGCAAGTTAAGTGTTCACACTGTTTTATGTGCATGTTCTTTGCACAGTTAGGAATCATGGGATTCACAAGATATATGTATAGTGTACAGCAGATCTGCAAAATCTAGCATGGATTAATGCAGTTTAAGAAGAATGCTTTCTACATTCCAAATTCACAGTATTTTATGTCACTGTTAGGCAAGGTGGATTGTCATACCATATATTACATACCATTTACCTTTTTTTTTTATCTCAAAGCAACATAAGACAGGCTTGACAGAACCATACGTTTTAAGGATGAGGATTATTGTTAATTATGAAACATAGCATAATCATGAAAAGAAATTCAAAACGTGGATGTTTATAGCTCATTTTTAATTTCCCTTTTCGCATTTAAATTGGCAAACCTGAAGGCAATTATAGTGATAGCAGTTGGTCTCTTTTAAAAACAGCATGAGAAACACTAGGCTAGCTTGATAAAGAGGGCAGAACATATACTCATTATCAGACACAGCTGCTGATGACAGTAAACACGACAAGAGGCCAGTAGTGCAGGAAAGCAGGGCAGTGTGCATACACACACACACACACACACACACACACACACACACACACACGCACAGAGAGGGAGAGAGAGAGAGAGAGAGAGAGAGAGAGAGAGAGAGAGAGAGAGAGAGAGAGAGAGAGAAAGAGAGAGAGAGAGACAAACCCTCAAATGATAAACATAGAGAAGCCAGCTTTTTCTAGATGGATACACACCAAAGAACCCCACATGGCATATTTGCAGAGCAAAGAAAATTCCTCCAAGTGAATTTAGTGGGGATCTGGGATGCAGTGGAGCTTGAGTGGGGACTACAGTGCAGTTTTACTTCTGTAAAACAAACATGAGACAAAATGACAATATGACAATGCCATGGTTGCAATGATGATAAGCTGTAGGGACTTTTATTGTTTATTTCTACAGTATTTAGCAAAAGTTCCAAGTAGACACACTGTACAATACGTTACATGACAAGGAGTAGTCAATTAAGTCTGTTGCAAAACAAGCAAGTAAACACATTAAAAAAACTATAACTTAAATATAATTTCCCATACCTTATTTTGATGACACAGCCCTAAGCATTTCCAGCCTGAAACCAATGCTCTATGTGCGCCATTTGTTCATAAGTAAACAAAGATACATGATTTCTTATGACATGCCTCGTATGTGACATGAAGACAAAAGAGATGCAGGGGAACAGTAAGATATAGCATTACAAAAATCTGTTAAGCCTCTTAAGCCCCTTAATTCTTAATGAAAATCAATACTCATTTATGTTAGAGCCACAAATAGATGAAACATGAAGCAAGAACAATATAAAACTACACCAGACTCTTGCATTCTAGGATTACCAGTCCCTCTTGACCAGTGCAAGTTTAATGTTAAAATATGACCTTGTGTTGTTTCTTTCCACAACATGGTACTGGTGGTTGAGCTTTTAGCTTATGAACCTCTCTCCCTTTTTAAGATGGGAGTAATCATTTGTAATAAGGTTTGCAATTACAGAATAATGAGGGGAACAAGATATAGCATCTAATTTTCATCCATTAAAATTGCTTCCATCTTGCTCTGTCACTAATCCTCCTTTGAATTAGGCTTTAGGGCTTTGTCTTCCCTGTCTTTGCAAGCTCATCTCACCAGTCGCTATTGGGCTTGCTGTTTTTCCTCTTACTACTAATCAAACCTCTTATAAAACTATTAAAAAACAGAAAGAAATAGAAAGAAACATATCTATCAATAATTTTACCAGACAAATACTTTCAAATTTAATTAATCTTGCAGTTACAGTGATGGGTGATGCCTACAAACATATTCAGTATGCTATACATGGTCTTGGAAGAAAGAGAGAGAGAACATAGCTAAAAAAAAAAAAAGAATGTAGTGAATACATTTATCACTGAACTTGCCAATAAGTGCTGCAAGGAAAAGCTCCAAAGCTTTACATATGTAAAACAGTCCACATGTTCGTGTACTATCAATTTATTAGAAACCAACTGTCGGGGTGGAACATATTTTTACTACAAATTTGCTCCATAACATTTGTTTATTTATTTATTGATAACACTTTATGCTGTGTTATTAATTTATTGCTAACACAGCATCAACTGAATTTTAGATTTTCTAGCTGTGGATTGTCAATAAACTATCAACAAACTAGTGGTAAAACATCAAGGAATATTACTATAGATAATAAACTGTTCAACAAAAATATCAACAAAAATGTTTAAGGTAGTTGTACATTTAACAAACTATTTACAGTAAAACATCAACTGAAGTTACAGTTATACTACAGATAATCTACTAATTAGTCATACCTATTTTGTTCTTCCATTTCCCTTCAGGAAAAGCTCATTTATCTTATCTGACTCATAAAGCACTCATTTAGTAGTCCCATTGATCCGCATTTCAACTATCCAAATAAAGTGACTAATGCTTTTGATGCAAGTTAGAAGTCCACATTCTGATTCCTTTGATGCACTACAAAAATATTCAAATGTTTCCACAGTTGTAGCTTAATTCCAGTGCAGTATGAACTGCAAAACAGCACTGTGCATGTATTAAGGTCAATGTCCAGTGACACTGATCCTATATTAAAAACTAGAGAGAAAAGTTCCAATATACTTGCAGGTTGTAGTTGTAATAAAATGTATGAACTATGTGCATGCATAAATTTCTGTTAAGATTTTGTGCTTTTCTGATGTCTTCACAAAGTCTTTCAAGACGTTTCATGCCTTTGTCCCATCCATTGAGAAGCATAGCAACTGTTTCAGGTCATTTTGAGAGTGAATTGTTTTGAAACACCACACTTCCTTTTAGAAGATTTGCCAAGCCCCTTAGATGTTTTGAATATAGCACCTTGTATGTGGGTCAGAGAAATTAAACCTGTGATCTAATTCTTAAAACAAAATTACTTTTATGCTATATATTCTAAGCAGTCATTATGAACCACCCACTAGAAACCCACTACTTTTATACTGTATATTCTGAAAACAATCATTATGAACCACCCACAAAATCACACATCATTGGAAATTCAGTGCAAAAAGCATAAAAGATGAAAAAGTGAAGCTGGTGCCCATTGCATCAGACCTTGCCTGCTGTAATTTTCATCTGACAGATGTCTGACTGACTGACTGACTGTTGTTTGCAGAATTTTTACTCAGGCTTTTGACCATTTTCAGTAAAGTTGTTCACTCTCAGATGTTGATTAAATTTTTTAAAAAATATTAGTATGTATATATGATTCTACTGGGAAGGCCTGTCTATCCCATAGCCAGACCTACATTTCTAAAAATCAACTTAAGTACACTACTTACCATATATGCTAACAGCGCTAATGCTAGCAGCGCCAATGCTAACGGCGCTAGTGCTAACAGCACTAATGCCTACAGCGATAGTGCTAATGGTACTATCGGCGCAGCAAATGGCGCATGCGCAGGGCCCACCATAGAACAGCGCCCTCTCATCATCACGGAAGGTGACGTGAGGAGAGTGTTTAAAAGGGTGAATACCAGGAAGACGATGGGACCAGATGGTATCTGCGGGAGGGTCCTCAAAGCCTGCGCAGATCAGCTAGCCCCGGTATTCACCGACATCTTCAATCTCTCCCTGACGCTCGGTATCGTCCCGTCCAGCTTCAAGCGATCCACCTCGACCCTCCGACCTCAATGACTACCGCCTTGTTGCCCTCACATCAGTCATGATGAAGTGCTTTGAAAACCTAGTCAGAGACTTCATCACATCTTCACTGCCAGCCTCCATTGACCCACTGCAGTTTGCATACCGCCACAACTGCTCCACTGACGATGCAATTGCACATCTGCTCCACACTACACTGACTCACCTGGACGAAGGGAGGAGAAATTATGTTAAAATGCTGTTTGTCGACTACAGTTCAGCATTTAACACTATCATCCCCTCCCTACTCACTACTAAGTTGGAGGATCTAGGACTGCATACATCCCTGTGCAACTGGATCTCCAACTTCCTAACAGACAGACCACAATCAGTACGGGTGGGCAACTGCGCCTCATCCACCCTCACCCTCAGCACTGGAGCTCCTCAGGGTTGTGTCCTAAGCCCCCTGCTCTACTCACTGTACACCTACGACTGCACAGCCACTTCCAGTTCCACCATCATTGTCAAGTTTGCTGACGACACCGTTGTCATGGGTCTGATCTCGGACAACGACGAGAGGGCCTACCTGGAGGAGATTAAACACCTGGAAAACTGGTGCCAGGAAAATAATCTCCTCCTAAACATCAGTAAGACAAAGGAGCTGATCGTGGATTGGAGCAAGAAGCAGGAGCGGCACTACCAACCTGTGAGGATCAGTGGAACCACGGTGGAGAGAGTAGATAGTGTCAGGTACCTTGGTGTTCACATCTCGCAGGACCTGTCCTGGTCCCGCCATACCAACTCCCTGGCAAAGAAGGCTCGTCAGCATCTTTACCACCTCAGATGCCTAAGAGACTTCAGACTGCCCTCCAAGGTACTGCGGAACTTCTACACCTGCACTATCGAGAGCATCCTCAGGGAGAACATCACAGTCTGGTTTGGGAATAGCACCAAGCAGGACAGACAAGCACTCCAAAGGGTAGTGCGTTCAGCAGAGCGCATCACTGACACGGAACTTCCTGACCTGCAGACCATTTACTACAAGCGGTGCCAGACCAAGGCCAGGAGGATTGTGAAGGACCCCACCCATCCCAACAATATACTCTTCTCTCTGTTGAGGTCAGGGAGGCGCTTTCGCTCCCTGAAGACCAAGACAGAGAGACTGAAGAGGAGCTTCTTCCCACTGGCCATTCAGGCCCTGAATCAGGGAAACTGATAAACCACCATGTAACATAACTGTATAACTATATATATATATATATATATATATATATATATATATATATATATATATATATATATATATATATTCAATTACCTTGTAACACAACAACTGTAAATATGTTATTCTATGAAATGGATCTGTACATTCTGTAGATTGTGTACATATATACACAACCATATACATTGTACACTGTGTATATAATCATAATATACATATATTGTACATACATAGAATATATATATTTCTGTTTGCATATATATATATTTCACATATATAGAATATCTATATTTATCTTGCATATATATATTTCACATATATAGAATATATATATTTCTGTTTGCATATATATATATATTTCACATATATAGAATATCTATATTTATCTTGCATATATATATTTCACATATATAGAATATATATATTTCTGTTTGCATATATATATATATTTCACATATATAGAATATCTATATTTCTGTTTGCATATATATATATTTCACATATATAGAATATCTATATTTCTCTATGCACCCCTTTTTTTTCCTCAGTTTGGACAGAGCACTCTCAACCATTTCACTGCGAGTTATACTGTGTATGACTATGTATGTGACAAATAAACCAAACTTGAACTTGAATATATAAAACAATGCTCATATTTTTGTCTTTATTTTGTGTAGAATTCACTTCAAAGTAACCCAAAAAACATTAAAGAACAACAGTAAATTGGAATCATCAGGAAAACCTGATAGCCTGGGATTCAACTGTTGGCTGTCATGGAAGATTATCCTGTGATTAGCTAGCAATTTTAATTGTCTTTGCAACAGAAAAATAAAATAAAATCTTCATTCTCTGACTGCATTTATTTTGATTGGCAATAAAGTGAGTTATTCTTTTTAGGATACCAGTTATGTAAACTGTGTCACTGTTTTTAATCAAATGAGACATTGTACTAAGGCACTGCAAGCAATGCTGAACTGAGTCCGAGTTTCCTGTATTTTTAGCATGTTATTTTTACAGACCCAGGGAGCCTAAAAGTTTATAAAAGCTTTTTTTTCCACTCAGCAGTCAGAAAGTTGATGCCCCTCCCACACAGTCTGTGTTCCCACTTCCTAACCCTTCTTGGTGTCTGAACAACATGGTTAGCTACTGAGAAAATGTTATCAAGCCTTCACTAAAATTACAGTGTGATTTGTACCTTTTGGATGGTCTTTATAATTTATAAGGTTCAAAATAATCCTGCCCAAAAGTACCTAAGTGACCACATTGCTCAATATGAGCCACTGTGAATGCTATGATCTCATGGCACAGGCTCCAAAGTAGCACCTAGAATTATAATAACTGCAGCAGGGCCACACTTTTTCTATAAAGCTCAGCACTGAAATAACCTCACTGTAAATGTGCAAGACAAACTTAATCTTTAAATCCAGATTAAAACCCTACCTGTTTAGTCAAACCTTTAGTAAGATTAAAGCATGCTTATTACTTAATCTTTGGTTAGATAAATGTGTACATACTATTTTTATGCATGCTTAATGATTGGTTATGTCCATCTGATATGTAACTCTACTGAGTTGTTTGATTGGATGCTGATGCAAGGCTGTGGCATGCCATTTCTAATCACTCCTTTGTCACTCCAGATGTTGTAACATCAGCATTTGGTGCACCTTGTTAACACCAGGACATGTCCTTGCTGGCAAAATAATATCTATATGTATCATGCCGATAGTAGCACACGTAATACACATATTTAATTGTCTGTCAGACAAGCTGTATTTTGTCCCTGATGACTGATTGGATTCTCCTCGTAGACTGGAGCAGGTGTTGAGCTTCCCCCACCTGGACTACAGATACAGGGTCTTCCGCACCTGGACTACAGATGCAGGGTCTCCCAAACCTGGACTACAGATACAGGATCTCCCCCACCTAGACTACAGATGCAGAGTTACCTCCACCTGGACAGCAGATGCAGAGTTTCCCACACCTAGACAACAAATGAACTTCGTCAGCCTGGGCTACCTGACACATCTGACTTGATCCTATCCATCTTGACCCACTCGACCTGTCACTTAATTATTGTTGTGAACAATATTAATTTGTTATTTGTAAATAAGCAGAGTAAGACCACCTCTGTACCATAGGCTTCATATAGTATCATAGAGTACATGCTCAATGTGCTAGCTCATAATTATCTACACTATCAGACTTCATCAGACGTTTTTTGTCTATTTTAAAATTTGCATCTCTCTTTCCAATTATTTTTTGTATGTAGGTTTTGTATGCACAGTAATATCCAGTGTTGCAAAAAAGGAATCCATTTTCAATTCAATTCAAATTTATTTATATAGGGCTTTTAACAATAGACATTGTCTCAAAGCAGCTTTATAGCAACCAGGTCTAGGCCCCTAATGAGCCATCCAAAACCAACACTGGCAAGGAAAACCTCCTCAGGCATAAGCAAGAAACTGGAAGGATCAGACTCAAATGGGAGCCCATCCTCCTCTGAGTGGCACTGGATACTACTGTGCATACAAACAAAAATGATCATTTTAAATGAAAACAATAAATGGCATGAAATTGTAAACAGAAACAATAAATGGAAACTGAGAAGCAAAATTCAGTGAAAGGAAACCCAAAGGTAATGCTGGGGTAGTTATTTTGCAGTAAAGTCTATGTAAGCTCCAATAGTTCACCTGGTATGGCATGGTGCTAGAAATATCAAGGTCATGGGTTTGATTCTCAGGGAGCACATGTACTATTATACTGACAAATATGTATGTCATTTCTGATAAGAGCATTTGCTAAGTGCTATAAAGATAAAATGTCTATGGAGTTAGCTGGTTGTGTCTGATAGAAAAACCTAGCTGTAAACAAGGCTTAGCTGCTACTTGAACTATTGGCATCAGTATCCTCATTGGTATGGTGCAATCACTCTGATTCTCACTATTGAGCCATCATATTCAGCTCTGCTTGGATTTCATAACAAGCTGGGGTCTGTGACAGCAAGCTGTCAATCAAGCATGCCTAGTGGAATATTAGGACCACACCCAGTCCATTCACAGCTGGGTCTGTTGAGCCAGTTTATTTCTCTTTTTGAGTAGTGTTTTAACATATCTATGTTATATTCTTTTAATTACAAATTTGCTGAATGAATATGTATATATATCATGATACGGCCCCTCCTCCTAGACGCGTGTATGTGTGTGTATGTGTGTGTGTGTTTGTAGGACTACGCCCTCCCCACGTCTCACACCTGTTTCTCGTTCTCCGTCGTTACTATGTGTGTGTAAGGTCTGGTCTAATCATTAGATAGTGTTGTCGATGTTTAACCTATGATAGCCAGCGAGCTACGTTGTCTTTGTTGTGTGTTATAATAACATATGTTGCAACTCGTCCCCGCATCCTGCTCTGCCTTCTCAATGTTACAGAAACAGCAACTGCGGAAGGAGGCCTGAGATGAAAAGCAAAAAGAGGAAGAACAAGAAAGGGCACAAACACTCTCTCAGCCCTCGCAGAGAAACCCTCCATAGTCTTGGGCACACTTCATACTCCCACAACAGGGGAGAGTGCCACTGGAGGATTTTGTGGGGGTCCTACAGACCTACGTCGGACTACCGGGACTGGTACGTTGACGCTCGAGTACCCAAAGTTGGACTCAGCAAGGTCCTACTATCCCTATATGGACTAATGGGAGGGCTATGCGGATTATGGAGGGAGTAGGGAGAATAGTGACGTTAGTGTCCAGTTGGACGCGGAATTCGACTGTGTGGAGCATCCATCAAGGGAGGTGGAGGAGGTCCTCCATAAGGATTCTCCCTCTGTTATGAACACCGCATCAGCAGAGTCCAAGAGCAACGTGCCTCCGTCACCCAAGGCTCCGTCCAGGGTGTCCCGCTCTAGACCAGTAAGCTGCCCTATATGACTCACAGAGAGGCATCATCATCATCTCATCAGGACACTCCCTTACCTAAGAAAGCCCCAGAGCTTGTGCGCCTATGCCGAAGCCTCGTAGAGGCAAGGAGTAACCAGTGCCTGCCCCAGAGAGAGGCAAAACAGCTGGTGCACCTCCTGGCATGTTCGCGACAAAGCCAGAAAAGCTTCCGCCACCCGAACCGGCGGAGGGCAATTCCCCACAGGCCAGTCGGACTTCAACCCAGCTGATGACTGGGGGACAGGCTGGAGTTCCTGCTAGCTCCCCTGGACTTTTTCACTATCCGTCGTTTCATTTTGTGCGTGTACCTGTCCCTGTCACTGTACCTGTCCCTGTCACACTCAATGTACCGATCATTTTGTCCCCCTTTGTGTGTGTGCCCGTTCCCATTAGTGTGTCCGCCCCTGTGTCTGTCATCATCTTAGTCCCTGTCCTCCTCCCTGTTCGCGGCGGCCTGTATCGGGTCGCTCTGTCCTCCTGCCTCACCGTTTGGCGTTGGTCTCGAAGCCCAAGCCCGATAGACTGGCGCGCCAGGAGTTGCGCCATTGGGGAGGGGCTGTCAAGATACCGCCCCTCCTTCCAGACGCCTGTGTGTGTGTGTGTGCGTGTGTGTGTGTGTGCGTATATGTTCGTTTGTAGGGCTACACTCTCCCTGTGTCTCGCATCTGTTTCTCGTTCTCCATCATTACTGTGTGTGTATTTAAGGTCTCATCTAATTGTTAGTGTTGTCGATGTTTAACCTATGATAGCCTGTGAGATACGTCGTCTTTGTTGTGTGTTATAATAAATGTATGTTTCTGTGTTACGCAACTCATCCCCGCATCCTGCTCTGCCTCCTCAACGTTACAATATAATGTTATACCATACAAACATTTTTAATACTTCTAAATGGTAAAATGGTAAATTCATGAATATACATGACTGAAAGTAGAAAACACTTTAATAATCTGATTATATCTCCCTGAAAGCAATACCTTACCTTTTTGCAGCGATGTTATGTATCTAAACATAAAAAGAAGGAAACAAAAATGTCATGTAAAAACAAAAATTTAAAAAATTATGTATCTTGTCTGGTTAAGTATTTTTAATACTTACAATTAACACTTACATTTTTGACAAGTGTATTTGTTCTGATGTCATTGTAATTATTTGTTGCTGTAGAGTAGAGGTGCCCAAGTATAGTCCAGGTGGTCTACCACACTGGATCGTTTAGTTGCAACTGTAATCTAACACACCTGATCCAGTTAAGTTCCTTCTGCAGCATTAATATTAGTGCCAGGTGTGTTAGATTAGGGTTGGAACTAAACTTTGCAGGGTAACAGAACTCCAGGACTGGACTAGGGCAGTAGAGTTTGTAGAGTTTGAGTCATAAAGATTCTCAGATTCATTATACTGTAGACACTATCTAACATTTATCGACTTTGACCTGTTGTTTTGCCATCATATTCGTGTGCACACCCCATGAGCCACTGTAGGACAGGCTCACTCACTTCATGACCCTTCACCTGGAGAGATCCCAAATGAAGGACAAAAACTGTATATTGTGATTGTGCCAGTAGTGTGAGCAACTCAGTTCTACAGAAACAAGAAAAAAGCAAATTAATAAAAAATTGAGGAAGGATTAGTTGGGCAGATGTGAGCAGGATGCAGTGCTTGTTCTTTAAAAAGAGCTGAAGGTTTGTAGTAGATCCCATGTTCTCAACTTCTCTCACAGATCCCAAAATGTTTTTTTTATCACTTGAAAATTGGCCCAAAAATTGTGCACTCTGACTTTTTTCATGGAATTTGTCGGAATTATTCAAACCAGTTTCAACTGCCTTGGTACACTTCAAGACCACCTTTTTTCTGCTGAACTCTCTGCTCTCCCAATTTTCCACCACAACCGACTTTTATACACACACACACACACACACACACACACACACACTTGGACTCCACATTGTTTACAAAACCTTGTCCATGTACCTTGCACTTTAATTCACATCCTCATTTCTAGGGACTAACATTCATCCCACTGTGTTATTGGCATATCCAGTAAGATGGAATTTTAGGATCATGTCCATTGTCAGAATAACCTCCTGTCTTTGAAAGGATGCAGTGAAGCCTAATGTGAAACCCTGGTGAGGAGCCTATGTGTGACTCTGGATGAAGAGTGAAGGGTGCTTAAAATGCTATTATTAATAGGCATAAAAAAGTGTTCCTGAAGTGCCCCCAGAGGAAGAGGGACACATTTACCCTCCTAAGTGGAGACCATCCCTTGGGAGTGTAAATTTGTGATCTGGCTGCCATATCAGTGAGTTAGCTCTTTGATCTTCTGGCTAGAGCAAAATTTTACCACCTTGAAGACTTGAGAAGTGATGACCTAAGTGTGGTTAGATCCCTCACATGGAGCTCTTCTCTTTTGTCTTATTCTGTTTCCAATGTGCAATTTATTGCATTAATATTTCTTTTGATATCTCTGTGGATAAGGTTCTACCCTTTTATGGCATTACATTGATCACAGAATTACAATACCTCCATCAGTCCATGGATGACTGCTCTTCAGCACTGGTACAGTCAGCCTTCACTGACCTTAGAATGAAAGAGAAAGGGAGAACAGTCCCTTGCAGCTTGTAAGAGTTCCAATTAAGAGACTATGCCTTTGGTTAAAAAGTAAAAAGAGAGAGAGACAGACAGAGAGAAATAAATGGACTCTTTTCATCTTTAATTCATTAATGTGAAGCATGTGGCAGCTTCAGAGCTCGTTCTCTTTCAACCATTCACCAATTATAGATCTCTTTGCCGTCTGGCTTTTCAGAGGTGGCTATAAGGTGGCAATTTTTCCCCCCTTCTCTGCCTCCACATACTATGCTAACTTGTCCATAAAGCAACCATTACCACATGACATTTTAAGTTGGAAAGCTGAGCCTACTCACAGAGCATTACTAAGTGGATGAAAACATTTATGGGTCTGACTTTGACCTCATCTTGCCTTGTTTAACAGACTAGGCATAGACGCCACAAAATGGGGAGGCAAAAACATAGACGATAGTTACACTGACAAGAAGAAAGATCGAAGCAAGAGTCTTATTTTTATCAATTAATTCAAATTATTAATTAATATGTGCAAAGACAGAGTATCACCTATCAAGATTTTATGGTAGGAACACTGTCTCTTATCCACCTTGTTTACTGCAGCTCAATATTCAAAATTGCAATTTAATACAAAGATAATGGGCCAAGATTTATATTGTGACTCTAAGTGAAATTTTGTTCTTTTTTATTCTATTCTTTGACCGGTGTAGCTGCGTCGTAAAGCGTGTGTCTATGTGATTACAAGCTTTGTGTGCCATGTGCGTTGGCTTTGTTTTGGTTGTTTTTTGCTCTTACCTTGATCCAGCTACTTGTCATGCACCTCCTGAGTCTTGTTAGTAGCCCCTCCCAGCAATTGTCACTTCCATGAATGTATACAATACAGCTGATTGAGTTGGCAAAAGGCTACTAAGGTTGACACAGTAGTAATTCTTTTGGGAGGTGTTTTAGCAGCTTGCAAAACATGCACTTTATAATGAGTTACACAAAAACTGCATAAAACATTTGGCGAATGTTTGTGTCCTTTGACACTAGTAGCTATCTTATTTAATGAGTAAGTTAATTTACATTTACAGCATTTAGCAGATGTTTTATCCAAAGTGACTAACAATTCTGACCAAGTACAATGACTTTTTTAAATAAATAATGTGTAATTGGAAACATCATGGGTCATCTCTGCATCCTGCCTCAACTCCCATTACAGAAACACAGACCACTGAGGGATAGCCAAAGAAGAAGAAAGGGAAGAAGCAGTGTAACCACCCAAACCCAACCCATGTAGGGGAATCCTCCACCCTGGGGGCACACTCCCTGACAGCACAATGGGGCAGATCATCCCTGGAGGATTTTGCAGGGCCCTGGTGGTGGTCCAGGGCCGGACTCTGCAGAGTCCTACCTACCTTTGCTGGTCTACCGGGACCAGTTTACTACGACTACCAGTATCCAGGGTCGGACTCTGCAGGGTCCTACTTTCTCCCCATGGACTACTGGGATGGCTATGAGGATTACAGCAAAGGTGAGGAGTATGACGACTTCAGCCTCAGATCCAACATGGAATTCGACCGCTCCGGGGATCCACATGTAGAGCTGGAGTAGGCCTTCCATGAGGATCCCAATTTGGATTCAGAGACAGGGTCAGCAGACTCTCAAAGCGACAAGCCTCCAGCGCCTAAGGCGCCGCCCAAAGCATGCTGCTTGAGAGCCTGCGAGCCTCCCAGTATCACCTTTATAAAGGCACCATCATCAAAGGAGGCTCCCTCACCTGAGGCACACGGCAACTAGGCACCTGTGTGCCTACTTGTGCACCCAGGAGAAAGGGAAGTACCACCAATGCCCAATCCAGAGACAGGCAACTTATCTGGTGTGCTCTTCAGCTCATCAGCCCAAAAGGGCACATCCCCCAACAACCCCCTCCCCCACCCCCGGACTCGCTGGAACTCACTGCAACCAGAGGACTGACTAGTTCTCCTCTCAACCTCCCCAGACTCTTTTCCCCTCCTCTAAGTGACCCAATGTCTCACATTCCTGTTCCTGTCACTGTCCCTATCCTCGACACAGTTACCATGCCAGTCCCTTTGTCCCCTTTATGTCTGTTTCCCTTCCCCTTATTGTGCCTGTCCCTGTGTCTGTCATTGTCTTGATCCCTGTGTTCCTCACCTCTGTCCTGTTCACGCTGGCCCATGTCGGTTCGCTCAGTCCTCTGACCTTGCCATTTGGCCTTGGTTTGGGGGCCCAGACTCCTCCATATATTTGTGTGATGTCGTGTGTGTGTGTGTGTGTGTGTGTGTGTGTGTGTGTGTGTGTGTGTGTGTGTGTGTGTGTGTGTTCATGGCCATACCCCTCTCATGTATCACACCTGTTCCTTGTTTTCTATTGTTAATGTGTCCATTTAAGATTCTCTGTTGTCATTAGTCTTTGTCGGTATTTAACCCATGTAAGATGTACTTACTGCTAACTGTTGGTTGCCATTCTCAAAACCTGTTGTTTCTTGCATTTTTTTATGTTGTTCACGTTTATTGTTTTTCTTCCAGTGTTTTGGTTTCATTTTTGTGTGTCATATTTATTAAACATTTTCCGCATCATGGCTTATCTCTGAATCCTGCCTTGCCTGCTATTACGTTTTACATTTTTAAATTAATCTATGATCTTTGTGGTTAGTAAGAACATTTTTGTTAAAAATATTTGATTTAGTCATGTATATAATATGAGGGCCGGTTTACCTTGATTACCTTGATTACTGATAGCTTGTCTGGATCTCAACTAATTAATATTCATGAAAAGAAGGAGACAACAGCTGAATACTGGGGAAAGCAGATGCCTTAAAAAGATCCATGAGACCACTAAATGACAAAATACTACAATATACATTGCTCCCTTCTGAAATCAAGCATGATTTTTAATTACATTTGTAGCATTGATCTGTACCTTTAAATATTTAAAACCAACTCATGCTGTTGGTTTATTCTCAGAAATGTTTTGTTAATCTCTATGAAACTACAGTCATTTTTTTGTGTCCTGTTCTATTTCCTATTTGAATTATTTTATGGATTTCAGCCTGTCAGCATCTAGCACAAGGACACTGCCATTTCCAATAATGCATCACTCATCTCACAAAAAATAGACAGAGAAGTCAATAGATGTGTATCAGCTTGTTTGGCCTTGTAAATGGGGCTAATCTCACACAAGGGAATGAATGATCTAACTTTGCTCCGCAAGACATGGAAATCAGAAATTGTTAGGGATTATGTGTGCATGCAACAGATGTTTGTCTGTGCTACTCAGGAAAATGGGGAAAAAAATCACCCTCATAATGTCATTGCAATATTGCAAAGAAAGAAAACAGGGCCAGTATTTGTGTTGTGTCAGTTCTCTCTGAGAACACAGCTAGTGAATATGATGTTCCTGCTGGTTTGAGCGTTGTCCCAGATACCCAGACCAACTGCAGAGGCAAACATTGCTTTTGTACTGCTAAAAAGTTATCCTAAAGAATAGGGACACATTTTCATCACATAAACACATCTGATATTCATTATTTCTGCCATATCTGCTTGGCCGATTAATCGTTCGTATTCACGACATGATACAGTTGCAAGGAAATGAAAGTTATAAAATGATGCATTACAATTTCCTCTCTTGAAAGAATCTCAAATTAAATGAGCTAAACAACTGTGGACACAGATTTTTTTTTTTTTTTCATTTTGTTAATCTTGGTTGATTTGAGAGGATGCAAAGAAGGTAATTGCTAAGTCAATAAACTCAAATTCAGCGGATGGAGTTTATTCCATTTTAGCTGTTTAGCATGGTGTGTTAGATTTAGTCCCTTTTCAGGGAAATAGCAAGGGGGAAAGCTTTTTCCATTTGCCAGTTGAACACTCAGGGAGATGAAAAAAAGGCCTGTTGACATCCATGTTGCCTGCCTGCTCAGCCTTTTTTAATGTCTTTGTAGATTAGGCACAGACAAGGGTACAGCAGGGGTCTATGCTGCAACCAAGTCACTGAGTTTATGGAACACCACCGGCCTGCCCAATTTAATAAAGTAGTAGAAGCTAGCCATTCGCTTTTTCAATCCGGTGTTTACACACCACACTCATGCATATCTTATAAAGCAATAACAAACATGATGGGTGGAAAATAAAGCCCTATGTACCTAGGTGCACCCTGGAGTAGTGTGGATTGACAAGCAAGGAGAAGGGGATGCCACCCATTGCATGCTCTTGCCCATGGCCTCTTGCTTTCAGTGCATCTATTGAAGTGTTTCCCATTTGAGCAAAACAGGAATAACTAATTGTCTATTTCAAATGCAAAGCATTCCCACTAGGGGGTTTTGAAGGACTGCATGAAAAAGGATATTTGTCTCTTCCTAGAGGCTGCCAATGCATCCGCATGCCAAACACCTTCTTGGCTCCAACAGAAAACAAAACACTAAAAAAAGAAATGTTTTATACTGCTTTTCAAAGGCCTAACTAAATCTGATAATTGTCACTTATCATCCTTATTAAAGGTTTATATCTTCCTTCACCCTCTCAAAAACAATGGAACATTCAAAGCTGTTATCTAAGTTTTACACTGTATGGCTGAAATCTGCATGACTCACAAATTGTTATGCTTGGCCCCTCCAAGCATCCCTGTCTCCATGATTTCTCTGTCTCATGTTGTTGTTCTATTTTCTCCTTTCCTGTTCCAGTCCTTGTTTTGGTTTTCACTGTTTTCATTAGTTATCACCTGTGCATTGTTAGTCCTCATTACCCTTTTATCATGTGCTTTTGTTTGTTTGTTTACAATGCATTCCCAGACTTTATGTGTTGGGTCTATGATCCTGGACTGTACTAATGACTCTGAATATGGATTTGCCCTTAATAAATCTCACTCTTCTCAGCATATGCCTCATGATTGCTCCACATTACAGAATGACCAACACACTAAGGATGCAATGAGAGATCAAGACTCCTGGTATGTGGTTGTTCCACAGGGATGAAACTCCGGCTGTTTCTACACAGCCTGAGTCTACCACGTCTCAGCACCACCAAGCCAGAGAGAGCAAATCCCCTGGTGCTGCGGGTACCAAGGTGTCTCGTCGTTTGTGGAAAGCAAAGCGGATAGTTTCATTTTCAGATGGTTTTTGCATCAAGACCCCAGGTAAGTGCTATAAGTCTGCCCGTCTTGATCATCGCTGCAGGGAGGCGTGACCTGCAGTGCAAGATGTGAGTAGGCGGAGTGAATGCACAGATAATCCTCAGTATGGTACTCTGTGTGCTCTCAAGTGCAACTGCGAGCTGACTATAACACATGAGCCTTGGGAGCTGCTGAGCGGGTTCTGTGTTTGTGTGTTCCTCCTGGGTCACCCCACCTGTACCAATGGCTATCCCACCAGCCACCCAGCCAGTTCCTTCTGGTGTGAAGGAAGGCCCCCATCCTGTTCCTGATATAAAGGACATCACCTGGCCTGTTCTAGTTCCCGTTCCCAACATAGTGAATGCTTCTCAGCCTGGGCGTGCACCTCCTACCAGGCCTGTTCCTGTGGCCACGCATCTGGTCCTGTCAGACCTGCCTCCGCTGATCTCCCCCACGCCCCCAGGCCCACCACTGAACGCCGTGCCCCCGGGCTTCCTGGATTTACCTGTCACCTCCACGCCCTCAGACTTGCCTCCTGACTTGCAGGTTCTGTGTGGCACTCCAGTGTCTCCATTGTTGCCTGCTATTGCTGCTCCTTTCTTTTTGTTTTCCCTGGTGCCTGGTTTTGTTTTTGCCCCTGTTGTGTTGTCTGTCCCTGTGCCTGTTTCAGTGCTCATTACAGTTCCTGTGTCTCCCTTTCTTTCTGTCCCTGTACCCATCCACGTGTCCGTTCCGGTGCCCGTGTCTGTTTTTTGTTTTTGTTCCTGTCCCATTCTCCCGAGCCTGGTCTGTGTTGTGTTTTGGTTTTCCTCATCCTTTTGTGCATCCAGTCATTCCTCATAAATTGTTGTCTTTTGTTGTGTCACCTCATCCTCCCTCCCAGCCATTTGGTTGTCCTCAGTCTGTTCCTGTTGAGAGTTCTGTTCCTGCTCCCACTTCTGTGTCTGTTCCTGGTTCTTGTTCTGTTGTGTCTGCTCCTGTTGCCCTGGTTCCTGCATCTGTTCCCTTCTGTGTCGTCTGTTTCTTCTGATCCTGTCCCTGCTCTTCAGCTTGCCCCTTCTGTTCCTGTCGGTGTCTTGTCCTAGTCCTGTTCTTGGTCTGTTCTGTTTGTTTTTTGCATGCTTTGCTGCAGCATGCTTTGGGAGTGGGGTACTGTCATGGTTGGCCCCTCCTAGCATCCCTGTCTCCATGATTTCCTTGTCTCATGTTGTTTCATCTTCTCCATTTCTGTTCCAGTCCTTTTTTTTGGTTTTCGCTGTTTTCATTAGTTATCACCTGTGTAATGATGGTCATTACCCTGTGTATGTAGACCCTGCCTTGTTGCCTGTGTGTTTGTTGGTCATTGTTAATTCTAGCCTCTGTGTGTAAAATCCTAGCCGATGTTTGTAATTCCATGATTCCTAGCCATGTGTTTATTCCAGCCTTTGTTTATCCTAGCCTCTGCGTGATTCCTAGCCTCTTTGTTATAGCCTGCATCCCCTGTTTGTCATCGTGTGCTTCTGTTTGTTTGTTTTATATGTTTATATGTTTTTATATATATGTTTATATGTCCCTGACTCTATGTGTTGGATCTATGGCCCTGGACCATACTAATGACTCTAAATATGCATTTGTCCTTAATAAATCTTGCTCTTCTCAGCATATGTGTCCGCCTTGTGATCACTCCACGTTACGTAAATGTTGTCAGGGGTCTCTGGCACATTTGTTCTTTCATTCCTGATTGAACCCACACTAATTCTTGTTTCATCCCAGCACCTACTGATAATTATTTCCCACAGCTTATACAGGCCTTTATACTTATTTGGTTTGCCCTACTTTGTGAAGTATGGTTTTTTCTGTTTCCATACCATGTTCCTGTGTTTTGATCCAGTCTGTGCCCAACTGCATCTCATGGATGAACTCTTTTGAATGTAGCTTGTGTTTGACTACCTGTGATTTGTCTGTATTACCTAAGTCAGGGTTTCTCAACCATGAAGCACCCTGTAGTGGTCTGCAGGCCCAGGCTCAGGGGGAGTCAGTAGTCCATAGTGGGCCGATAATGGCCCTTTAAGCACTTTAAACCGTAAAAGTATGAATTAAAAATAATTAATTTAGTATAAGTATAAATTGACATATCAATAGTGTTCAAATTCTAAACATTATATACACATTAAAAGAAATATACCCATACAAATATATCGCAGAAGTAACTGAGATGCAGAAGCAAATTAAACGTCATCAGTTTGAGACATCACAGCCGTGGGTACCCAATTCAAACAATTTTACTTTAAAAAATTGAGCTTTGTTTTCTTATCTGCTGTTGCGCATTCTAGTTATAAATGTGTGGGCTGTAAGGTGGAAAAGACTGAGAGCCCCTGACCTAAGTAGCATCTTCATGTCAAAGATGAACCAAGAAATCCCACCACTGACCATCAGAGGTCCTCTCTCCTGTGTTCTAAATGTCCCTATGGTTACTAATTATCCTCACCTGTTCCCACTCCTCCATTAGTCCATTACATAAGACCCATGTGAACATCCAACCATTGCAAAGTATTGCCAATCAACCTCTAGTCTGCATACCAAGTCATTGTTTTTGTCTAGCTTTCTCTGAGTATGACCCTCTGCCTATTTTTCATTTGTTGGATATTTGTCTTGCCCTTTGGTACTTCCTTCTGTCATGTTTCTGGTTATCTACCATCACCTGCCCTGGTTTCTGCATACTATCTCTAGCCCTCTTTTACCTTGCATTTCCTGCAGTTCCCCAGCAATTCATGCCCAAGATCGGTGGTTTGGAACCCTATCTTCAACAACTGCATTGCACAATGAACAACCTAAATCAAGAACTCCGTAATGTTCAAGTATCTTTAACCCCTGCTCTGTTCCCCTACCTGGCTCCGGTCCCAGGTCCCGTAAATAGTCCTTTTAGTGCTCCTCCTAAGCTGGCTCTCCCTGAAAGGTTTGATGGTTCAACAGAATCATTCAAAGGATTTTTATTGCAGTGCTCCCTTTATTTTTGTAGATGTCACAAAGCAATTCCCACAAATGTCTAAAATCGCTATTCTTATTTCTCTTCTCACCGGTAGAGCATCGGATTGAGCTATGGCAGTCTGGGAAGATGAAATATCAGCAATTCAGGCTTTTTACAGAAATTACTTTAAGAAGTTTTAGATCATCCCCAGAATGGAAGAGTCAAGGGAACAACTGCTTCAATGCAAGGGAAGACCCCAGCTGCCGAATTTGCTACTTACCGTACAAAGCGCATGGAACGACAAGGTGCTAAAAGTTGTTCATTATCAGAGTTTCAATGAGGTATTGAAGTTGAAGTTGGTGTGCAAAGATGAGCAAGCTTCACTGTCTGATCTTATACAGCTATCCATATGCCTGGATAATCTCATTAGAACATGAAGAACCCACCCACGCCAGTTCTCTTCATTACGGATTGGATCTACTGCCCAGAAACTTCCTGAGGCTATGGATATTGGAAGAACATGCCTCACTCCAGATGAACTATTGAGAAGACTTCATGAGGGTCTCTGTCTCTACTGTGGGGGTTCCAGACACCTGCATAACACCTGTCCTAAGATTCTGAGCACTTGAATCTTATGTGTGGGGCTGCTGGAAACTTTATTGACCATACTCATACTACAGATACCTCTCACTGAGCATAAGCCCATTCTCTCTGTCAAGGGTATTGATGACCGGACACTTGGCTCTGGAAAAGTAACACAGTGTACCATTCCACTCACCCTGACTGTAGGAATTCTGCATACCGGAACAATTTTGCTGCATGTCCTCAACTACCCTGGAAATCCGCTGATTTTAGGCTACCCGTGCTTTGCACAGCATAACAAATTTGAGAAGTACTTCTCTCCTTGCCACCACAGTGGACAGTTTGAATAGCCCTTCTAACGTAGTTCTACATTTGAAAATTCCAATCGAACTGATGTTTTCAGCAAGTGTAAAGCCACTAAACTTCCCCCGTGTAGACCTTGTGATTGTAAAACAGAAGTATTACCAGGTACAACCCTTCCCCAATGCAAAATATATCCTTTATCTATCCATGAAACACAAGTAATGGAGGAGTACATTCAGGGGGCCCATTCACTGGAATATATAAGTTCAATGGTATCTGAACTCTAACCTACTATACTGGTTAGTTACATTCTGTGAGTAAATTACAAAGCAGATTTGTAAGTCTAGCATCTGCTAAATGCCAAAAACCATTGTCCCCTTCCACTGGTCCTAGCAGCTATTGAATAGGTTCAAGATAAAATCTTCACTAAACTGGATTTGAGAAGTGCTTACATCCTGATTCTAACTTACAAAGGGAACAAATGGAAAACAGCTTTTGTCACCAGTGTAATGCTAGGGAGGTTGAGGGTGAACACGTGTGCAAAGTAACATCAGATGTGTGAGTGAATAGAACTAGAGATCAGGGAAACCATATTAAATAACCAGAAAACAGACAAACAGAATAAAACAATTAAATAGCAAGTTTAATATAAATAATAAGCAACCATAGAAACAAAACATCCAGATCAGAACTGACTAACAAAACACACAACCCACCCACCAGCTAATGGAAAAAGGTTGATACTTAGGTAAGTACGTTATGCCTTAGTGTTTTGTTTCCTTAACAGAAGAGTATCAGCCAAACGTAAAATCTATAAACATGCTTAAGGACCACAGCAGAATACAAGGACAGGGAAATAAACAGAACTGGGATACTTATCTAGACAAGCAACTAACTAGACTAAAATAGAGACACTCGTAACAGACCTAAGGGAAAGACCAGAGAGTTCAGAAAAGACATGAGACAAAGGAAAAACTGGACAAAGCTTGCGTATGTAAACAAAGAGTGCAACCTTAATGGAAGCACAGCATACGAACTGACAAGGAGCACAACAGACTAAGAAGGAGCGAATGACCAGCAAACAAAAAATGTGGGAACAAAGTTTAAATAGAAACACTAACAAAGGACAAACAAGGAACAGCTGGAGCTTATGCGGAGGAGACAGGGAACCATAGAAATAGCAGGAAAACAAAGAAGTGCTTTAGGTAGCCAGGGAAAAGGGGGACACTACCATGTTATGCCTTATGGACTGGTAATGCACCTTCCGTACTTCATTCATCAACAATATTTTTGCAATAAGCTTAACAAACGGGTCATTGTTTACATAGATGACATCCTTATCTATTCTGAATTTCTTAGAGACCACATTAATCACATCCACCAAGTACTCCTATATCTAAGTGAAAACTATTTGTATGATAAGCTTGAAAAATTCTTGTTTCACGTCACTGAATGGATTTTCTGGGTTATAGTTTGAGCGAGTGGGAAGGATGTATTGTAACGTTGGAGGTTTTAGGCAGGATGCGGGGACGAGTCGGGTGAAACACAAGCATATGTTTATTTAACATACAACACTCAAACACGCACACTAACGAAGTCAAAAACCGACAACACAAACACGTAAACGACAGACCTTTATACATATGATAACAACACAATGAGGAGCAGGTGTGAGACACACGGAGGGCATGGCCACATTGACGAACACACACGAGGAGACGTTTGGGGTGGGGGTGGCCGTACTGTGACAGAGCCCCCCCTCAATGGCGCCTATCAGGCTGTGGCCCCGAAACCAACGCCAAACGGCGAGGCCAGGGGACCGAGCGACCCGACAAATGTCTCTGTTTAAAATGATTAAGGTAGCACTCAAAGCACATAAAAATGTTATGGCTAGCATGTGATCAGAGATTGTAGAGATGTTGCAAGTCATATTAGATAAACCAGATGCTTTGGCAGATAGGAAGTTGTCCATTTGGTGATTAAGGGTGTGTCAGAGTCCCAGGAGCAGTGCAGGGCAAATCTGGGAAGGTGAGAGTTTCTTATCAGGCACATAGTAAGCAAGAGAGTTCATGGTGGTAGAGAATGGTCTAGGATCAAATGAGCAGGGTTGCCTGAACTCACTTGAACTCCACCTGTATCATACAACCAGAAGGATCAGGGACAGCTCACTGGAAAGAGGAAGGATAATAACACCAGAAGGCAATATTTCAGTAAATTTGCAAACAAAAGCATATGTAAACACAATACATATCAAACAATATTAGGCAAAAAAATTATGTAAATAGTTTATATAAATAGTTTATTATGTAAATAAAAAGAGAGTATCTGAATCACATTATGAGGCAAGGAGTGTATTCCAAAGTTTAGGACATCGGGGCAGAAACAACTCAAAGAAAGGATAGAGGCAGAGGATTAAAAGAGAAAGCAGAGAGAAGAGGGTAAACATTACAGAGTGATAGAAGTAAAAAGTCAGTTTATCCATAAATGTTTAGCAATGTATGTGAAAACATAATAAATAAATGATATTTTCTGGTCAGTTTAGCCATAGACATGAGCATTTCATAAACACAATGTTAGCTAAAGGTGTCAGTCTTGTTTTAAATATGGAGTGTGTCTGAATCACACACTGAGCCAGGAAATGAATTCCAAAGTTGTGGTGCCTTATGAGAAAACACTACCTGTTACCTCCTGCAACCTACCTGGTTACCTCTGGCTCCGCTGCAATTCATGATGCCACCATATCTTTCACTTCAGATGAGACAGGCACCTTGTGGTTGACTCTATGTCAGGTACTTTTTGTCTATATGGCCAATTCCGTAAGCTCACCGATACTCAAGATAGCAATGAAGCAAACATTGATGGAAGAAGAACAGAGTTGAGGAAGCAAAAAGTAAAGACTATCTTAGGAAAGCAAAAGAGAAGAGAGAGAAAGTCCACCAAGAAAATGTTGAAAGCCAATGCTGAGGATTGAGACCTCAAACTATGAATACCTTTGTGTTGTTTGTATGGAGCCATTTGGCAACTCTAAGATAAAGGAATTATGGGTAAAATGTACCCTATGCAGTCTCAGGGCACACCAAGCCTTTATTCCAGGATTACCAACATTCATTTGTCATTGTAACTCTGATTAAGAATATACACAGATATACACAAACACATACCCTAATGATGTTTACTAGACCTATATGTTCTTTACACAGGTACATTGTATCAAAGGAACACCATGTATTTAACATCATCTCATGAGGTCTGTGATATTCTTGCAGAGGTTTGACTTGGTGCCATTTGTAATGCACAGATATGGGTACTTTGTATCAGAGTTTGAGAACTCTAACTGAAAACATAAGTTCCAGATGCTGAAGCAAGAAGAGTTACAAACATACCTAGAATCCCCTTTTAACTGGTCCACAGTGAATGAAGTTACAAATACAAGTACAGATTCCATCATATGAACAAAAGTATATTTGGGTTATATGTTTCATCCAGTGATCAAATATAATGACAGTATTAATCTGTCACAAACTAAACACTGAATACTGATGAACAAACCTAATCGTACTACTCTTGTCACTACTGGGCAAAGAATTCACCTTGCTTATTATTGAATAAACATGCCAATTAGCTAAGCACTTTATTATGTCTCTATGTATGTGGGTGGAGTCAGATCAAATGGGCCACAGACTCCCACACACTCCCACAGTGGTTTAAATACATAAAGGCAATACAACAGTAAACCATGTGCAAGCGTGTGCAAACAGCATAGGTGTGGTTACAAATGAGACAGTCTGTGATCTCCCACTGTATGTGGCAGGCTGTACCATGTGAACAGTGGGAAAGGTGAGTGTTCCGTGACAGTTCCCTCTTGAGCTATGACAAGCTGTTCAGCTAAAATGGGCCAATATAATTTCATCTAAAATCATTTAAATTTTAACAGTACATTGACGCTAACTATTGTCTTTGGTGACATAGTACTATAGTAAGAATTTGTTTAACAAATGTTTAATTGAACTATTTTTCTGATTGTGCTGTATGGGTGTGTAGATCTGTGCATTGGTGTTTTGTGTCGGGGGGCCTGCATTCGTGTCTTTTGGGACTGTATAGCTCTGTGTGCATGTGTATGTGTGTGTATGTGTGTGTGTATGTGTGTGTGTGTATGTGTGTGTGTTTGTCTGTCTGTCTGTCTGTCTGTCAGTCTTTGTGTTTGTTTGGTTTTTTATGTGTTTGTGTGTGTGTCTTTGTGGAACTGTGTGTAGATGTGTGGTCAGGGCTTGAACTGCGTCCCTTTCATGCGCAGTCTTTGCAGATGTAACCATCATCACCACAGATGTATCCTCTCCGCAGCTGTCATGGCACCATGACTTGCACTGACATTAGCACACACAGTCCTCTGTGGCTGTTGTGTGATTCACATCACCATGCATGCTCTGGCAAGATGTGCAGGGATATTTGTCCTTGTTAAAAAGCGAACATTTGGTGCCCACCCTCTCTCAACCATCTCCTGGTGCTTATTAATGGCACCCTTCATTCTGGCCTTTCTATACTGGTTATACTGACATCTTCCTTCCTCTCTTTGTGTTTTTCCCTTCTCTATCTGTCCTCCTGCCATAGCTACTGTCTGCAATGCATACTTTTAAATAAGTTACATATATATATATATATATATAGACAAATTAACCTGTTTTGCACCTTCACTTTGTAAGTGTGTGTGTGTCCTAAAAGTAATCCTAAAGTAATCGTTAGTCACGTTTTGTGTGCTCATGCATCAGCAACGCTAGCCGACAGCGAGGTTTGAAAAATGTGAAAAAACTTATGACTTTATTGTCTTTTCTTAAAGAAGTAAGCAAAAAAGTAAGCTAAACATATATCATGTAGTTTAGCACAGTGTAAATATTCATTTGAAACCTCCAGTCCACCTATGGAATCACTGAGATGTTATGGTTGCAACCCTGCATTGTACTGCAGTCATCACACTAACATAAGGTCTATTTTGAACACTATTCTATTAGTGGAGCACTTGAAGCATTATTTGGACCTTTTTAAATCCCTGCCCACTTTCTAGATCACCTCACGCTTGGTGTGCCGTTACCTCATGCTTTAAAAATTAAGCACTGGTTGTACTCTGAAAGTAAGAGGACAGTTTATTTTAACAATTCCATTTGAGGATGCAGATGATGAAGTTTTCGAAAGGGAATAAGCTGAAATACGTAGACTTAGTGGCTGAGGTAAAAGAATGTAGGTGGCATATATATATATATATATGTGTGTGTGTGTGTGTGTGTGTGTGTGTGTGTGTGTGTGTGTGTGTGTGTGTGTGTGTGTGTGTGTGTGTGTGTAATTTGGTTTTAGAGGCTGTTAGCTAAGGGCAGCTGTAAAGGAATTATCTGAAGGAGCTAAAAAGGCTAGTCAGTGACTGTGGATGAGGAGAGAACAGGCAAGTTGGGGAAATGCATCATAAAGGTGCAACAGCTGTGGTTTTTGGTGTCCCAGATAAGTGGAGGACTCAGCAGGTGAGGTGTTGTCATGTCATTGTCATATCTAGAATGGTAGATCCTGATAGAACCAGTCATTCTGAGCTTGCATTAAAGGTGCCAGTGTGGCTCGGTCACAGGAGAGGCCAGTATGAATCTGCTGTGTTTGGGAATGCTTGGTGGAATAGTGGGTAAAATCCATGTGGAAATGGTGGAACTGAGTGTGCATTAACAGTGCTAGTGTGGCTGGGTATGGCCTTAGTTACTGGGGAGACTAATATGGATTTTACAGTTTAAGAAGTGATTGGCTGCATGGGGGGACCACAGTGGGAAATATAGGTAAGTTCATTCAGTGTTTACTGTTGGTGTAATGCGTCAAATCCATATAGAACTGGTGGCACTGAGCATGTGTTAACGGTGCCAATCGGGAAAGGGATGGCCTTAGATACCAGGGAGGCCAAAGTCTAAAAAGGTTTTGTATGTGGCTGGTTCAAAACCTAGGTTGGATGGGGTGGATCTGGGATGCCAGACCTCACTGTTGAGCCTTCTGGAGGTGTTGTGGGCTTTAATTCAGAAAAACACCAATGAAGTGAAGTGCCTACCTGATGGCCCCTGTGAAGAGCTTGCGAGGCATTGATTTCTTACAGGCTTATTATGAATGGAGTGTGTGAGCTGGGTCCTATGTGTAATTGTTTGTCACAGAATATTTGACATCTTATTCTGTGTATATTTACATATATTAGCTTGTTATGTAGAATTTTATCTTTTTATATGCAGAATTTAATATAATAGTCTATTAAAACAGTTAAAATAGTCTAAATCAAGAAATTGGGTGACTACCCACAAATAAATAAATATCAGAATAATCCCTGCAATCCCAGTTCATAACTATTTCTTCTAAAAGCAATATTATGTTTAGAATAAAAAAAATAATTGTAATACTACAAACCATTTTTACATTTCTGCCTGCACATTGTCAACAACCACATGAATTTACTTCAGCTGTGAGCCATGGTCCTTAATCAAGCATTCAAGCCGTTAGTATGGCTCATCTTTAATGCATGTCACATTATATTAATGTGCTGGTCCCACTTCTGACCTAGCAGCTCAAGGGAAAATCAATCCTCCTCCTAAACTCTAACTCTTCACTGGCAAATGTGCCTAGGCCAGTACCTGAGCAAATGGCCCCCAAAGTATTTCTGTCAACAAGAGGACTCTTATTAATTATTTACTCCCATCGTATTCTAAAACCACAGAAATACTTTACAATATTTAACTGGTCAGTGCCACCACTGACAGTCAGATTTTAATGATTGTGTCTCTGGAGCCTATTTTTCACTGTGTTGGCCTATGTTACAAGAAAACAAGGCCTATATGTTTAGCCTGAAAGGTTCTTCATGAAAGGTTTACTGACAAAATAAATGTTGCCTTTAATTATACCTGTGCAGATGTTAGGTGCCTAGGTGCTTCCTCGAGGAATCAAGTTTATCACTAACTACAAGAACAACCCTGGATGGCCCCATGATGACATCACACTGGCCAATGAGCTCAACACCTTTGCTCACTTTGAAACAGGAAACAAAGTGAACACAAGAAATATGGACACAGAAAATTATCTGGTCCTTATACTCGCAGAGCATGCTGTGGGTAAATCCACGGAATCCACAGGCCCTAAGGGAGCTCCAGGACGGGTACTTAAGGACTGTGCAGAACACCTAGCAGAGGTACTTACAAGAATCTTCGACCTGCCACTATTCTCTAGCAATGGTCCCAATGTGCCTGAAGTCTGCCATCATAGTGCCAGTACCAAAGAAAGCAAACATCAGCAATCTGAAAGACTATCGTCAGGTTGACCTCACACCAACAATAATGAAGTGCTTTGAAAGACTGGTCCTCCAACAGTCAAAGCCATCATCCTTAGCTCTCTGCACTCATGTCAGTTTGACTGTAAAACTAGCAGATCCATTTACACTTACAGCATTTAGCTGATGCTTTTATCTAAGGCAATTTACAATTATGACTGAATACATCTTGAGCAGTTGAGGGTTGAGGGCCTTGCACAGGGGCCCAATAGTGGCAACTTGGCAATGGTGGGGCAACCTTCTGCAACTGGAAACCTTCTGATTACAAGTCAACTACCTTAACCACTGAGCTAGCACTGCCCCAGATCCAAAGAGGACGCCATCTCTCTGTCTTGTTACACTGTCCTGACTCACCTAAAAAGATACATGAGGATGCTAATCACAGATTACAGTTCTGCTTTCAGTACCATCATCATCCCCAGCAAGCTCTGCTCTAAGAGTTACCAGCTAGGCCTCAGTTCATCACTATGCAACTTTCTGTCAGAGCATCCTGAAGCAGTGAGACTGGGCCCCACCTGTCATCCACTATCACACTGTGTACTGGCACACCATAAGCATGTGTATTGAGCCCCATTCTCTATTCCCTCTTCATACACAACTGTGCTCCTGCATTCACCACCAACTGTATTCACCAACAACATTGATTGGCTTGATCTCCAATGGCGATGACTCAGCCTACAGAGTGGAGGTGCAGCATCTGGTGAGCTGGAGTTTAGAGAACAACCTGTCATTTAATACCACACAGACCAAAGAGGTGATCGTCCACTTCTGGAGGTTACAGAATGATGAGTATGCTCTAATCTGCATCAGTGGTGACAGAATAGAAAGAGTGCCCAGCTTCACATTCCTGAGCATTTACATCTCAGAGGATCTCACATGGTTCATGAACACAGCTGCACTGGACAAGAAAGCACAGCAATGGTTGTTTTTCCTGAGGACATTGAAAAACGTAGGTGTGCCCCAAAAACTGAAGGCAACCTTATACTGCTGTACCACAGACAGTATCCTTACACTTTATATGTTATTAGGTTGTATTCTATAATACTTTACAATATTGTACTCGACTGCATCTTTGATTGCATTTCTATGTATTATTCTTCATAACATTCTAGTAAGGAAGCTGCAAACCTAATCTCTTTGTACATGTGCAATGACAATACAGATATTCTATTTCTGTTCTTGAACTTAAATTAATTAGCTACTGTTTTTTTTGTTTTTTTCAAAAGAATGTAATATCCGCAAATGGAATCGTGTAAAATTCAAAGCTCATTTTTTAACTTCACGCGTAAGACAAGATGCCCGCCCTTATAACCACAATGGAGAACGAGATGGTTGTACCTTTGGTACTCACTCTTTCCATTCCGTACTCAAAGGATGAGTTAAATGCTTTCTTCCCTTTCCGAGAAGAGGGGCGAAGGGAGGTGGGAGCGAATCTAAACGGTCACGTGGGATTCTCTCATAAGCATGTAGTGACGTTGGAAGGCGATCAGTCAGAGGAGCCGCGGTAGATTGGAGAGCGTTTCAGTAGCATCCCCCCCGCCCCCAACGTGGACGCGCATACTGCACTATCGCAGACGAAAAGGAAAGCGCAAAGAAGCTTTCCTCTCTTTCCACCCAGCAGTTGGATCATTTTGGACAATGCTTCGCTGCGAAGCGTAAAGCCAGGCACGCTCGTCTTGCTGTTTTTTGACTGGGTTTTCGCAGCGCGAGGAACTAGCCGCCACCCCTCTTATCTCTCCAACTGCCGCCGCCGCTGCTAAACGCTGCTTCGCCTTAGCAGGGTTTACCTCCAGTTGATTGCAGAGACGTAGCGGCCTCGGACAATAATTACGCGTAGAAGTTTTAACCATTGCTTTATTTCACGCCTCCCCTCTCCCAGGGCACTCGGTTATGGGAATACGGTGCTAAGAAAAGTGAAAAGTGGGAGACGGAGTAGCACTACTCTCGGCAAGACTCGAAGGAAGACTGGGATAAAACCCAGAAATGAAGAAAACCCAGCCAACAGCGACCACAGAAACTACGGAAACACAGTGACAGATGGAATGGAGACTGTGCCAAGAATACAGTATGGAAAACAAAGAAATAAGCGTGAGTGTTTGTGAGCCGTGAAGGGGGTAAGGAGGGGTGGGTTTATCCTTGATTTTGGAGGTTTCAGAGGGAGTGGTGGCGTTCTGAGGATCGGCAGACGGCACCAACATGTATTCTCTCGGTCTGCCTCCCAGAAATAGTGGTAGGTTATTTCTCCCCAGTTTTGTTGTATTTTCTGTGTCGTTTGTGCTGTCCATTTTGTAAGACGTTTTGAATCGATTAAAACACTGTCCTGTTGTCACTGCCAAAGCGCAGAGGTTCAAAGGCAGCGGTAGAACTAAACAGTCTCGTTAATTTTTTGTTCTAGCCTAGCTAGTTAAGTAGCCACTTGGCAAGCTAACAGTAGCTTGAACGTAGTAACGTTGCATAACATGTTGATGTATACAAACAATTCTAGTCAGTTAGAATAGCTAACCTATTTAGTTACTAAAACGACTTGCAATTGTCAAGTTTTGTAGTGTGGGTTTGGAGCAAATTACGTGAACAAAGATCTTGGGCTGCAACTTTCTCAGAGAGATCTGATTTAAAAAATGAATCTACACGTTCCTTGATCAAAGTTCCACAAAAGGTGTCGTCTTTTTTTTACTGCTTATAAATTATGCTTTAGTGTGCTCTCAATGGGTCATGCAGGAGGGAGAGGTTTTAGACTATGAAGAGCTACAAGGACTCCGAGGACTTATCCCAGATGTGGTCAAGCCTGGAAACAAGTCAGCTATTCAGCGATTACGTGCTCACTCCGGTCCCCGCCCAACACGTTCTGGCCCCTCTGGTCTCTTTGTAGACCGGGCAGGCCGTAGTGTGCACAGATAAGGGTCTGCTGACTTCCCTCTTACTGAACAGTTATCTCAAATTGGCTCCTGCCTTAAATTGCTCCAACTATTCAAATCTGAGTAGGAAATCAAGAATTCAGTTGGCAGAAAAGGTTACATATTATATGCATTACAATCAAGCACCAAGGTACCAAATTATTCACTAATGACATCTCAAGAGTGCTAAATGTGGCATTATGATTCAGAACTTGTCAAGATGGTATGATGATAGATTAAAAACTGTCACAAATAAATAATCCATAAAACTCCCTGTCAAGATTACCTTAAGACTTTTTTTCTATTTAGGTGAAGATGTTGGGGATTTTTGAATTTAATTTGTGCAATACAGTGGCAGAAAGTGACTTGGTCATATATTATATGTGGAATTCAACTTTATAATATGTTTTTATTTGTTTTGCATCTTCCATTTTTATCAGCAGCTATGTATTGGTTGGTTTGGAGTTATTTTTGTAGTATATTTGGTGACTTGTTTTGTTTTTCTTTGATTTTTAAAAACTTTCTCAGAAAAGTTACAGTAGGTATAGCATCCTCATGCACCCCATTTCTTCAAGACAATAACAGTGGCCACATTCCTGTAGAATTAATGCAGTAATTATTTAACTTCACTTACATAAATTTTACTTGAATGTAGGTTTTTTTTTTCCTCATTGAAAATGTTTGTGTGTGTGTGTGTGTGTGTATATGTATGTATGTATGTATGTATGTGTGTATATATATATATATATATATATATATATATATATATATATATATATATATATATAGCCACACCCATCACACTTGCCAGAAGTATTGTTTGTTTTGGGGTGTTTTTACAGAGGTTCTTAATCATCTTGCATTTCATTAAAGTGTTTGCACAGCTGACCACCGTCAGAAGCATCGTTTCTTTGGAAACATTGTGTACTACACAGACATTTTTACTACCAGTGCATCTTTTAACTACAGTACACAGAAGAGGTAGTGTATCTTCTTCAGATTATTATTATTATTATTATTATTATTATTATTATTAACACTTTTAGTGCAATGGCAATAACAATAATAACAGTGACCTATTAAAATTATCCACACCTGAATAACATGGTTTGTTGAATACATGCATCCCTTCAGAAAAAAACCTAACATGGAAGTATGGCTGGAAAATACAGGAGCTAACCAGCTAAGCAATTTCACTTCTTAGAACACTGGATTAACCGTACTTCTACTGTTTGAGTCTGCTGAATCCTAACTTTATATTAAGATATTTTTGTTGATATTATTTTTTTTTGAATTAATACAAAAATAAACATTTAATGTCCTTTTTGTTGTGGAGCTTTTGCTGTGGTATTTTTCTGTGCTATGCGTGCAGATGTCTGTTTTAAATTCCTCTAAATTCTCTAAGAGCACAGATCAGCTGTTTTGTGCTTGCTTGTGTTATTACTTCGGAAGCTCACTGTTCTTTCATGTTACTTCAGCTCAGCAAGTCTTGTAAAAAGCAGTAAAGCTCCTGAATACCTAATATTCATGTTTCCCATCCAGCTCAGTTGTGTTTTTGCTGGCCAGTCAAATAGTTTAAATACAACTTTGACCAAGATGGGGGGAAAATGTAAGCACAGATTAATCTAAATGTCTGATCTGGGAAAGTAAATGTCACTGCACACAAACTTCGGGTCTGAGGCAACACCAAATAATGCAACACCTAAAATGAGATGGGAAAACTCCACCTTCAAACTCCATTTAAAAGTTGTAATAAAATTTGTCAATAAACAAATTTTTGTGTATATATTTGAAATGATATATGCATATATGCTGTGGTCCAGGTCCAAATTTCTTATTTGTCCAAATAACTAACTGACTTTATTTTAGAGATTCTAGTGTGTCAGTTTATTACTGTAAAAATAATACTGCTATAAGAATATTATAATCTTTCTTTATTTTTGGCAATAATGATCATTTCAAGCATAAGTGAACACAGCATCCCAGGGAAAATCAAGATGACTTAAGATGAAGTGTTCTGGTAAAAGACCTAAATTATTTGCTTGTCTGTGACTAATACAGTCCCCCACAGAGCTTGTTGCTTCATCAAATTAGCATGATCTTTAAAGGTTTCTTACAAAACCACACAGTAAAGATAGCCATGTTCTCAAATCCAATAATTCTGCTTCCAATTGTCCATTGTTTTACTTAGTTTTTCATTACTTTACCCACATTGGTGTTTGACAGCTTAATGTTGGGTATCTTGGAAACATGTAACCATCATTATGATTTTATTATGCTCAGCTAAGCAAGTTGATTATTGCTGTTAAGGGAAAGCCTTGACAGAGGATGAATTATTTTATTTAACAGCTATCGTAGCAGACCTGTCAGTCATGGTGTGCTTTTTTTTTTTTTTTTTTTGCACCAGGCCCAAACTAGATTAAAACATGCTGCTTACAGTGTAAAAATCACACTAGTTGAGTTGTGTTGTTTGAGATCTAGTGTTAATGGAGATTCAATGCAAAACCATCAAATTATAGTTCCACATGCAAGCATAAGAAACTGTTATCTAATGGCATAGATTATCTACATTTTTACATGTACAATGTGATGTAAACAAACAATTATAGATTTACCTTTAGGTTGTGAAATGATAAATTAGGCATGAATGTAAATAGTTAATACAACTTTAAATAAGTACAAATACCAGAGGAGATGATGCCAAAATGCGCTCCATCCATTTTTAAGATTCAGTCGTACACAGATTATGAAATTATCGAGTTATGTTGATTCCCTTCATATTAATTTTGATTGCAGGTGTCTCCTCTTACAAGTTTAATGGTCTCGTGTAGCTCCTGTAATTGCTGACCGCTGTGGCACTATCAGGCTCTTAATTTGAGCAGCTGTATCAAATGCTTCCTGGCGGAACTGACAGTGAAGTGATTTATGGAACACTCAGATTCCTTTCAGTCATTAAGTAATTCTAGCATCAGGGTGGATTTGGTCAATAATAACATATTTATGTGACTTAACGGCATAATCTTTTAATGCGATAAACTAAATTTAGAGAGTTTCCAGGACATAGTGGTGCTCTCATTATTGAGTCTCTTGTGGATGACAAAAGAAACCTTTAGAGTGTTTCATTTGCTCTGTTGTGAAGTGTGTTAACCTTTAACGCTAAGCCAGACTCAGCTCCTTTCTACTTGGCAGTAATTGCTTGCACTGCGTAAGCACATTTGGTTGAAAAGGTTAGTACGCTCTGATCCAGCTGTCGTGAAAAATAGGCAGTCTTCTGAGATTAACATTTTATAGGGGTAAGGGGAAAGTGCATTACCATTTCCTACTGAGCATTGCATCAAAAATAATACTGCAACAAATAATGGAATTAAATCAGTGAAAGCAATTAAAAAAAACCTGGAAACACTGGTTTCTGTCATTTTGCTGTGGTCTGATATTGTCATGATAGAATTTTCGACCACTAAATAGATATACTTGGAATATTTAAGCACCTTCATATATCTAATGTATTTCTTCAATATGATCTTTACATATGAATGCCTTTGTGTTCTAAAATTGTCTTGAAACAGTAAAAGTGTTATGAATTTCTCATTTGTTTCCAAATAGGTTTTTTTGTTTTTACTTCTGATGGGTTATTTGAATATTCTTGACCCTTCTACATAATTCACATATCCCATTTTTTGTAAAACCACATTTTTATTTTATTTTAATTTTTTTAATTGGAGGTGTATAAATGAAGCTATTCCAGTTTACCATGAAGAATAAGAATAAGGGATAAATTAAAAAAAAAAACATAGTGCATTTCTCTTTTAATCCCCCCCCTCCCTCTATCCTTTTACATTTGTTTTTCTTGATCATGATTATTGAGAAAAGGCTCTAGAATCCAATAACTATCCCCATGTGCAAGAAAGTGTCAGTTTCTTCAAATTGCTATTAGGGAGGGTTCTCCTCCCAGCATGGTGTTGATACGTTTAAGGTGGAAGGTGAATAAGGGGTGAGGGCTGTTATCACTGGTTGCTGCTACCCTCCGTTCTTAGCAACACGGCTTGCTGGAGCCTGAAAATTCATTTTGGCGGATGCTTCTCTTTTCTGCCTACCAGAGTGCAGCAGGAGGGTAGGTAAGAGACTTCTGTAGCAGCAGTACTCTTGTTGAATGTCAGGTTGTGAAAACCAGCAATTTAAACATTCACATGAGGCATGGAGGTTGTCCCATGATATGTAGAGTGACCTGTTTTAAGCATTGTCCCCCACCGAGTTCCAGCATACAGATGGTGCTAGTTGAATGTGTGTTATTTCTGTGAACATGGCTCTCTGATGGGTCCCTTCAGGAAACTGACAGATTAATGAGCAGGGAACTGTATACTGTACCAACAATAACCAAAGCCTACTGTGAAGAGGTGGCAGAGGACACCATTAATAAATGAGGATTAAGGCTCTTCCACACACTGTGTGGATAACATCAAATCTATTTCTACACCACTAGGAGATCAGCATTATTAAGTTTTAAATCATCGCTGTCCAGCTTTATTCATTCCGTGCTTTCTCCTTTTCTCCTTAGACAACAGAGGCATTGGTCTGAGGAAGCAGCTGTCCTTCAGAAGGGAACTGCCCTGAAGCATGACCACCTGTCACTGGAGAGAGTCAGAATAGCGTGCCCCAGTGATTCTCATGGGCAGCATGTCATCCCCTTTCTAGCTCCACCAAGGGCCCAAACACACCCATCTGCCAGCTTGGATAACCCTCGGGCTGCTCATAACACATGTTTGACTTGATTGGATTTGACCGCAGCACTTTCCCAAGCAGCCCCTATCTGCATCATGCAGTGGCGACGGCGACACTGCTGCCCCATCAAGATGACCTGGAACATCAAGAGGTCACTCTTCCGCACACATGTAGTGGGCCTGCTGTCGCTGGCGTTGCTCTTCACGATCTTCCTTTTCTTCAGCCACCAAGACTGGCTGCCCGGTCGACTCGGAGTCAGAGAGAACCCGGTGGCCTACACGATGCGTGGCTTGCGTCCCGTCAAAGAGCGCGTCGAGGGCAATCAAAGCTCGCTGCGGGGTCTCTGGAAGGACACAGCTTACGCAGCCGCCAAGCCGCCCGTGAACTTCAGCTCTCACCAATCTGAGGTTTCCAGTCAAGGCATGGTAGGACTGGACAGCTCTCTTAGTGCTAACAACACTAACACCAACAGCCTGCACAGGGAGATGGGTGTGGGGGGACAGCTGGCGCCTCAGCCATACCGCTATGTGCTCAATGAGCCCTATAAATGTCGAGACAGCAGCACCTTTCTGATTCTGCTTATTGCAGCAGAGCCAGGGCAGGTGGAGGCCAGGAATGCCATCAGGCAAACGTGGGGGAACGAGAGTGTGGCGATGGGCCTGGGCTTCGTGAGGCTCTTTCTGCTGGGAATGGCGAGCAGCCGCAGTGGCTATCCTCAGAGCGCCATTAAGGAAGAGAGCTTGCAGCACCACGATATTATACAGCAGGAGTACATGGACACCTACTACAACCTTACCATCAAGACATTGATGGGCATGAACTGGGTCGCAGAGTACTGCCCACAAGCCCGTTATGTCATGAAGACAGACAGCGACATGTTTGTCAATACAGAATATTTAATTCAAAAGTTGCTGAAGCCAGAGCTGCTATCCCGTCACAACTACTTCACAGGCTACCTAATGCGAGGCTACGCACCCAATCGCAACAAAGACAGCAAGTGGTACATGCCTCCAGAACTCTATTCAAGTGAAAGGTACCCCATATTCTGTTCGGGGACAGGTTATGTGTTCTCTGGAGACATGGCAGAAAAGATATACAAGGCCTCATTGAGTATACGACGCTTGCACCTTGAGGACGTCTACGTTGGGATCTGCTTGGCCAAACTGCGCATTGACCCAGTACCACCACCGAATGAGTTCCTCTTCAACCACTGGAGAGTGTCCTACTCCAGCTGCAAGTACAGCCATCTGATCACTTCACACCAGTTCCAGCCCAGTGAGCTCATTAAGTACTGGAACCACTTGCAGAGCAACAAGCACAATGCTTGCATTAACATGGCTAAGGAGAAGAGTGGGAGGTTGCGTCATAGGAAGCTGCACTGGGAAAATCTCCGGTGATGACCACAAGCCAGGGTTTGGGGTACCCCAGTGTATTAGAAGCATGTTTTGAAATTCAGCACTATATATAGGAAACAGCACAGTGTTTTTGGTATTGTGTACAGTCAATTAAAGCTATTTTTTTAATTTGAGAGATGTCATGTATTGTACATCTGTTGAACTCTTTTTGAAAAAGGATGTGAGGTCCATGTTTATGTGCAATATATAGCATGCACAAAAATATAAAAGGTGAGATCACCATTTTTCAGGTGCCAAAACAAATTTTTGACACATTACAAGGGTGTCAATTTTCTCTCTAAATCTTGTATTAATATGGGGCCAATTTGATCATATTTCTGTAGAAGACACTGGAACTCACAATTGGTATATTCTTAAGATTATACATTTATTTCTTTAAGGTGCTGTCAAAGATATATACCCCTGACTTTTAAATACCAAATGATCTTCATTATTTCAATCTACCTTAACCTGCAAGTGGTTTACAAGAAACAAACCAAATCTCATACCATATGTAAAATTAAAGCAGAATATATAAATTATAAACACCATCTGTACCGTTAGAGATAAGATTGTATTTTTCAAAGCTTTACATTGACCAGTATTGGTCTACCCTTAATGAGGGCAAAATTAAAGTTATTTATTAAATGTATTTCCTTCTCATGGTCTCTCTGATGTGTGGTTTCTTGTGATGTTAGGTGTTTTATTTATAATGTGAATGGGGTGCATGTGTGCATCTCTCTGTATGTATATTTAGTAGATATTCTAGTCCACAAGGTTTTCAGAGAAATGAGACATTTTGAACAGGTCTTTTAAAAACTGCAAGCAAAGTGTTTCAGAAGTTCTAACAGGTGAAACTCTTGGATTCACAATAGTGGATGTTTAAATCATAACATTTATTTCATGGGGTTCTAAAGGTCTGAGACTATAGATCAGTTTTCTCCTTAAGTTTCTGCACTTCACTGCTGCCATAGTAACAACTGGCAATGCCAGCAGCTACATCATTAACACAAGATCCATTAGCAATATCCATTACCACCACTGGAAATGAGAAATCCTTAATTCAGATGGTACAAAAGTGTTCAATGAAACAGTCAGCAAGTCAGCTGACTACGCCTCTTGCAGGAGATACAGTAGATGAAGAGAAATAGGTGACAAAAATTGAGCCTTTTAGTGGCTGTGTTTTAAATTTACATATGGAACATTTAGAGTGGTGGCAGACTATAGGATTGTTATTCAGTTGTTATTCTATCATTTCAGTATTATTTATCTCACTCTTAAAAAGGTAGTTTCTATATATAAAGTTGCCAGAACAGTTACATTCACCTTCAACTTTATTATTTGATTCCAAAAGGTTTATCATGGTACTGTGATCATATATGTTTTCGTCATATGTTTTCATCATTTCGTCTTTGCAAGCTAATGATCATGCACAATTTAACCCAACCTCATGAGTTTGCAAAACTGTGAATGATATAACTAAAATAAATTATGGTATTACAATGTTTTAAATATTTTTGATAAACAGTCTCTCAATATGTTGTCCTCCAGTTGAAGCAACTATTAACATAAACATTAGGGACCTTCAAGTACAAAGTCTCTGACATGTATGTAAAATGCAAAATAGGGTTGCTAAATTTTCAAGTTTTAATAGGCTATACATTCTGGATGCTATATCCCATAAGACCTTGCATAAGTTTGCATATACAAAGTCAGCAAATTTAAAAAAAGCACACACTCTAAGCCTTTGCTTTTCTAAATATTTGGCATGTAGGCATGATTGCGTTTCAGTTAGATCACTGGCTAATTTATGAGACTGAAACAGGTTCAAGTGAATGGAATTACACCCTTCTGAATGCCCTACTGGCTCTGTGCTACACTATGGTTTTGCTGATAAGGGGAAGTGGGAGACGTTAAGGGTTTTATTTAAGGTGTAAAATGGAACACAGTGCAGTAAAATTAAGAGCCAAATGGGAGATCTGCTGCAGGTGTGTATTCATGCCACAAGACAGCAAAACATCATCTACAGTGATTCACTTCAGCAATGCTTGTTGCACTTGTGTTTATTGTGTAGCAGGAGATTGTCTGTCCTTTACAGTGGACTATAAAAAAATCTTTGCAGATCTCTGTAGTTGTTACAATTGACCTGTAAAGACCACTCCAACTTCAAATTTATGAAATCTGTCAATACTATTTAGTACAGTATCAAAGGCCAAGAAAATAGCTTAATTACAGAATAAATGAAAGTGAGGAAGTTGATCATTTTTCACTTACAAACTAAAACACAAAACTTCCTAAGCAAATACATCATTATATTGACATTTAATTAACTCAAGTCATCACATTCCAAACCCAGTCGACACAATTCTAAAGGTGCAAAAGAAGCAAAAATGTCTCCAGATCAGTCATAAGCTACAAAAGAAAAGGACCACTGTTGAGTTTATATGCTGTGGAACAACGAGTCCAAACAATGTAGAAAGCGCTGAAGTAGGAAGAAGAGGACAAATGTGGCATTCCTGTGTCTGCCTCCCTCTGCGCTGGGCTGTCAGCACTCAGCCCCACCAGCCTACTAACAGCAGCTTCCCAGCTCCAGAGTCATCTCCGCCTTCAGCTCCTCATCAAAACAACTCGCACCAGCTCATTCCCACAAATTTATTAGGACTGATACTTATATCGCTGTGTTTGCCATTGACATTTGTGAAGTTTGCTGTGTGCATATCAAGTTTCTTGGCAATAGTATTATGTTTGCCATTTCTGTGTTTTGACCTTGGCTGGTTCTTCCCAACTCAGATATAATGTTTTCTGTAGTAGCCTATTGTCCGGTGTCTATGGACTCTTCCTGTGAATGGATTTCCGTTTTTATTAAAGATTGCCATGCACACACATTCTCCTGCCTCAAGTAATTTTGTAATGGCCAAGAAAAGATGAAATTGGAAAGCAATGGTCAAGGAGAACATTTGCATGTAACGAGACCTGTACTACCTTCAGTGACTATGACCTTGTCTATGCACTGAGAGATGCAATGCAGTGAAGGAGCCTGGACAAGGAGACAAATTGTATTCACTTCATAGTATAATAACACCCATAACCTGGACTTTCATAGAATAGAACAGGTAATTCACTGCTCTCTTCAGCAAAATTGTTATTTTCTCTATTGTATTACTGGAGATAAATGAGCAAATACTCTATAGAAATGTACTGTATTACATAAAATTGGGACTTCCCAATTGATGACCATGCAGTAAAAAATCATCTACTTTAGCGGGACTCAAAGATGTCAAGCTTATTTAGATAGACTACAGCTATTTTCAGATGAGCAAGAAACTGCAGTTGTCAGCATAATAATATTATTAGTTGGTGATAAATTCAGACCAGAATAATTGAAGATGAGGGTACATTTAAAGAACTGGCAAAATCAGCATTGCAGTCTTTGATTGCACCATTCAACACAAATGGGTCTGGGTAGAACAAGCCTACTTTGTTCCTCTTGAAAAGAAACCCAAAAGAGTAAAACAATCCACGCTTATACTACGTGCAAGTAAGTCTTCATCCAACCTTTTTGGGCAATATGTTACAGTAACATTTAGAAAATGCGGTATGATGGCCTGTACTGCAGTGATGTGTTTTAATGATTTCCAGTATATGACATCACTTTTTTATGCTTAATATGTACACCTTTCACTGGCATGGCAAGATTTAACTATACCAGATAGAAAACAGAAGGCAGGAATATTCTTGGCCACCAGGCTGTTGTGGATGTCTGTAGTCACTATGAGGTCCTGCACCACCATGCACCTGGGCCCATGTAACACAACACATCTGCTGGCTCTCCTCTGTGCCCTATATATATTTCAAGAAGAGAGAGGGAGCCAGAGTAGTCATTATTTTCGAGATTGTCAAATTTTACTGCAATGCTGTGGTGTGCAGGTGGTTCACTGACAATTCTAAGTTCTCTAATCTGTTTCTAACAAGTGAGTTTCCATTTCTTCCACCTCATCAGCATGGTGGTGGATGACAAATCCATATGAGTGGAAGAGACAGTGGAGGACAGTGGAGGAGAATTGTGGGGACATTACCTAGGTAATGCCAGGGATAGATAAAGCATACCAATGGATGTTTGCCTCGTTGCCTGGCTAGTGTTAATATTGCCTGAAATATATAGTTTATGGGGGCCTAAGCCCAGTCCAGAGACACAGGGGGGCACAGAGATAAATGTGATTTTTTTTGTTGCCAACCTTGTTTTGTTGTTGTTTTTTTTAAACATAGTTGAATACTTATAGGGACTTATTTATACTGTAATTTTCTTTAGCCATATATACTTTTACATTTATTTTTTCACACAGCTTCACTATACTACACTGCCCATCTATAGAGAAAAGACTGAACTGTTGTCATTTTTATTTATACCTGCACTGTAATGTACATACATTATAGAAGCATAATGTTAAGAACACGTAGACGTTTTTCAGAAAAAAGCCTATCCTTCCTAATTTATAGACAGTCTTATATATTTATTAAATATTATTAATATATATGTATTAATAGTCTTATATATGTATTAAATATTATTAATATATATTTATTAACAGTCATATATTTCTTAAATATTATTAATATATATTTATTGACAGTCATATGTTTATTAAATATTATTAATATATATTTATTAACAGTCTTATATTTTTATTAAATATTATTAATATATATTTATTAAGAGCCTTATATATTAGTTTGGACCCCAGCAGTCTATTTCATGGGCTTTATGTTTCATTTAAGGCAAAAAAAAAAATCATTTGCGTGTTGGAGTGCTGTTTCATTTTGCATGATTTTTTATTTTGAGCTTGACCTTTGAGTTTTTTGTGTTTTGGGGAAATGGTACATCATTTCAGGAAATACGTCATAGATGTAAAATCCACTGCTTACAATCTATAAATAATTTCTAAAATTTGCCTACTTTAATTTTAAATTGACCTCTTATTGCTGACTTCTATTACCACAGTCAAATTCGTCATTCACAAGCTATTACACTACTGATATTCAAAATATCAAAAACTTCAGAAAGAATATAAAAAACAATTGAACATATTCTTTACATAAATAAAGATATCTCTGTTGTTGCTCCTAAGTGAACACAAACCTCTAACTGTGAAAGCAAATACTGTTGCTAAGGATCAAAACACATTAGATGAATTATCGGTCATATTAGGCAGAAGATAATCTAATTAAACTGATCTATGCCACATTTGAAGAGTTTATTTATTACTTTCTTTGCACATCTGTCTGTCTCAGTTTAATTAAAAATATATTTGAGTGACTTCAGTAATTGCATTTAGAGTTTACAGAGCACTTAAATTATAGGGGTCCCTGAGGAGGTTTTCATGAAGTCTCATCATAGAGTACATTACAAACATTCAAAATGAGATTCAATAACAAGTAGGTGCAGAGGGGCTGGCTTGTGTATCAGACAAGATAGGAGAGTGAAAAGATGCTTAGATTCCAATTAGATATTGCAACATTACACACATCATGGACCTGCTCTACACCAAGCTTGATCATTTCTGGTAAATGGTAATTAGTCCAGAATACATTGACCTACAATTCAAAAGAAAACATCAGGTTTGTTGGGTCTCAAAATCCTGAATTTGTCTAAACACGGACCCTGAAATTGAAAAGACAGTAGACCCTTGTGAAACCTGCAGAGATTCATTGTGCTATGATGGTTTGTATAAACTATGTCTTGGTCATTACTGAATGTTTTTTGTTGTTAAAGTTGTTGTTTTTTTTCACCAAGTTATTCAGAATTTCAGTTTTTTTCTATGATGCTTCTTTATGCAAATCACTTGTTTTTGTTCACAGAAAAGCCTCAGGTCCTATCAATGCATAGTATAAAGAAAAATGCTAAAAACAGAAGCATAGTGATGACATCCAACCACAGATACCATGTGGCTGTCTGCGTGGATTGCAAATATGGAGATATTCAGTGCTTTATACATCAGGTTTGTTTGTATCAAGTCATTCTTGTCTGTGTATGAAAGAGTGCCATTATTCCAAAATAATATAACACTATATACTGTGCCCGGGAACAGACGAAATGTGGTTTCTGTACTTTTCTGGCCTTTCTCCTTTTCAGCTTTCATCTGAAGAGTTTCAGTATACAGCCAAAAAAAAAATTGTCTTCATTGTCCCAGCACAAAAAGAGGAAACACTGCTTCTTTATTTTCACCACTTTTTTGGTGTTCAGTGTTCAGGGCCTTTAAGGCTTGGAATAGATTATATACTTACCTGCGAGAGAAGTCAATACCACAGTGTGCTATTCCAGCATTGTGCAATCCATTAAATTCTAGTCTCATTCTTAAGTGATCATCTTCCACAGTTAACATAAATCAAATTTGCAGCAGAGGGCACAAGGATATAATAAACTAGGTCTACTGTCATTTCAACATGCAACATGCAAATCTCAAGCAAAAACTGGCACACTCCAATTATTGCACTTTGACTCTAATTTAGTAAGCCATAGAAAATGCAATGGAAAAAAAACTTGGAGAAAAACGTGAGTAGGGGCAGGTGATGAATGAGCAGAGAAGAGGCTCTGACTGATCAGTATTGAAAACCTGTGCTGTTCTAAACGTGTGGAAAGTGAACACGGGAAACAGATTGAGATGTCCGCCGTGATGGAGTGGGTCGGCAGAGGGCACGAGTTTAGTACTCCGGGGCCACTCTGCGCAGAAATTACAGAGCAGACATGCGGGGAGTGGCAAGGCACGATAAACAGGCCGACCTCTCCTGAAGCCTACACAGCTCTTAAGAACAAAGTCTCTCAGTGCTTTTCAACACATCCTGCATGCACTCTTAACAAGAGCATTAGATCAGATGGTTCCATTGCAAGCATTTGATATTGAGATTATCTTTTTTCCCCCACAGACATTCTGTTTAAAATCTTCAAGGGAAAATATTGTTACAAGGGATTATCTTTGAAAGTGGTTTAATGCTTTTATACATCTCTCTTTATGTGTTTATTATTTATTATAAATTCCTGTAAAATAGATGCTATTTTGGCTAAACATCCTCTGAGACAGTGGTTCCTAATTTCTGATCTTTTTAAGACCAAGCTATGTCAGAAATGTTCATCTTAATGCAGTGTGTGGAGGATAGCTGTAGTCCTCTGTGAATGACTCAGGTTGGGAAAGGTTATTAGAGCAATGCTATTGTCTCCTGAAACCTTAACCTTCTTTGATATTTTACCACAAGCCCCTTTGCAGTGGTTTTAAATGAAATTTAAATGAAATATGTAGTTGCTATCTATCTGCATGCAGCATCTTTTATCACTGACACACTATCAGTAAGTGCCTCCCTGGTCAAATGTAGCTGTGATGCGTGTTTCCATGAGGGTTGAGAAGGTGTCTTTAAAAAAAAGACACTGAAAATGGTCTTATAGCATGTCAAAAGATTAGAGATATATGAGAAATATAAAAACAGGACTGAACTATGCTAACTCACTTTACAGCCTATTCTGTTCCGTCCCCATAAATCTCAAGAGCCCTAGAGTCCATTAGGCTAAGCAAAACTTCTAGATGCTGAAACACTAGAAGGATTTCAGCCAAGTCCCAGGAGCTTTCTGATAGGGCCAATGAGAAAAGGAACCAACAGCTAATTATAAACTTCACTGGTGTGTGACCACTATTGAACCTGACCACCTGGACTGACTGACACAACATACCAAAATAGTGCTTGCTCATTCAGCCATATGAACTTGATTGTGGCTTGAAAAGTCATGACTAAGACAATGTCCACAGAACATCAGAATATAACAGCCATAAAATCAGCATTTTTAACCCTTTTGAAACAATATGCATTTAACCAAAAGTGCTCTCTCTACATTTTTTTAAATTTGATTTACATTTTTATATACATTTAAGGATAATGGTTAACATTATCCTCTGCACAATGCAGATATTTCTCTAAGCCCAAAGTAGTGGTGAAAGCAACCCACATTTCATGTGCAGAGCAGCTGCCAAATACAGAATACATTCTGTACTAGTTTATGGTATTTCTGACAAATGCCTAATGCTAAATAAGATTTCTGTTTTTGTCTTTGTAATGTGTTAACTATGACTAGACCAGGATTTGAGGTCAAGTAACTAAAATATATACCATTCCTCCTTTAGTACCGAGTAATTCTGAATTTAAGATCATCAAGCATCAACTAGCTACCTAGCATTAATAATATAATGTCATTGATAATTTTGCTAGATTTAAAATTAAAGGCAAAAATAGTTGCTTGTGTTATCTTAACCATAAAATAATGGTTGCTTATTTTTCATTTCTTCCCAGATAGACATGGTGACAAAAAAGCAGGAAAAAGTACAATTAGCATGAGAGTGGTATTTTGCATGTTATCACCACCAAACATGACAAAGATTTTCATTGACAGCAAATTATCCACAATTAGTGCAACTACTGGGTGCTTATCTGTGTAATGCTGAATTTCTACCAACTTGAAATGAAGTTTGTTAGCTACACAAAAAAGGTATTAGATGGAAGATATGCAAGGGAAGGTAAGAGTAGACACTGTACTCTTCATGCAATTAGAAAAAATGAGAACAGCCTTGGAGTAGCTGCCCTGTTCCTGCCAGCATCAGCAAATATTGGTATTCTTAAAGCATATCTGCTCTCTCATACCTGTAACTGCATGACACAGTTTCTGCATTTGGGAGCTGTTTTTACTCTGGATGAAGTACTCCACCCCCCTTCTCCTTCAAAAAAAAGAAAAAAAGTACTCTGGAGTACAGAAATGTTTTAAGAGAAGCTTCACATTCACTGATAAACCTTTTTTCATTAGAAGACCAGTCTAAGAAATCCAGGTTCTACAAACATTCTCACATCTCTATAAATGTCACTGTTCTTCTAACTTGACATGATTTAACAGGCTTTTATGTTCAGTTGAACTTCAGCGGTTTATTGCAGTATTTATAATGTTCACACAGGGCTATACAGTACCCAGGTTCACACAAGACATGCTAGAAGACACATTAATTCAGGCAAGAACATTGACAGTTATTACCATTACTGTTTGTTATTATCATTACTGTAGAATAAGAAAGCCAACTGACCACCAAATAGTTATTGGAGGTTCAGACCTTCAAAAGCTTTCAGAGCAGGTTGACCCTCCGATACAACTGCCTCAGAATTACATGAAGTTTCTGTTATCCACATTATTCCTACTGCTGGATTATAATTTTACAAACTTTACTTCTATGTGCACATGGTGTATCTGTGAACTTTTTTTACTTTGCTCTGTACTTTTCCATTGCTGCGTGACAGTGACTTATCAGAGAACTTCATGTACCAGATAGCAACAGACAAGACTCTGGTGCTTCTCTGCAAAAGAGAATGGAATCAGTTTTCATCTTTGTACCATCACTTCTGAAAAACATCTTCAATTCCCTCAGAAAAGCACTCTTAGTCTGCCTGGTTATTATTGCAATCACATTGTAGTCATTGAAATCAATCCAAAACCCCAACGCTATGTTATAAGCCTATGGTTAAAGAACATTTCAAAATAGCTCAGGATATTCTAAAGTCATTAAGCACATTTCTACTTTTCTACTTTGCACTACCTATAGGTACTTCAACATTACAATCAGCAGTCAGCAAATTACAAGATGCCAACATTTTTAAGGCAGCTTTCTTAGATAAGGTTTCCTAAGGCTGTTCCCAAGTGTGTGTAATAACCCGCTAGACAGCCAGTGTATCAGACTGGAATATCTTGCAGAATTTGTTGCTGCCTATGTGGAGTTAGAGTTGTCTTAAGATTTCTGCTTTTCACAGTTTCTACTATAAATGGTAGTGGGGTTTCACCTGCCTGCTCACGTCAGACCACAAAAAATGAAGATCCATTTTTTTGGTTCAGAGTGATGGTTGAGAATGCCATATTTAAAAGAAAGCTAATGAAAGTTAACTGAAAGGGATCTTTGAAAAGGGAAGACAACTCATACCCTTAACCTATAGTTCACCCCTAATGAGGTTCATAAGTCTAGGTCTGTGTTATACTCTTTTTATCCCTTATGCTTAGTAGCAGTACAATTCTCCTTTAATCTGTCTTTACATTTTCTCATCTTTCTTAAGGTGGTCTATAGTTACATGAAATGATGAACTCTGTCCTCACCAAATGGAGTCCCACACACTCAGGGAGCTGTGCACAGGCCAGGCCCATTCCCAGACCTTTCCAATTCACTGTCCGACAAAATTCATTATCATGCACAGTAACCTTTGCCTCACGAGGTCAGGATGCAGGACTGCTGGGGAACCCAGAGTTCATCCTCGCTCACTCCCCTACCTCCTGCATCTCTCTCCCTATCCACGCTGGTGAATAATTAAGTCAACTGTTTGCAGAGGAAATGGCACTGCTTTTGGTTTTATTATAATTGGCCCATCTGTCATTCCGAGAATAAAGCTGATCAGCTCAGTGTGTAGAGAAAGGGCTGGTGAGAGGCTGTGCACTGAGCATCCAGGGAGGGCTGAGAAAAAAAACAACAGATGCCCTCCCTCTGCCCCTGGCCGAACCTGACCTAATACCACCCGCACCATCACCCCCCTCTGAGATCCACACTTCCATAGCCTGCCTTCCACATAGCACACGCCATTCATGTTATACGGAGACAACATAAAACCTCCCAGGAAATGCCTGCTGTGTGCTTTACCTCTTGCCAGCTGCCAATGTTGTTTTATTGGGGTGTACTTGTTACAGGACAATTCCATAAATGTTTAAAAGATTAAAAGCTACATGGCTAGAATGTGGAGGAGGAGATGTGTTCTTTAACTTGAGTGTTCGTAGGTGGGTGACCTTATCAAAAAGATAAGCCTCACTGCTTTGACTGAGGGGAGGGTAGATTCGGCTTCAGGTAGCTTTAGACTTCTGATACATGGTAGGCACCCATGTGGCTGGGATGTTTCATTGCCATGGTAACTGGTCATTGATCTGTGGAGTTGTGGGGGGGGGGGGAGAGTGGCAGTGACAGAGAGAGAGACAGCGAGCATGTCACCATGACAGAAGAGAAGCAGAGGCTGAGGGGAAAGAGAGACAGCGAGAAATAGACGAGACTGAGACAGACAGAGAGAGAAAGAGAGGGAGGATGGAAATTAACAAGCAGACTGAGAGGAACAGGATGGGAATCAGGAAACATACATTCATTTCCAGATTATCTTCTTTACCACAATCATTTGATGTCAGACATTTAAGGTTTGATTTTAAAAATGCATGCAATTCAAAAAGCCCCTTTTCTATGTAATGAAAAGAAAGGTCCCTACACTTCCTGCATCTGGTTAAACACATACTGGGTAGATTTTACACCTCAAAGATGTTAAACAGAAGAATCTCCAAGGCTTTGCACTTGCAAGGCTAAGGCTTGCATCACATCATCACATATCCACAAAATGTGCTGATGTTGATGTTTATGTTGGATACCAGCAGGATGATGAAATGGCAAAGGAATTTTAACCAGCTCAAAGAAAGGCTGTAGGCCATCAACAGTGAATCAAGAACCCAATAGAAAAACCATATCTGACAAGCATAGGTTATAATGTAACTTATTTATTTTCATTAACACAGGGACAATGCAAACTCATGCACTCAGTGCAAATATACAGATATACAGATATGCATTCAATACAGACAAAACAGGATTCTTCTATATTATGCTTCTATTTTGATTCTGGGTTCATTGTACTTTTTTACTGTGATTCATTGAAAATATCATAATGCATTTTTGGACAGTTTAAGTAAGATAACAATGTATGAAACTAATTAAGTTTATTAGCTATAAATAACAATAAATGTGTCATTTAATTTTCTTCTTCTGCATTCTTCTTGAAAAGTCATATTCATTCACGTGCATGGAGTTTCGCACCCACTAAGGAAGAAGCCATTTTGACAATACCACAGCACTCATTGTACTGGGACTGTGAAACAGCTGAGAAACATCTTTGACACTTGTAGTTGTGTCAGATGAGGTGGACGGTAACTTGCCTTGACATTTGACGTGGACGTACTTTGCTCTGAAACGGATTATCACCGTGCTGATAAGGAGACGCTGCAAGGTCAGTGTAATTCTTGGCTGAGATAAAGGAGTGGTGCTGTGGGCGAGTAGTGGAGGCCTCTGTAGTCGGCTGATAAAGATGCACCTGGGGACCCTGGGGGCCCACATCTCAGGTGAAGAAGCAAAAGTAACATGAAAAGAGTCTGGGATAGATCTCACATATCCAGGCCAGATGTGTGGAAGTGAAATAAAGGTGCGGCAAGGACACTGGCAGTATAGTCACAAGCAGTTTCAGAATATAATGGAATTGAAAAAGATGCACTAAATATATAATTCCCTGCAGCGATGATGAGAAAAGGTCTCTCTCTGGGGAGCAGTTCTGAAAAAGGCAGTCAGAAGGGGATTACTGCTTCTTACATACACACACACAGATATATATAAAGTGGAAGTAATTGCCTGCTATCAGAAATGAACAGGATAGAGGGTGGCTGACAGATGTGTTACGGTTAATCATTGTAAGCCAGTAAAATGAATGATAGGTGATATAACATAGGTAAAGAGATAAGATACCTGAAAGTGCCAAAGTGCAAAGTAGATGCAAAGTAGGTGTTTCTAATAAAATGGTAGTTGGGTGGTGTGTATATATGGATACATACATGCATACACAATACCAAGCTTCCCCTTTTTGCTTTTTTCACAGCATATTCCCCAATTATGGCAGTGATACACTTCGATGGAGGTATTCTATCCCACCACCACCCCGCCTCTCTCTGGGGTGCGTTTCATTTGCCATCTTGAATGGACACCAGTGGATTACTGTGCTCAAGAAGCTGTGAAATCCCTTTTGAGACCTTGAACAACCCAGATCACTGGTTTGTACCCCTCCTGCAGTGGCTCCGAAGGGCAAACTATCCTTCTTGAATACCAACAGGGAGGTGAAACCCTACACCCTCCACCCTGCAGTTCACTTCCACTAAAACGCAGCGTGACAGGAAATGCTCAGGAGGCCAACCAGGCTGCATGTTGCCAGTCACCATTGTAGACGCTCCATGTGGACTGCATAGCCCGACTAAAGGAGCAATTTACGCTGACAGTCTTCAAGATGAGGCCTGATTGGAGCAAAGTGTGGTAACTTGCCCTAACACAGTGTCATACCTGATAACAGCCCACATCCTAGCCTAGACAAGCCTCCCTTCAAAGGAGGCATCAAATATTACACGGTGCAGTGGAATGAGCACATCAATACATGGAGAAATTATTAGAATGTTTGCCTTTTCTGCGAATCCAATTGGAGCATCGTTCCGGCACAAACCTGCAATCGTTTACAAGTGACTCCCTACAGGAGGCTTGGAAAAGACAAATCATAAAGGGGGGAGGGGGAGCTTTTCTTGCAGTAGGAGTGGTTTTAATAAGCCATTGAGTGTAATCAGTGGCTTTGCTGGTGCCTTCCTCCATACAGCCAAGCATGATTGTCCGCCAGGGACGGTGATTTATGAGGGCAGCCACAGCACAGGCAGCTACGGTTTCCTGCTTGATTACAGGGCCGCCTGCAAATGCATGCAGCAAACAGATATTAAATCATTGGGGCTTACTGCAATGACACTGCACTGAGGAGCGTGTGGGCGAGCTGTGTCTGCTGCTCAGCATTAAAGCTTTTGCGCGGGCGGGCAGATCACATTTTCAAAGGTTTCGATGAGTTAGCCAATACTGGCGCCCACAAGAATCATTGATTGTCATGACCCAATAAACTGTGACGTAGCTCATGTTGTAGGACGAGGTAAACACGTTGGCGGATGGTCACTCCTAGAAGGAAAAAAATCTTGGTGAAAAAATAAAGTTAATTGTGATTTGTACCTCTGGAAGAATCAGCTTGACTGGCAATATATCTGATTGGCAATGTATCTGACTGGCAAGAGGTATGGATTTAAGAGTTAGAATACAGAGAACATGGCTAATGATGAACGATTATCCACTACAGTAGCTACCCACAATGTCTACACAAATGCAGACAAAAAGCAGGAGGCAGACAGAGTTCTGATCGATGCAGTCCACAAGCCAGACCTGCGCCATAGTGTATCCATCCCGAACAACGTTATAGTGCACAATGGAAAAGAAAGTAGGAGGCAAAAGGAAAAAACACAGAGAGAGACAGTGGGACAGACAGAGGAAAGAGACCATGAGAGAGAGAGAGAGAGAGAGAGAGAGAGAGAGAGAGAGAGAGAGAGATAGAGAGAAAGATACCACTACACTCCTCCTTTCACTGTAATACTATTAATGAGGTTCTAGGCATTAAACTTTAAAATATGTAACCCATAAATAATTCAAAGTCTCTTTCCATCCCTGCTGAGAGAGAGGATGGGTGAGAGCATGATTTCAACAGTGTGGATCCAACAAGCAATACGTTGGCCAGTTCAGGACCATCACTTACTGGTCCTTTCTAAAGTGTTACATTTCTCATTCACGTATTTTTACACTGTTTAGTAAGCCACCTAGTTGCCATTAACCTAGCTTGGGAGTATTAGTGAAATGATGGTTATCAAGCAAGCAAGGCCTTGGACCCCTCCCTAATTTAGTGTTATCAAACAAAAATTAAAACCCCATACCCACACTTGCAAAACAGTAGCAATGTGACATTAAATACAGAAAAAAAATCTCTTGTCTGGAAAGATAATCAATAACAAAACACAGATATGTGTATACATAAAAAATGTAATAAAATTCTGTGCCAAGTTTTCTTCTAACAATAATTTTCTAGAATGATGCAGTGCCATCATGTGGGTAAAAAGCAAAATGCACCAACCCTTATAGTTAAGAACCTTGCTGTGGGCTAACCACACACAAAGTATGCCTGCCAAGATGAATCGTTTCAGAATAAAACTGGTTTTAAATATTCTTTAGAAAAAGCACCGAAGTGATACTTGCTCTATCATCCTGTCATTATATTTTTACTACTATACTTTTGAGAAATATATCATAAAATAAAAACATAAAAATCTCAAAAAGCATTTTCAAAACACAAAGGAACACATAACTCCATTTGAAGTTGAAATGTTGCCTACTTTAAAGCAACAGTTTAAAATCCAGAGGCAGCAACCATTGTATAAAGGCCAAACAAGTACCAGTGGGATTTCATACTGAAGTTTGGAACTTAAAGGTCTGAAAAAATGTCTGCTGTTTTTATCTATGCAGCTTACTTTTGCCCTAGGTCCAGCACCAGGTGAAAAGTGATTAGAGGCGTTCAGAAACTTTTTCAGGCACTTTTTGTTTTTGTGAAGTCAAGGGCCATATTTCATAGATTTTGCTGTTTCCCACCATGTCACAAGTGTGGGTTATAAACCTGGTTACTTCATAGAGCACTTAGTCATCACTGCATCACCTCTACAACAAAGGGGAAGCGTTGCGTCAACCTTTGAGTATGGGAGACAAAAGCCTTCTTGAATGCCATACTCCAGCCATCCTCTTCCACTGTACCATGTATTCACAGATGAGCAATTATGGCCTTGAAGTCGTGACACAGGACACTTTTTCAGCCAGACCTGAACTGGCCTGTCTTCCCTTAGATCAGATGGTAATTAGTGAGCATGAGCTCATATTTCTAGTGCAAAACAAAAGGAGCAACTTTACACATCAAAAAATTCTTGGCTGATCAATATTTGCAAGGTGAAATTTTATACGAATTAGATGTTTTTGGTTTCTTGGGAGTTTTTTGTTGTTGTTGTTGTTGTTGTTGTTGTTGTTAAACTATTGCTTTAATGGGTTTCAAGACATGATGAGATCTCCCAGTTATATTTTTTTCACAGACACTAAGACTTGGCCCATCTATCTGTCACTTCAACGTCATGCCGTGTTCATCATCCCCTCACTGCCTCTACCATCTCAGGTCCTGTCTACCTCCAAGGTTCATGTTGCCCGCTGCAGCTGGTTCACCCACCTCAGCTCATCTGCAGAGGTGGGAAAAATCAACCCCCTGCCTGACCAATTATATTGCCAGACCTGCTGCCACATTTTCCTGACAGGAGTACCAGATAGCCCAACTTAATTCTAGATTTGTAAGCCATAGCATAGTAGACCTTCTAGCATTCATATAGCATTTCAAGTTGCTTGTTGACAACTTCTGATGCTTTGTGAATACATCTGTCAACTGACAATAAATTAAATAATATGCAGTTATGTTATTCATGTATGTACTTTTTATGTAAAATTAATTATATATCTGTTTTTATAATGATTAGACAACTGCATTCAAATGTATGTCTTCTAAATTTCAGTTCAATTGTCACCCAAAGAGGGTTTTAGTCTGAAGTTCAACTCAGTTGAAAGTAAGGGAAGACATGTCAGGCAATTCCAGCTGAAAACTTTCTGTAGGCTATGTAAGTATTGGGGCAATGTGTAGCTATTCCAGGGAATATGTGCAGACAGTTTTCAATTCTTCTTTTTGAACGTGACTTATTGTTCCATTTGGCAGGGTGAATTCGGATAATCTGGGACATTTGCATTCATGGCATTTGGCAGACTCTCTTATCCACGGCACTTACAAAAACCTACAAAAGTGCTTTGTCATTTACTCATAGAAGGTATCCTAACAGGAACAGTAGGTTAAAGTTCAAGGTACCATTGAAATAGAATGCTGCTGAAATGCTGTTGGACACTTAAGCTCCAGTGTGTTTATTTCCTGCTCCATCAAAATTTTGACAACAAGACTTGTATTATACGTTTAGCATGGATGTCATGTAATTGAAATCCAATGCCTTCATGCAGTTGATGTCACAGAAAGGGGCAGGGCATGTCAGTCAGACGCTCCCCCCGTGAACTGCATGACAAGGTCAGAGACGTAAGATTCTGACAGAATTGATGTTAAGGATATAAATCTGTTTTAAGTAAGACAGCGTTCATAATTGTTATCAAAAGATTTTTGTTATCTATGCAAGCAACAAAATGTGTGTGGGGGGGTGATCTACTTTTTCCTAGTGTGGTTAGAAAAAAGAAAAAAAACATCTTTGATCTAATGTGTTACACATATATAGGAATAAGTCGCAGAATTTCAAATTGCAAAAAAAAAAAAAAAAAAAGTCCAGACTTCCCGAATTCCCAATTTTATTGTTGTTTTCCTTAAGTATTTGAAAATGAACGACTACTTATATAAGCTCTATACTGGTATATAGGTCTGTGACTCAATAACGATATTAGACGACTTCAGTTGGTTCAAGGTGACTAGAGTACAAAACTACATGCCAAGTAAATATTTTGTTGTCTTCTGTCATATTAAAGTATTAGTCTTAGTCTTAGTCTAATAGGCTAGCTGAGAACTAAAGTAAACGCTATAGAACTATGCGAAAAGGTGAGCCACCTGCACATGGAAGCAAAATGTTTGCTTCCGGGTCGCTGATGAAGCATGTTGCAGAGATTTGGGTGTATCAATGAACAAGCACACGGCTTGAATTGAAGGAAGCAATTAATTTCTGAGCATCGTGGTCTTGATTTAAAACATTAATGCTTATAAGAGGACGTCTTCACAAGTTCGGATAGGCGTACTGCCAAATTCAAAGGTCATTCTCTTCTTGACAGTTTACAATATTTTATCTCTAGCTAGCAGCGTGTCTTTATACTTGTTTAGTTAGCTAGGTTAACTCTTAAATCTATCTTATCTGCCGTTTTATTTTCGTTTATCTTTCAGTAAGTGCTACAAGAGCCGTCCGCTCTGGTTGGGGAAAGAGAAAATTTGACCCTCTTAAAACGTCGCTAGAATGTTGGCTGATGGATTTGACATTTGCAAAACTGACACAAGCAAAGTTTCCCAGCTAGCGTTAGCTAACTACAAGTACTGGGTATATTGCAGTTTAAATCTCCGCTTGCTGTTAGCCACCGCCGTTTTTCATAAACAGAATTAGTAACCAGAGCTTGCCAGATCCTTGGCAGTTTCCTGTGATTAGCTAACTAACTAGCTAGCTATAACACAACATGCAACTCGAAAAAAGTTTAGTTAGCTTTTGCTGTTTATATCTAAAATAGCTACAAGGCAGCAGATTTTAAGTGTTGTAACATTACATTTTTCTCTGTCTCTTTCTTGCATGTTTCGCTTACAGATCAGAGATTATCATAAGGTTAAAAATCAATCTATGGAAGTAAATGATTTTATTACTGCTTGTGCAGGCCTTTGAGTTAATCATAATGTATTTCATGTTTTTAGAATGGGGAATTTCACATCCTCTAATGCTGGCCGTTTATCAAGCACAGGATATGCGCAGTTTGTACAGGTTGGAATCTATTTCTTCTCTATTTATGAATGTAATCCGTGTTTTGTGTTTAGTCAACATGTTTTCTTTGTTTTGCTTTTGTCCATTTAGGATGTTGTGTCCCATAACTGTGTTGTGATATTCTCCAAGACAACATGTCCTTACTGCAAGATGGCCAAGAATGTTTTTAATGAAATAGGAGCCACATATAAAGTGGTTGAATTGGATGAACATAAAGATGGCAGACAGCTTCAAGACACCTTGGCACAGATGACCGGTGCCAGAACGGTAAGGAATGCTGTGTAATTACAGTACAACAGTCAATCTTGAAAGAAAAACTTGCCAAAAAACTTTGTAGCCCTTAAAAAATATAAGTGGTTAACATGCATTGTCAGTATAAACTTTAGGTTACTCTAGATGGTAATATAGGTATGCAGTTTGTACTAAATTTAGGTAAATGTATGTACAAGTAAACTTGTACATGTGAGTGTGTTTTGGGGCTGCCAAGCTGTCTCACTTATTTCAGGTACCAAGAGTCTTTATCAATGGACAGTGTATTGGAGGTGGTTCTGATGCACGACAGCTGCACCACCAGGGAAAACTGCTGCCGCTCATTGAGAAATGTAACCCATGCTGCTTGAGCAGTGCTCAAGAGGCATCAGGGAGTGGGCAGTCTCCTTGAATGATTTATGGTATATTAATTTTTGCACAACTCTCTTGTTGAGGCCAGTAGAAGCCAATAGATTTGTAAATCTGAGGTAACAAAACAAGAAGTGTTGTGGCTTTAGACAATTTCCAAACAGCCAATATTTTCTTTCTTTAGGTTATTTTGATCTAGAATTGCAACTGTAAGTTTCTTATGTACATTTATTTATTATTCTTAAATATGTATAAGAATAAGGTGTTTGTTTTGTTCTTAAAATTATAGATGTTAGATAATATCTATTTTATTATTAATTTTCTTACTAGTTTTCAGTGTTGTATAGTGTATAAATTAGTGTCTTTTCAAGAAGCTTGAATAAATTAATTTTGTATTGTCCATGCTCTAATGAAGATGGTTAACTGCAGTGTACACAGAAAGATGTGTATTCAAATAATTATAAATACACTAACCTTTGACTGCAGTGTGAGTTCCTAACTTAATTCGGATATCATTTGGGTTTCATAATGGGGTTCCCTACAATATACTTCAGGCTATATATTCATAGATACCAAGTTGCTACAACTGAGTCATGTGCTGTGCTAAAGAGGAAATACCGTTCTTTGTAATGGAAGAAATGTAAGATTTCTGAATCACTGAACTAATTGGTTCAAAAAATGCTTAACTGTTTTGAAACTCAAAACTGCACACTGCAGACATTGAGTGTGTGTGTGTGTGTGTGTGTGTGTGAGAGCATTGGGAAACAGTAAACAAAGTCAACTTTGTCATTCTTTCTCACCACAGACATGATGAATTATTGTTTCCAGACTAGACAGCAGGGAGTGAGGTGGGTAGATTACTCTCATTCATTCTTATTTATTTAATATATATATATACACACACACAGTGCACCTTGATATAACTTGGCAGTTTAAAAATGGTGGAAGGAGCAGGGAATGTGTCCAGTTTAAAGGGAACAAAGTTTATTCTTTAATATAAAGTATTGATACAGTAGGTTGTGCAATAGATAAGTGAAATAGAGCTGAGGTAACAGTTCAGTTACAACATGCAAGTGTCCATTTGGCCGGTCAGTTCAGTAGTCTGACAGCCTGCAGGAAGAAACTTCTAGAGCACTTGGGCTGGGTGTTCTGTAGTGTATATCCAAATGGGACTGTTGTAAACCGACTGTGTGAGGTGAGATGGATCTTTTCTAATGCTGCAGGCGTTCATTCCATGCTGTCAGAAAAACAACCCAGTAATGTAGAAGGAAGCATTTCCCACCCGCTCCACTACTTTCCTTTGAGGCATTGCTAACAACGTGCACTTGAAACTGTGTACCGTTTCCATTGTAGTACCATTGATGTGCAAGTGGTTGTGAGGAACTTGCATCATTCTGATTTGCGTAGTCTATCTTACCGACATTCAGAGAGTGATTGTTGTCCTTGTACCAGGACTCTAGCTGTCACCTCCTCTCTATAATGTCATTTTTGGTGATGAGGCCCAAAAATGTACTTGTGTGCAAGAACATTTAAGGTTATGGATATGTGGTGTGGTTATATAAGCTTGTAGTATTTTCTAAAGGTCGTGCCTTGTAATTGGCTGTTCTGTTGATATTGATTGGTATTAAGGAGGGAACTGCTGGAAGAAGGTAATCAGTGCTGCCTAAGCAGAGTAGGTTTTGTTTTTGATTGAAGAAGAAAACCTATCCCTTTTCTCCCAATTTATTTTTAATTGACACGATCCTTCTCTTTGTTGTGACAATTTGGTGGCACGTTTTGGACCACATGATCAGCACATGCAGCCTATTGATGGGTGTGGTCTCCGGGGTTGGTATAATGCAAAACAGACTTAGTTTCATGAAATGTGAGCACATTGTGAGTATAGGTGTGGGTGAGAGAGAGAGTAACAAATTGAAAGAAAGGTGTCCTAATGTTGTTTAGCACTTTAGTTCACATTACGTCTCATGACTTTTATTATCAGATTTCACCCTTACATCAAGACTACTTTGATTAGGAATGATATTTGTTGGATTTTTGGATTATTTTTAATGAGCACAAATTCGCTATAGCTTCTGCACTGTCAGTCATTCTACTCGTTACCCTTTGTTGGAAGTTGAGTGTTTAGATTTCACTACAATTTTTAATATCTCACCAGCATATATTGTGAGCATACACTTAGTAATAATGTCAGGCTGGTGTTTTAAAGGGGCTAACTTGTAGGCCTTTGCAGGAAATCATCTCAGTTTGTCTTTTAATGTTTTAAAAATAAACATCTGAAAAAACCTTGTATATTATTTTGAGATTACGCACTTTCAAATATGAAATATGAAACTGGAACATATACTTTCAAAGAAGAAACTGCGCCATTGAAAGGGATTCAGCATTTTCTTGGTTATCGGAAACGTGACCGTTTTAATTGACGGTAGAAATGGAATGTGACGATAAAGTGCGCCTCCACACAAGACGACGGCAGACTTGAGCCAGACCACCCAAAATGTCGCAACGAAGGAGCGATCATATCGAGAAGAATGCCGGGAAAATGTGCGTGTGAATGAATGTTTAGAAGTGTAAAGCTATTTTATTAGCACAGCGTAACAGCTCTTTGAACCGAATTACATGGTTTATTGTTCTTTGTTTAAATAATAAAATACAAAAATGTCGGGAAGTGCTGGCGAATGGTGTCTCATGGAAAGTGACCCTGGTGTTTTTACAGAACTGATAAAAGGGTTTGGTGAGCACTGCATGTTTCATAGCTGCATTAGCAAACTGTGGCTAATATAGCTTAGCTACCTAGCGCAGCATTGTGTTCAGCGCATCATATAGCTAGCTAGCGGTAACTAGCGAGCTTCCTGATGTTTCGTTTCTTAATGTGATGAAGGCATCATAATGTAAAATGAAATTCTAGTTATAATTTACCTGATGCACCGCTAGCCTAAATTAGCCATACCCACCCGTGCGCTCAGAGTGAATTTAGCTAGCTGCCTAACATGTTTGCTAGGGTAACATGATGGACCGTCCCAGAGTTCAACATGTATATAAACGAAGTTGCCTTGTACATGACATTAAGATAACATGCGTCAGGCCGTGTCTTTGCAGTTCATCTTAAGGTGTGTGTGTGCGTGTGTGCATGCGTGTTTTGTTTTTGTTTTTTTTTTTGCCAGGATGCAAAGGTGCGCAAGTTGAGGAAATATGGAGCATGGAACCAGAGAACTTTGAAAATCTCAAGTAAGGAATGTTGTATGGCGCAGGACAGAGTGCAGTGGTATCATAATAAAAATATTGATTGATTGTTATGTATTCTAGACCGGTTCATGGCTTAATTTTCCTCTTCAAATGGCAACCTGGTGAGGAACCAGCTGGTTCTATTGTACAGGACTCGAGACTTGACCAGATATTTTTTGCAAAGCAGGTGTGTATTCTGAAGACATTACTGTATCGTTGTGTCGCGTCTGTATATTAGGGCTGGTGGGACCTGCCCCCACCAGATGTCGCTATTGAGTCAGCCCATTAGCATTTGTCTAGCCAAGGGAGTGGCATGTAACACCAGAGACAAATACAGTGCACTTTTTATGGCCCATGGCGATGGCCCCATGCTACAATCTACCAATAAAATAAGAATAGCGTGACATATACATCAGGACAGTTACTATATCTGTGGTTTTTGCTGTTAGTCATGTTTAGCCTGCACTGATATGTTGCATTGGAGATGTTGATAAATTGCAGACCACAATGATCATACAATATTCAATACCTTTAGGTTGTTTAATGTGGTTCTATATAACAAGGTAATATGAGTTGGATTAAATTACCATTATTGGTGATGTCCTTCTGCTTTTACTTACTGCTGTGCTAAATTATGTTGACTTGGTGAATTTGTGCTGTTTCATTGATGAGGCATATGCTGTCCATGAAAGGTTTGCTGTCGCATCAAACAATCTGCAATATATAACCTACATTCACACAAATAAAAGGCCTGAAAACTTATTAATTTTGTTATTTGTGTTTTCAGGTCATTAACAATGCTTGTGCAACACAAGCAATTGTCAGCGTGCTGTTGAACTGCTCACATCCTGACATGCACCTGGGTGAAACACTGACAGAGTTCAGAGAATTCTCACACAGTTTTGATGCTGCAGTAAGTATGTCCTCTCTGTGTGTTATATTTGGACTTTCCTGACTTGTGAAGCATAATACAAGAACAGTTACAGTATTACTCAATAGGTGAGAAACATGTACACCCTTCCTGTCTTAAGATCTGACTTACAATTTGTTAAGGAAAGAGCTAACTGACAGAGAATGTTCTCTCTTCTAGAAACTGATGGATATCAATATGTTGCATTTACTTATATATGTGTTTGTCTCCATTTCCTTTTGTAAGATGAAAGGGCTTGCTCTCAGTAACTCTGAAGTGATTCGACAAGTTCACAACAGCTTTGCCAGGTGGCACAAATAGATATTATTTTCATTTTTAATATTTAACATCTTAAACCAGTAGAACTTACTAGAACATTGTTTAGAATGTCACCTATAAACAAGTTTGTTTCTTTTATCCACAGGCAGCAGATGTTTGAGTTTGACGCAAAATCATCAGCGAAAGATGAGGATGCATTTCATTTTGTGAGCTACGTGCCTGTTAATGATAGACTGTACGAATTAGACGGACTTCGTGAAGGACCTATTGACCTTGGTAAAGTGCCTGCACCTCAGGGCTATGTTTTACTTTCTCTGAAAAGATGAAACTGGCTGAAAAGTGCAATTAATTTGACACGTGCCAACTGAATTAATACTGACATTGTCATATGAAAAAGTGCCATTTGAAGAAACTCTAATTAAGGAAGACTTAACACCCTGTTACATCTTTTGGAAATTTGTTCTAGAGCGATTCAGAAAATGTCATGTCTGAATACAGATTAGTGGTTTTCTTCAACTGACTGGTGGTTTTCTGAACCGTGACTTTCTGAAAATAATTTGCAATTTTTCAGGTGCTTGCAACCAAGATGACTGGATTAGTGCAGTTCGGCCAGTCATTGAAAAAAGAATACAAAAGTAAGTGTCATTATAATTTCTACTCCATAGTATTAGGTTGCATTTGTTTTTGAACACACTTATTTTTCTATTGTTCATCAGGTACAGCGAGGGGGAAATCCGTTTCAACTTGATGGCCATTGTGTCAGATCGTAAGATGATTTATGAGCGTAAAATCGCAGAACTTCAGACCCAGCTATCAGAGGTAAGTACTCAGAGCCACTGTGTACCATTCTGATCATCAGCTGAAGCCAATTGGTTCATTTGAAGCAAGCATGCCCTTGTGATGACAGGAAGAGCCAATGGACACAGACCAGAGTGGTAATCTCCTCAGTTCCATCCAGTCAGAAATTGCCAAGTACCAGCTGCTGATTGAGGAGGAGAACCAGAAGCTTAAACGATATAAAGTATGTCTATATTTTCTCATTCATGTTAGATTGATTATCACAATCTTTCCATTTTAGTGAATTTGGGACCTTTTTGTGTTGTGTTTTAAGGAAAATGGCTTACAAGATATGAGATGGTACACTATTCCTGCATTTTCAAATAAACTGCACTGTGTCCTGTAGAGAAAAGATTAAGGTCAATTTGTTGAATATTATAGTGGTTTATTCTAAAGGGTATAATGAATATACATTTAGAAAGTTTTTAAACAACATTTGACAATTTCCAAGCAAGTAAAAAAAAGCCACACATACTGGCCTTCTGACATAGATGTGCATATGCAAATCACATCATGCGTTGGTCAGAGTTCACACCCTAAATGGAAAACTGACAAACTGGTGGTTTTCTCTCATGTGTATAACATATCTCTAGTCCTTCATTAAAGAGGAATGATTTTTCAATTAAAAAGAATGAAATATGACACAACTGTCTAATATGTATCTAATCACAGATGTTGATCTTGAATGGAGTAACTTAGGTTTATTGTAATAACCAGAGATGGATGTTTGTTTATTTTGTTTGGGGGTTTGTTAGTTTGTTTGTTTTTTTTCTGACATTTTGGTTCTAGATTGAAAACATTAGAAGGAAGCACAACTACCTACCGTTTATCATGGAATTACTGAAGACACTTGCTGAGTATCAACAGCTGATACCCCTGGTGGAAAAGGTACGTTTAAAAAGATTGTTTACTGGAATTATTTTCATTAACAGCAAAAAGAGTTTAGCATTGTATTACAACTAGTGGCTTTGTGGAAATTTAAGGTTACAGAATTATAAGTAACTGAAGAAAGAATTATGGGCTTTACATTATGTTTAAACACATTGTTTAACTAATATTTGTTATAGACCTTTTTGCATAACACTAGAAGTCAGTGATGTCTTAAGAGAGGAAGTACATCTCTCCTTTGACTTGTTCACAGGGTAAACCTGAGAGAAATCAGTACTCTCCTTAAAGTTGATGTCTGTGTGAATTGGTTATTTACAAAAATGTAATATTTTGCAGTGTTCCACGATAAGAGAAATGGTGAAAAACTATTGAAAGTTTACTTTTGCTGTATTGTAGGTATATACTTTTTCTGCCCCCTTATAAAGCGTCTTTACAAGACGAGGTGTTCAGAATAATTTATCACTCTTGGCTTTTTCTTCCTTTTCTTTCTTCCTTTAGGCTAAAGAAAAGCAAAGTGCCAAAAAAATTCAAGAAGCAAAGTAGTAATTGCACATTTGTCAGTCCTTTGTGTAATTTGCCAGGGAATCTGCTGGTATCCTTTCACCATCTGTACTAAGAGCACCTTCTAACATGAACTTGTGTGGTGGTTGCTGTTATATTGTTGAGAAGCATCAGTGCTTGCATGCAGACGGTCATTTAAATAAACCTGTCTTATTTTCATATAAATTCCATTGTTGTTCAGAAGTACTCTGGTTGAATTGTTTTTTTGTTTTGTTTTTTCCTTTCCAGTAAATAGGATAAAATCAGACTCTTGCGTTTGTCTGATTTTTAAAAAAAATTTTATTTATTTTATTTAATTTATCAGTATTACCATCTTTCTTCAAATGAATTTTCTGTAAGTATTAAAAGTTAAGCAATATTCATTTAAATCATGCTCAGACATGAAGAAAAGTGATAAACATGTCATGCTCATGCATGATGATAAATAGCTGTTATGCATCAAAATGCTATTTATTTATACAGAGCCTAAGAGGCTTTATAAAAGTGTGTAATAGAAAAAAAAAAACATGTAATTTAATAATCTGCTCAGTATATGGTTAAGAGAGCACATTAATAGTAAGCCGTCTGTAAGCGTCCAATAGTTCAGAATGCAGCAGCAAGGGGAAAGGTATATTTACCCTGGTTTAATTCAATTTGTACTGGTTACCAATTTGAGTTCCTCATTGACTTACAGAATCATTGAATTCTGCAGTTTAATTCTTTTGTTCTCCACTTTGTGGTCATAAAATATTGCCAAGTTAAGCTTATGCCTTCTGTTTTTCATTGAAGTGCACAGTATAATGACACAAATTTACATAGTGATGTGTACCTTTAGTTTCTATTTTTACCATGGGATTTATTTACCATTAAATGCTCCAGGAAATCCTTCCCTTGAATCCAGGAAAGTTACATATTTTGTGTCTAAGAGTAGAAAGTAGACACAGTCTAGGATTTGCTACCGTTATTTCAGCATACAATATTTGAATCAGTGTTGTTTTAAAGTGATGATTAAATGATTGTACAGCAATCGTAAATAAAATGTTATTAATCTGCATATATAGGTGAGGCACTGGGGGATGTAAAGCTTATAGAGGATCTCTGTGCAGTCTGTGTGTTTGTCCATGGTTAGAACAGTCGAAACAGAAGCCATGTCTGTTCAATATCAGAATTGCTGGTGAGATATACTGGAACGAAACGAAAACAAGGGCCTGCTGTTAGGGTTATTGCGTCTTTACAAACATCAATGACACTATAATACGTACATTATTAAATAGCTTTATAAAGTTTCGCACGGACCGGTTAATGGTACCTATAGGCAATGTTGTGATCTGTACCCTAAATAGAGCACTTTGGCCATACCAAAAGAAGAGCCTTTTGATTTAGGATCATTATATGCCATTCTATCTCTCATTCTGACCAGTATAATGTCTTACATGTCAATATGAAGACATTCTATTAATGCCTCTATTTTAATGTGTTGTACATATTTCTAATAGTTAGGAAGGTATATTTAGCAAATATTTTCCATGCATTACTTGTCTAAGTATAGTCAGGTTCTCAGTCACAGATCAAGCCTACTTCACAACTGAAAAACCTTTCCCATCAGATCATGCATTTTCATATTTAAATCTTGAAGAGAAAAAAAATCTGTTTGTGCCATCAGCCGCAATAAAATTAAACTATTCTGTAAAAAAATGTGTGGCATTTGTTAGAATCATGTATCTGTGTGTTGTTGGTATTTAAGTTTTATGAATTTCAGTGTTGTTCTCACAATAGCAGTGATGGCTATAAATCAACAAAGGAAAACCTTTTTTTTAAGTATATTTTATTCAAAATTAAATTTTCCCAAAACATAAAAGCTACATGGCTTTTTGAACCAGTCATAAGTATGTGGCCAAATGTAGTTGTGAATGACTACAAAATTCAGGTGTCAAAATTCATTCAAACAAATATTACAAGTATCTACAAATAGTTATATGCTTAATGGAGTTTTATGGTTTAGCTGAAGTACAAAGAACAAATACTGTTGATTTAGCTCTTTAGTCTTATTATATGTACACCTTATATAAATATCTTTTCTGCATTTCATTTGTTAAATGGATTAAATCTATTGGGGTCCCATGTCTCTCTGCACTCTGCCTGTTGCAAGCTGACATATCTGAGTGAAGAAAATGAGGGTAAGAGTTGTGCTCTATGAGGCTATACACTTTATTCTGGGCCACAGCAAAGCTTGACTGCATTGAAGACTGAAGATTTTGGATTTTGGAAGATTGTGTCTTTCGTCCAAGAAGATCTAAATATAAAGTTGCAAGAAATTAGTATATGCTTTATAACAAGTATTTGAATGCCATTTGAAGAATTACTCCCTAAAACGTCACGTGTTCATTAGATTTCAATACTAAAATCAAGTGCTGTACTGTCGCACCATATTACTTGGTGCCAAAGTCAATATTATCAGACCTCTTTGATGAACTTCTTGTAAATGGCTTTGGCTCTGGAAATGCGCTTTGATGGTGACTTGATCTGTTGAAACTCTTCGCAGGCCAGCCAGAACTCAATGTTCTCCTCACAGAACTCAAGACTTCATGAAGAGGCATAAAGCAGACGTCCCATCTGAAGTGGAGGCAAAGCAGTCGGAGAGAAACAGTGAGGCTTTTACCATGGCACAATGAACTGAGTCAGAGTGCTCCTGTCAGCATACCGACACCGATGCAAAAAGTTATAAAACCAAGATGGTACTCACATTTACTGCTCAGAAGTTTGTCCAGAGACTGGGCCCACTGGTGCACTTCCTTGGGTGTCAGGCTGTGTAAAGAGTACACACTTTATTTCTCACAGATTCTGTCACTACTTAAGGATTTACATCCATGCCAGTAAGTGTGAGAGATGTTAGCATGCTTACACACTTAAATGTCCTAGCGTTAACTGAAGCTGAGAAGGCCTCACCTGTATGGATTTGTGTGGGTTCTGGCTGGCTGTGCATGAGCAGAGCTCTTCTGAAAAATTCCTATTCTTGATTGCTGTTTTTTCTTGCTGCTAAATATACAATACACAACAAAAATACAAAAACATGAGCTAGAATGATTTTTGCACTGTTGTGCTAGTTTTTTAGCACTAATCATAAACCGCAATGCATAAACACAGAGTTAACCAAAAAAAAACACAGGATTTTTGCTCCATGACTAGATCAGAGTTAATCAAACATGTTAAGCCCTCTGTGGCACTCTCATGAAAGGTGCGTCTCATCTTTCCAGACAGTGCTGTTTGAAAGATCTCTTCTCTGTGTTTTGGAGTGGGACTTTTATACTGTACCAGAGCACTCCACACTGGGGGTGGAGCTTTGTCAGAAGAAGCCATGGTTTGATTGGTTATTGTATGTATCTAACCCTCATGTTTTAGTCTGTGAGAACACTTGGCAGTCACACCAGACTTTCCTGATTCAAGAAAAGGGTAATAAAAACATGACTTGAGTGTACTTCGGAAGGATTGGCTAGGATTGTCTAAATTTAGACAAGGAAATCTTATATAAATCTGGTCCTTATCTGAACAAGCACTTTCAAAACATTCACTTTTTAAGGGAATAGGATTTGTATATTCATCAATAGGTTTTCTCAAATGGGTTGGAGTTAAATATAATTAACACTATAGCTCTTGTGTCTAATGCAACTAAGCTTGTCTTGTCAAACGTTTGAAAAAAATAAAATAAATGCAAAAGTTGGGATTGTTAAACACAGAGTGGGTAGCTTTTCTTGCCGTTGCATGTTTACTTACATCACAAAATTTATACCATTAGTAATCATTATCTAAACATACAGAAAAAAAATTCAAAATTAATTAAATGATAGAAATTAAATGATAAAAAACACAAAACTGTCACCAGCACCCGGACAGCGCTGTTATGCTGTTATAATGCTGTTATAATTTCTTAGAAATTATGATAAACTAAACAAAACTGGAATGTTCTTAGCCAAGAAACTGGTTTTTGTTCTTACAGGAAGAATGTCCTATTTATAGAAACTCGTATATATTTATATCTCATTAGATTACCACTCATTTTTAATCCCAGGTATGAGTAATTCCTAACCAACAGCATTGTCCTCAGCCTTCTAACCACTGGCATGTTTTCGCTCATCTGGCTCAATTGATGCCTTCAGCTGGAGATTTGAGTGCGAGACCTGTACCAGCGGTGAGGTCATTTATGAGTGGCAGTACTATACTGTCATGGAAAATGATAGAATATGCATAGATATGAGACCACTACAGTACCTGCAAATTTTATTGTAATGAGAGCAAATTTTATTGTAATACATCACGTGTTAATCGGGTTTGCTGTACTTAGGCTACTAATAACTCTGTCAACAGTGTGTATTATATCTAAAGGAATTATTAATACTATATATATATATATATATTTTAGCCATATACATTAACCTTAGTACTTTATGTGTATAACTCAGATATAGTTACTGAATGCTTATCAGGTGCATGACTAATGATACTCACTTGCTAATCACCCCAATCTGAACATCTGAACATTCAAGTCATCTGTAATACAGTGACTTAAGGCCAGTTCCTGTTTGTTGTGTAATATGTCATCACTTTCCGCACTTTTCCGCCAGCCGGGCTGAAAAACACATTCTACTGGTGGTTTTACATTTAATGTTGAACTGTCTTAACAGGACTTCCATCTGATTGTGTACAGCACACCCTGCTCTTGATGCTTCACAGTCATGAGAGCTATCATATCTGTTATGATGTCCAGACACTAAATAACTGTCTGTCTTTTAAGTGGCTCACCCAGGCAACTATTGCCAAGTTTCCATGAAAACAGAAGGGGCTACAAATGCCTTATGAGCACTTCAGTTCCCAGAAATGAGAGATGTATCGAGATGTCTGTTCTTCAGGGTGTGAAGTATGCTACTGTATTTCTAGTTTTTATTGGAGTCTGTTCTTATACGGTAGTCTGATCACTGGAGAACACCCAGAGTAGAATATATATTCCTCTATGCACTCCTGTTTTCTTTTTCCTCAGTTTGGACAGAGCACTCTCAACCATTTCACTACGAGTTATACTGTGTATGACTATGTATGTGACAAATAAACCAAACTTGAAACTTGAAACTTGAAACTTGAGTAAGGGTTTTGCTTTTGAGATCATGTGGTTGTATCACCCACCTGTATTTTTAAATGTTTACCAACCTGAAATATGGCCAATATGTTGTAAACGTCAAGAATGCACAGCGGAAACGTGAAGAGAAAGACCAGAAAAGGCTCCAACTTTTACTCTTAAAATGGTTCTTTAAAAATGTCCATATATCCATTGTAGGTGGTAAATAACCAGTGTTCTTCAGAATGAACTTTGTTTGTTGGTTTTTGTATTAAGGAAGTTAAAAGAAATGCATTAAATTGCAACACTAATATGTTGCAATTTTTAACAATTGTTTTTCAGACTGCAACAGTTTTTTTTTTTTCATAATAGAATACTTCTACTTCCACTTATGTAGCTTTTATAATTGTTTCTTTGCTGATGGCAACCATTACTGCCATTCCAAGACTAAAAAGCAAAGAACATTGTCATGTCCTGCACCAATCAACATGTCAAGTGATTTTGTTAAAGGCCATGGAGTAAATAAAGGTCTATGTCTATGTTCCCTTTTTGTCACCATTAGGTGAACACAAAGTAAAAATCAGTGTTAATCCTGAAAGTCTGAAGTTTTGAACTCAAACCAAAATATCTGAAGGCACTTAGGGCTATTTAAGTGATCACAGAGTTCTGACCAGCAGTTGTTAGATTTGATGGATGTGCAATCACAAAATTCTTTGAATTTCAAGACCTCATGACAAACACCAATTTTTGCCCAACATGCTGCCCTGCATCTCGTGAAGTCTTTTCTTTCTTAATTCCCTGTTTTGGGGGAACTGAAAGTGGACTGTTCCCTTTTCTTGGGTAATTGCTTTAACAGAAAATGTGAGATCAAACCTGTCTGTCCCAGTGCACAAACCAGCTGACAGTTAGTGGGTGACACTATTCATGTAAAAGTAGAATGCTTTCTGTTAAAATATTGCTGGTGTTCAACCCTGTTTGCTGATTGGAAGCAGTCAGCCATTCAAAATTTTATTTAATCATCTGATAATTAAATTTTCCACTGCAACACCAAACCATTGGTTCTGGGTAATAAATAGTCTGTATTACATTTGCATTTAAATTAAACAATTGAGCATTCTAAGAGGTTGAATAAACTGAAAAGATAAAACTTCCAACATCCAAATCTGTTGTTGTTTCGGGGAACATTTTAAGATGTCTTCACTGTGTCTGATTTTTGCTTTTTCATTGCAGTAGTCACAATGATGCATCATTTTAATGCAATAGAGCCCTGTGGCCTTATTGCATCAATTCTAAGTTACGACCAGTTGTTCAAAAGAGATCAAGATCATCCCTTTCACATATTTAATAGTCTATTTTGTCACTGCAAAGTGCCTCTCTGCTGAAGACAGTAAATACTGTGATCAGATACTAGTGTTCTGCTCACTCTGCCACTTTGCTAACCACCGGATGGTCTTAACCCTAATCTTTATCTGCACAGGAAGTCTTTCCAAGTGAGAGGGTGCTTTTTTCTAGGGTTGACTGCAGACTTGCTGCACATTTAATATGCTTCCTGGATTTGTTTTCATTTTTATATTTAAAAATATATATATGCTTTAGAGTACAGCATAGCTACACTTCTTGACGTTCTCGTTTGCTGACATGTAAGAATCAGAGTTGGGCTGCGAGCCAATGTAGTGGGGTCATTTGGGGGTCTTCATCTCCATCTATTTGAGAATGAGTAGTGGGATCTCTGGAGAGGACCTCTTTATTCCAGTTTTAGTGTTGGTAGCACTTTTCTGTCCACTCATCCACAGGCAGCCTCGGCAGTGAAGGAATCCAGAAGAGTATTGTACATCTCAGACCTCAAAAACCTGGGGTAAGAGTCTCTCTCCATGAGCCCGTACACAATTCTCTGGGCTTCATCGAAACACTGGGCTGTTGGGCTTTTCACATTCCTCTTGATGTTCTCCCGTGTCTGGTAATCAATGTTAATCTGCAATGCAAATCCAAAACTGTAAACTATAGATACTTCAGTCAGACCATGATGCAGATGGGAAGAATTTTAAAGGGGTTACCGGGATGCCACTTACCTCTTTAGGGGACTCTTCTTTTACAAACTGCCCATAGATTTTCTTCGCTTTTGATGTCATCCTGAAAGATGACTTCGTTTTCTTATAGTCCTCACATGTCAACCAGAACTCTATGTTTTCATCGCTGTATTCTGCTTTAAGGAATGTGCGGAATGTAGCCAGGCCATCTGAGGTGGCAAATGGGGACACTTTCAATTGGACAGTATTCTACATGCAATCCGTGTCCTATTTGTTTAACCCTTTGTTAAGTAAGAGTAAAGACAGCAACAGTAATCTCTTTCAAGCAGCTAATGAGCACCATGGAAGAATAGGGAAAAGCTTACATTTTGACTCGAGGAGCCGCCCCATTGACTGGGACCATTGCTGTATGTCCTCTAAACTTAGCCTGCTGAGAGAAGAGGACTATGATGAACTATGATGGACTATAATCATTTAGATATTCAGTTTAGAAGCAGCAATTTTTACATAAAGACATCAAGATCACATAAGGTCAAGAGTAATGCTCTGTTTGCGTTATGACACTCTTCGTACATCCATGGTTCACACTAACTGGATGCCTTCTGTTGTGACGAGGCTGTAAACATCTTCAAAGCCAGCACAAATGTTCCTGTTCCATACTGTCTTCGCTTTATAGTACATCTCAGAAACAACTGATTTGATTCTTACCTCTCAGGAGCAGATGAGTGGAAGAATATATATTGTAGTCGGCACATGAAGTTTTTTCCACTATGGAGAGAAAGTCAGCTGTTGTCGGTAATTCACTCTTCACACATGCATACCTATGCTACAGCATGCAGTGAGACCATGCAGCCTCTGATGTATATTCCATTTTATGGAGGCACACATCGCAAATAGCCGAAGATTCTGTACGACCGTAATCAATTCTACACTTACAGGCTCTGGCTTCTCTTGTGGTCATCCATGTCCATATGGAAATGCTTAACAGGAGGTACAGTGATTAGGCTAGTCATGTTCAAGAAGATCCGGGGACGGTTGGTTTAGAATACTGAGCTCCACAGCATGGCAGTCCCGTTTGTGGTCTTATTGCACTTGGCAACTCAACAGGTCTCCCCGGCATCCGCCTTTTCTATATATGCTGCGGTTGCTAAGGGCTGGTGACACTTGCGAGGACTTAGCAAACCACAGCAGAGAGGAAGCCCTCAAAGCACCACCCCTACCCCGTCATACTGCAGCCTGTCTGAGGCCAGTGCTGCTCATGCACTCAAAGCATGCACTGTTTCACTGTATTTTTAGCCATGTAAATGCATGTGTGCACAGTGAAATAACAGATAAGCAAATGCCAACTTTGCCTGCTTTGTTAAGTGCCCCCTTTTTTCCACTGAGGTGACATATTTAAATGACCATTTGAGTGGCAGCATCTTTATGTATGCAGCAAAATCTAATTTGGATAAGTCAGGTATTTTTGTGCAAAGTGAACTTATATAGTCCTTAGCCACAATATAGTTGTATAACTTTTTCACTGGATTATCCCTTGAGTGGTACACACCTCCTAAAATTCTGTTCCCAACCTAGGGATTGAGGATGATTTATAACATGCATACACCAAAGTGACTAATTGCATGTTTAGTAAATCTTGCTATATCTTTTCACTGGTTGACGGCACTACAGGCATCAGTATACACACAATAAAATCAGCCATGCTGCAGATCCAAACCTGGCCCTAGGCAGTGCCAGATGCAACATGGATCAACCATGGTAAGCAACTGAGCAATTCTCTGCCTGAGAAAGTCACAGCGCACAGTGTATTACTCATTTCCCATTTGCTGTCATGGCAACAGTATTCTGGCAGAGGTAGACAGTAGCAAATTGTGTGAGTGATTGGTATGTCATGCCTGCTATGGACCTGATTAAAAATGGTTGGTGAGACCTTCATGACCAATTAGGGATGTCCAGTGAGGACCCCGCCCCCGCCCCAAAAAAATGTTTGTAAGGGCTTTCATCAAAATGTGTTCACTTCCCAACACACAATGAATCTTGTGCAAGTTCATTTCCTTCATATTTCAGTGTCCTACCTCATAATGTTGCACTAAGCATAGGGCTGTACGTACAGATGGAGCCTTGTCAAATGACAAGCCTGAAGTAAACTTACATTGGCACTCACTTTGGAATGCAAGAAATGGTTTTAGGATTCAGAAAAATATTATTTTGCAATAATTTAAATGATGAATTTGATGATTAATGAATTTCTCTACTCCACAGGAGTTAAGAAACAAATCCTTTACATTACATTACATTGTGCATTATGATTGTGATAAACATGAAATCACTCTTAATCCAATAAATGCTTGATGTTTTCATTAACTGCGGTAGTATTGTGTTCAGTGGGCAGCTAAATGCCAGTAATCAGATAAGATTAGAAATGCATTATAGAAATGCATTATTATAAGAAAGAGATGCATTATAGGTGATGTGCCACAAATTAGACTGCTTATAATGCCCACATTGCGGGTGGAATTTGAGGTCAGTCCGACTAGTTATTCTTAGCACTGCAAAATTTCCTTTTTAAGTTTTGGACCTCAGAAACATGGCCATTTTCAGACGAGAGCCAAACAGCGGTGGGGCTCTTTTTCATGTTTAATAACACTGTCATGAGATTAAACTGAATCAAAACAAAACCATACACATGTACAGGCATACTCTTATTCAAAGTAAGTTCTCAGCACATAATTAATCAACGTCATGAGACCTCTATATATAGCCTCACTGTTGTTTATGTTTGCAAGCTGGAAGCAGTTTTTAATTAGTATCACCAAACCATGACACCCCATTGCTCTTGGGTAAGTGAGAATACTAACAGTAATGTTTTTTCCTATAATTAATGGTGGACTCATTAATGAAGAGACTACTAAACGTGTTATTATATATATGTAAAATCGATTCTAGTAACAAAAAACTGTTTTGTTTTTTTTTGTTTGTTTTGGGGTTTTTTTGGGGGGGGGGGTTATGTTTTCCTACAGTTCATAATTGCAACCCTTTTCTTGAGAATTTGTGCCATATGTCTCTGGCATGTCTTTTTTAATTTATTTATTTACTTTTGATATGTCACATTTTAGGGTAGACTATTCATTTACATATAGAAGCTCCATCACACATGCTTTCTGTTCTCCTCAGTAATTTCCCTCAAGCCACGTGCATGAATTCTCTTCCCAAAACTTTTTGAATTTATGCTCTGATATGACGTCCATTGTTTTTTAATCTCCCTCAAGAATCCCACTACCTTTTGGAGGAAGGTAAATACAGTACACCTCAGTACACAGTAGAGATTTTGATAGGCTACAGACTTTAGGAACCTGGGAAAGAAGTCTGTTTCCATCAGCATATACACATGTTTCTGGGCCTCATTGAAACAGGACTGATCGGGATTCTCTATGGACCTATTGAGCTCACTCGTGATGGTCAGTGTTGACCTGCAAACACCACTCACATATGCAATGAGTGAATTACCTCTGAAAATGACCTGAGTAACATGTCTGCTGAATCCTAAAAAGACAATCTGAATAATTAGTTGCTTGTCATATTTACAGAGAACCTGACTGTCCTTTATAGCATCTGTGGCTCAGATTACTATGTCACCTCTTTCTGCACTGTGGCACCTGGAAAGGCCTCATAAATGCTGCTCTTCTGGGGAGTATGCTTGGCAAGGCTTGGCAAGGTGGAGTCCTTGTATTGTCTGCCCACCAGTGTGCAGAAAGTCAGGAAAGGTGTTGGCATCAAAAAAAAAAAAGGCTTAAAAAGCCTTTCAATAGTCTTAAGGCTGCACTTACAACCTCCAATAATACCCTCGGATTTGTCTTAAATGAGTCTTACTGCTGCAGGCTAGGAAATAAGTGTAAAAATAATCATTTACAATGCAGTCTACAATGTTTATCCAAATGTGAAGATTTACCAGTGGGATTATTATCAGGGTTTTTTATTTCAATTAAAGTTATATAGTTTTAAGGAATATATTTTTGTCTAAAACATGAGCAATAAACTCACCAGGAATCAACATTGAATGTGTAAGCCATTTTCCAGAATAAATCTGATATCTTTCCTCTTCCTTCAGCTCAGATGAGTATCATCTAAAAACAAAAAGGAAATTCTTGTACAGTGATATTTCTGTCTCTGATGTCATGTGACGTGGTATTATGTACTGTCACTTTTTACGATGATGTTATGATAGAGATATCTGTGAAAAGTACACTGCACTGGACTGGTATGTAAATCATTTACACCTTGTCAGGTTAAGATCTAGCAGGTTAGTGATGTGTCATCTTATGTCTGGGCTTTCAGAGCTAGAATCTTAGTCAAGTAGGAGTGGCAAAAACCAGACAAAGGTGCCTCATAAGAAGCCAGTTCACTGAGAAGAAGATTATTATACTTTAATAATCTGAGCAAAAGTGCTATTGATAAAAGGGCAAACTATATTATTATACATCTGTATTTGTATTATAAGCTCTCGTTCTCTCGTGCTCTTTGATTTTAAGGCACAGTGTGTTAGGTTTATATTTGTCTCCATATTCTTTCCAGGGAAGTTTCCTTTCAGGCTTTCTTTGCATGCATTGTGTGCATTGCGTCTGTCTTTCTGTTATCTGGGATATACGACAGATCAATTTTATTTTACTGCAAAGAAGTTATTTTATTTGCTGTTACAGTCAGAAATGCAATTAAGACATATAAGTGACAGACATGAAGAGGTAAACAACATTTATATATACTTTGGAGATGGAGTTCCTAGTTACTGAATAAACATTTTATACCCATGTGCTCACTTTAGTTACCAATTGAGCATGAATCATTATTTATATTAAAAAGCTGCTATAACTATGTTGCTATAATTGATTAGACTCACAAAATTAGAAGAGTGGTCTTCAAGCAGATATGAATCAGTCAATCACAATACTGATAAATGCTTAAAACAGAAAAATAAACTATAGTGTAGACACAACATGAATAATGTGCTACAGTTTGCCTTTCAAACTTGGCAGTCTTTTAACTATTATGTTATTTCTAGTAACAGTCATACCTAATTCCCACATAACCTTGTTAAGCCGGTATAATTCATAAGCACAGGCCACAATTAGAATAACACCAGTGACTACGAACGCAACATACAAAGACATCAAGAGTGTGTTGTAAAGTCCAGGATCAGGCACTGTCCACAGGTACACCCAGCCTAGATGCCGGTTATTATGAACTATGTCAGGACTGTTATCTATCACCACTGTGTCATAAAATGCTCTGGAGATGCCTGACTCGGTGTTGACATGAAATACTTTGGTAGTTATAGGAGATGATGGAGAACTGTAGAGAGCACTGTGGAGTGAACGAATTTGTGTCAGAACAGTGTTAGGCCCACTCGTGGATGTATGAGGTTTTGTGGTAATTCCTGTGATGGTTGAGGACAGTGGGAGAATTCTTTTTAGAGGAGTCGCTGCAGCAGTGGCGGGAGGAACATGACACTGGACACTGGCGTAGGTTATTGATACCAGGGGATGGTTTTTCAAGTAGTAAGGTTCATGGCATACTACCACATCCAGATCGGTGACCAGCTTCTGGTTTTCACTGATCCATTCAACAATGTCCAAAATTCTGCATATGCAGTTCCACCGGTTCCCTCCAAGGGTAATGGACTGCAGCACATGCGCACTTGCAAAAACATTTCCTGTGATGTACCTGAGAAGATTGTTACCCAGTTCAAGTTCGGCCAGATTTTGGAGATTTTGAAAGATTGTGGTTGGCAGGGACTGAAGTTTGTTGTTACTGAGTAGTAGGATCCTAAGATTGGTCAGGGTAGAAAATTGATCTTCATGTAGACTCTGAAGATTGTTGTTTTTTAAAGATAGCTTTTGGAGATTGGGCAGGCAGCAGAAGAGGTGCTTAGGCAAAAAACTGAGTTTTTTATTAAAGTGTAAATTCAGCATCCTGAGGCCAGTCATATTTGCAAAAAGGTTCTGTGGCACAGTGGTAAGATTGGTATCATACAGGTAGAGCTCTTGGAGTCTTGGCATATGGCCCACTAGCTGGTCTGGCAAAGATAGTAGAGGATTCTTGTATAAAGTGAGCTTAGTAAGGTTGGGTAGATAGTAAAGGCTCTCACCTGGAATATAGCGTAGTTCATTTCCAGACAGTGTCAGTGTTAGAAGGGCAGGCATATGCCAAAAGACTCGTGGAGGGATTTCTCGGATTTGGTTCCTATGCAGCATCAGAACCAACATTCTATGCAGATGATCAAAGCAACCTTCTTCTAGAGTCTCCAGCTGGTTTAAGTATAGCAATAGTGATTTGAGGTGCATCAGGTTGTGAAACACCATCTGGGGGAGCTTTCGCAGTACATTTCCAGCCAAATTCAGAGATATCAAATTTTTCATGTGTTGGAAGACGCTGGCATCCAACTTCGCAATTTGGTTTTTGCTAATGTCCAGCTCGATGAGATTGGCCAGCCCTTCAAACGTGTCCATGCTGAGGGACGTCAGCAGGTTCCCATTCAGGTGCAGCTGCTCCAGGTTTCTCAGCCTGATGAACACCCTGGGGGGAAGGACAGTGAGGGCATTGGAGCTCAGCTTGAGGGAACGAAGCTGAGGTGCACTGTGGAAGGCTTCAGGGTGGATGGTTCTAAGAGAGCTGTGGGTGATGCCCAGTCGCAGTAGCAGCGTGAGAGACTCAAGGCTTCGGGCATTAAGGATTTGAATGAGAGTAGCGTTAAGAATCAGGCGGACGGTCTGGTTGGCCTTCAGTGGTGGTATGTCAGTGACAGGACCTCTGCATTTGACCTCTCCATTTGGCTCGCACAAACAGCTACTGGGGCAGAGGAGACCAAGGTGGAGGCTTAGTGCCAATTGGAAAAGAAGGAGGATGAACCACATGGTTTCAGGCTGCCAAGGAGCACATACATATGTCAGTATAGACGTTTAGACCACAGGACAACATTTAACATCTGGCATATGTATTACTGTGATTATTGTCTGTTTATTTTAATTCAAAGTATTTTTCAATAAATTCAAACATGAGAAGCCTGAAAATAAAACCTGTTCTGTTGGGCATCAAACTACAGGATGATTAAAAGTTGCAAATATAGTATTTGTGTTCTTTATATTCTAGTGATTGTAATAATAATGATCACATTGGTAAGGTATGTTATGCTGCATCAGTAAGACACACTCATACAGAATAAAAAGCCTTGAAACATTTCATATAAGATGAGGGCTTTAAAATTAATGTACTTTCTAAATTGATGCAGAAATTCTATCACTTGGAATATTTAGACCTATACAAGTATCTTTTATTCAGTAAAATCTGAAATAAATACCTTAAATAAACAATACCTTAAATAAGCGAAGTAATAAACAAAGTTCTGCCTACCTCTCATAAGCTTCTCAGAATGTCTAATTGGAAAGAATCAGCCACTGCTTTTTAAAAAGTCATTGGGTGGGAGTATTTCCTTAAAACTTATCTAAGGACATACAGGAGGCCACATGGAGGCCTGCATCTGCTCCGATGAAAAGCCTTACACCCCCCTCTTCCCATTCTCTCGCATACACCACACCATCCATTTTATAATGAATATGAATAAATGAATTTGTCAGCAGATTTCACTACTGGCATTATATCTGTGATATCAGATACTGGAAAAAAAACTTGGTAGAAACTGAAAAATAGGACATGTAAGTACATGAACAGATCTCTGTACACAGGGTCATCCGACCATCCAACTACAGCAAGATTTGTGCGCCCCCCGCTCCATCTGTCTGTCTTGGTATCCACATATGAGTCATCAGTCTCATTTCTGGCCTCTTATGAGCATTATTTGTCAGTCCTTTCAATTCCCAATGTTCCGGGAATGACAGCTGACAGCTTGGCACAGTGTTTTATACCAAACACACAATCAGCCTCAAGTTCAGTTCCTAAGCCTCCTTCATCCTTTTTCTTTCACTTCCCCTCTATTTCCGTGTGCCTCTTGTGACATTGTGGTTGTTTGTGTATGATAGAGTTCTGTCTGATGCTAAGCCACAGGCAGTGACTCAGCTGCCATTAGCTGGCATAAACATTAAATGTGTGTGGAGACCTTTCACATCCTTTTATTTGTTTTCCATGGGTATGAGTTTAGCAGAGAGCCTTAATCTGAGCCCAAGAAAAGGAACACAGTATTTATAATGTTGGTGACAAGCTTGAGGAATACTTTAGTTGGACACACTGTTTGGTCAAAAGTCATTTAAAACCTGGATAGTATGAACAGTATGTGGATAATGCTTTCTTGAATTCACTGATGACAGTATTATTGGGTAGTAATATTTTAAATACGTGTTTATTACTCCCAGTGGGAGGGGTGGGTGTTACACACCCAAGTCAAGTAAGCAGCTAATCATAAAAACCTTAATGAGTTGGATCGGGTGTTTTAGAATAAGGCAAAATCTGTGATGCTGTGGCCCCCTAGGGCTCGGGGTGAGAAAACTATTTTATGTGGTGGTATTAAAAAGATTTCTTACATATGATACCTATGCTTTTGGGACACATGAACCACAGAATGTGGTCTTCAGGACTCATCTGTACACATGGGAAAAATTAATATGAGAATTTTGTTAAAGTACTTTTCATTTTGAAGTGTAAAGAAATAGATGCGTGCCTTAAATTCCTGTGCAGCAAGATTAATTAAGACTGGAATATTTTATTAGATTTTTTACTAATACTCATTTATATTAATATGGCAATATGTTTAAAGAGTGAATTTGTAGGTGGGACATTTAAGCTGAGTAGCAATGCAGCATCTCGTCCTTCATATTTTCTTCTACGGTGACGCGCTCGGTGGATCTGCGGAGCGATTGCAGCTGGTCTAATGCTGCCTGGTTTTCTCTGTAAAAACCCTTGCACAAAATAAACCAGTGCAGTTTCCGTCATGGTCCTGTTTCGTTCAACACAATGCAAAGTGAAGCTATGAAAGAGCTTCGGATTACACAACATTTCACGAACAATCATAATACCATTTCAAATGAATAAAAATATGTTTCGAAAGGGTTTTTTCCCCTCAGAGAAGTGCTCAGAGAAGTTTCGAGGTGTCTGACACCAGCATGCCGAGAACTTTTACGTTCAAGGTCAGAATTTATTTTTGCCACTAGAGGGAGACGAGATCACGTTAAATGATCGCTTTTTTCATGCACAAGTGGTTTATAAATAGAGCAATAACTGAACAGCATTTTACATGTTCAGAGATCAACATAGCTCTGGCAAGAGAGTAGACGCGTGCTTATTTTGAATAGAGATGGGTCCCATATTTAATTTACTTTAATTATTCAAGTCAATGACACTAATACAAATTGCTCTGGTAAACAAACACAAATACATGTAATAATTCACAGTGGGCTTCTACATATTGTTCCTCTGTTCTGTTATATATCCACGTTTCTCTGCTATAGTGATCTTAAGGCAGTAGATATTTAAAGTCTTCTTCCTTCAAATGTAGAGGTCATACACAATACTTCCAAAAACATGCTAAAAGGACAAAAAGAAAATATTTAAGTGACATACTGGAAATCCTCTGTCAAGTTAGGAATATTGCTTAGAGATTATTCTAAAATAGAATACTATGGACACTATATTACTGTTTATATAATTAAGTAGATTACATTTTACAATTTTACTTTTTAAGAAGAGTCTCTCTCACCCTCTCCCCTTTTGCTGGGCAGAGGAGTCTCTTTCTCCAGTGGCCTGGATGCCAGCTGCTTCTCCATGTTCAGCTCTTCTCGCAGGGCTTCCACCTGAAATAGGCGTTCACTACACTTAGCCTCGTAAAGCAGAGAACATATTATCCAGCCTTGGGTGAACAACTCTTGCGGGTAAACCTATAATCAATTGGTTGATCCTGGTTCTCTCAGGCTGAATTTAAACCTGCAGTATGCTCAGTAGATCAGGCGTGATTAAAAAGGGAGGCAGTGTCTGCAGATACAGTTATCGGTTCCTGCCTTAAACAACCACAAATCATTCCTTTAACAAAGCAGAGAAATCAGTCAGTAAAATCATATGCTGTGGTACACTTGGAACAAATACCAGTGGCTGGATACAGGCACCTATTCATACAAGTATTTAAAGGAAACCTCTTTTAACTTCTTTTAACCTCATACCTCTTGTAGCTGTGCAATCCTGATGGCCAGTTCAAGTCCTAAATGAAAGATGTGTTTAAGTTGTTAAAATATGTTGGTATACAGACTATAATGTAGTGAACACCATACTGTATCTAAAATGTATAATGTGAAGTGGTTTATGCAATGCTATACCATTGTCATCATCTTGGTCTGAAATTATGTTTTTATGCAACAATAAAGCAATAATTCTGTTCTGGATACTTGAATCATCCTTTGATTGAAAACCCTGGTTTCCTGCAAATATAATGCAAATAAAATACATAATTAAGTCTGATTCATTTTAAAATGTGGAAGCTAACATTTTTTGACATGCACTAAAGATGAAGAAAAACAAAAAATGTTTGGGGGTTTTTCGTAGGTAAGTGCAGACTGTAATCTATTCTATAAACAAACAAATGTAAAACCAGTAATGTTTTTACTTACCAGTTGAACATTATTACTCACCAGGGCCAATGAGGTTTCTGCATTGTACAGTAAGAATGCCATGCAGAAGCAAAAAGGCAAGGAGTCCAGGGCGAAGGTTCATGGAAGGAATTCTGTCCATGGCACTAAAGCAATGCTCTCAGCAAGGGCTGCTTCTCTCTGACCAATGGGTCTTCTTCACAGTCCTTTTAAAGCACTACTTTTAATCAGGTGCTCCCAAGTGATATATCATCGCAATGCATCAATACGTTGATGCCGTTGTACATTTTGTCAATGGACCGTCTCTAGCACTGGGTCCATGTCACTGCCTGACAGATAGGAATGATGATCTGATGTCAGCATCAAGGTCAGCAGCCTGTATCAGTCAGACCAAAATAAAAGCAGCAATTTTGAAGTGAACATTAATCAATAAGGACTGTTATTTATGTGCATGCTAGTCATCAGTGAGGATACGAAAGCCTTCCTGACACTGTTCTTTTCAATTTCCTAAAAGACTTCATTATGGAAAACATGCTGGAGGAGTCTGATATATATATATATATATATATATATATATATATATATATATATATATATATATATATATATATATATATATATATATATATATATCAGATTAGATAACATCATATATATCTCATCATCATATTAGATAAGTAACACACACACACACACACACACACACACACACACACACACACACACACACACATATATATATATATATATATATATATATATATATATATATATATATATATATATATATATATATATATATATATATATATATATATATATATATATGTCTAGACAGGACTAGACATTAATATATGTATTTTGAGACAGAAAGGTATGTCTGTTTTACTAAGAAATGTCATTTAAAAAAATATTACAGCAAAATAATAACTTTTACATGATAGAGTGACTATGGCAGCAAACATAAAAGGTTCAAGTAGCTTGAATCAGATGTGTTACTACTGTGCAGGGTCATTGCATGGAAGAAGCTCTGGGAACCATTGCTTTAACTGTGGAGAATTTGCTTTGTGGTCATTTGCTTTGTACAGCTGACTAATGTTACATGGATAAACTGAGCAGGAGTTGTTAACCTTTTCACATTATACATGTAATTTATGAGCTACTCAACCAAGTGATATATTGATATATTTCATATAAATATTAAATATATTTAATATTTTATTGTAATTGTGCTGATAAGACATAATAATTTAATGAAATTTTAATCATTACTCTTTCAAAATGGCTTGGAATGTTGTGTAATAACACAGCCTCTCAGATATGCTTGCTTAATTGAAGCGTTAAATAAAAATGCTTCATCCAGGCGATTAAATGGGAGCAGTGCCTCAAAGAGCGGTATATTCCAGAGTCAATGTTTTTTATGTTTTGTTCAACAAAAATTAATATGAACTTTAGTGATTTCATTCGCAGACCCATTTATTTTTAATAACCTAAGGATGAATTTGCATGTTTAAAGTTAGGGTTCATTTTAACTTATTTGATGTGTTTAGTTAAATAGGCATTTAAGACGCAGTGCAGCAAAAAAAAAGGTTACTGTCTTCATTTAGTTAATGACAAACCGATTCAGTTTTGTTTATTTTGCACAAGGAAGTTTACATCCATGTCTAAGGATTTCACTACGGTCTCTGCTGCATGATCGTGATTTACGACCGGTCAGTTCATAATATTCCGATTTCTTTTTCTATTACTTTTCTTAAATCAGTGTCTCTTGAGTTCACGAGAGGTACTTGGTAAAAACGTTGTATTCAAGTGTGATGTTTATTTGTGCTCACGGTTCACACTCTACGCATGGGATAGGGAAGGTAGATTGCTGCCCCGATGTCTTACTCTGCACACGATATTCAAGCTTCAGCTTCCGCTAAATGCTGTATGAAGACCAATACGTCCGTGCAGAACTACGTGGCTATGCGTTATGAACGTATCTTGTGTCCGTCGTAGACTCCAGATTAACTTGGCCCTTTTATGATCTGGAGGGAGGGGCCCTAGCCAGAGAGAGAGCACCTCTCTGCCGGGTACGCTCGGTGATTACAGAAACCAATCAAGGGAATACTACGGCGAACACATCGTCTGAAACCTGACGAAATTAGCAATCGATCGATCAACATCAGCCTTGAAAACATTCAACTGAAGCAGCGGCTGAATATCACCAACATGGATGATTTAAGTATCGATCAGAAAAGGCTGCCTGGCGTCAAAGAGGGTAAGTCGTGTGTGATGGTGCTAAACGTTACCGGTTGTCTTTCCAGATTTTGACAAGTAACTATTTAGAAAGGCTCTGACAGAAATATAACAGAAAAATATACCGCCCTGACTTGCTGGCTGTGAGTTTGCTAAAACAGGGTAAACGTACACGTTTTAGCGGTTGCACTTGAGCAGCATTGACTGTGCCTGAAAACCTGTGTTGCAGCACCAGAAACTAGCTATCTTGCCAAGCAGATGCAGCGATTGCTGTGTTGGGGGGCTTTGATCATGTGTAACGCATATAAGATAACTAGTTAGCTATCAGGTTACCAAGTTAAAGTTAAACATTAGTTTCAGGTTGTGTGATAATACACTTGAGTATTGTTTCAGTTGTATTGGTGTGCTAACTAGCTAAGATAGCAAACTAGTAAAAATGCCAGGTGTCGCATTGTCTCTGTAATGGGTAGCTAATGGTGGTTAATGTCGCTTTATCTATAATTCTGTATTTGTATCTAGCTAACTAGCCAGGTTGGCTAACTATCGTACTGCGCTAACGTTACCTAGCTACGTAGAGTAACTAAGTGTTGCAAGTTGAAGTCAAAATGCCAGTGCTCTCATGTCGGTCGATCTTCGCACAGATTACATGTAGCCAGTAAATCAGATGTCTTCCAGTTCGACGTACAGACAGCATTGCTTTAACATCCTTTTTTTCTTGAGAGCTATGACATATTAAGTCAGCACATTTTGCCCTGCGAAGATGTGTCTTTTAAGACTAGCGAATAATCTGGTACGCAAGTTCTAGATATGGCTAGCTGGAACTAGCTAGGTTAGCTACCCTACGTTGATTAGTTCATGTGAGAGGAATTTAACGTGTATTTCCAGGTGATAAAAGACTCATTTTAGTCAATATAATGCTTTATCAAACAAGGCAAAAATACAGACTGAACGCTAGCTAGTAAGGTTAGTAACACTAGCTAGTTAAACGAATCCTCCTGAGGTACGCAGTGTGAAACTGAACGGCGGTACCTAGTAGTGATGACGTCACATCGGCAAATCTCAGCAGACATGGACTTTCGGTCACTTTTAGGCAGTTAAGTTCTCAAAACTTTTATTTGATTTATTCAAACAAGTCTCGAGACTTATCAGAGTAGTGCAATGTTGATGCAGTTGCACATCATTCCCCTTTATCTTTGACTTTATTTATTATGGTTAATACAGGTGTCATACAGGTAAAAAAAAAAATGGGCTAAAACTGTCCATGAGCTCCTTGCTCATATTGTGTTCCACAGTGTCCAGTTTGTGTAGAAAAGTAAGCTATTTGTTCTCGCGAGTGAATCACTTTGCAAATTATACTGTGTCATAATATTAGGAACAAATTTTCTAAAAGAATGAAAGCAAAAATGGATGTGGGCTCATCGCTGAGCCTCCAAAATGCCTCTTTTATGATTATTAGATTTACCATGTAGTAAAATGGAGCATGTTCAATACGGGAGAAAGTTTATAGGTGGTGCTGATGCTACAAGTGAATGTTTTTGTTTGTTTGTTTGCTTGTTTGTTTTCAAAACCATTTCATTTTCACTTCTGTACACTTCTGTTCACTACTTTTAGAGTAGGTCCACTTTCTGCAATGAAACATTAGAGCATGAGCTGTCGATTTTCATTAAAAGCTGGCAGAGGTGTTTTTGATGTTGTATTTGTGGTGTTTTTTTGTTTGGTTTTTTTCTGTGGTTTGTCATTACAGTTGTAAGGCAGCCCACATGTGGGTTTGACAGGCTGTTTGTGAAATATTAAATGTTAATGTGGCTTGGACAAGTCATATGTCCCATATCTTGTGGAGATTTCACACCTAGACAGACATGCTGTCCTACGTTGGACGCCTGTGACCCACAGTGCAGCACATGGCTCTAAAGGATTCATTGTCCAACAGTGACTCATAAATATTTGACTGTTTCGCTGTTCTCAAAACAACAAAAATACAAAAGCCAAAGCAGTTTGTTTGTTTGTTTGTTAATGCTTTCCCCACCCATCATAATCCTAGACTATATGTCCTCTCATTAAAATGACCAGCAATAATGAAGGTTATTTCTGATGTTCTTTTGAAATGGGTAATGTCACGGGTGAATTCCATGGCCAAAGTGTAACAGTCTAAGAAACAGCTGTTCTTTGTCCTTTGAATGTGAGGGTAAGAAAAGCAGTAGGAATGTTGACTTGGCTCATTTCCAGTCTCCAAGAATTGTGTTCAGCGTGGGTTACATTTTCACGCATTGTTCAGGGTCTGCTTTGTTTTGCTATTTGTTTCCGTATGTGTTTATTGGCTAGTTTTAGGCTGCTTCACCCATGCCAACGTGATGTTTCTCCTGCAGTGTAGCTCTATCGCGGTCACAACAATATTATTTTCCTTCTTTTAAAACAAAGGTTTTGGATCTGTTACAAAAAGTGGTGAGCAGGTGAAAGTCCCGTAAATATATCTGCTTGGGTCTATTTTGCCTTGCAAACTTTGCAAGAAAGCTTGCATGAGAATGGTTTTGACCACTGACTATGGTCACCTTCACTGGCAGTCATAATAAACTAGAGAGCTAAGGGTTCCTAATTCTGTTTACCAAACAACTGTCTATGGACAGAGTGAGTAGGTTTAGCTTCGTCCAAACACATTCCTGTACGGCTGTTGATGTTTATTTTCTGTGTTAACAATAGAACATTTAAAAACATGTTTGCACAGCTACTGGACCTGGAAGTGGAAGAGTATACAGATACACAAAACTGTTCATGATTGAGGGATCATCACAATAATGGCTAAAGTTTCCAAATATTGTTGGAATGTCGATGGGAACTAGTCCTTTGGGGCTCCTTCCCTGTGAACAGGATGCCTCTGTAACTGTGTAGATCTAAATGACTTGTTTCCTAAATTTTGATTCCTATAAAGCAGCCTGTACACCTGTGGACCAATAAATTCAAGTAGGAAGTCATGTTGGATCAGTGCTTCAATGCCCTTGTATCAGATCTCTTTGAATAAGGGGGATTGCTGAATTGCTAATCCCAACTACTTGAGCATATAGTAACTTGAATGGTGCTCTGTGGTGTAATGTAGCTTCTAATTATAATAAACCAAACTTGAAACTTAATTGATTAAACTTTTATGGCCTGCCCATTGTAAACTGAAATACATTGCCACTACTTTAAAGAAGCTGAAAGATAGACTATAAGGCTTTTTTCAGTCTCAGATGTTTCAGAAAAATGGTGCACGTCTTGCTATATTTGCATAGTAAGATGTGAACTTCACAGTTAGAAAGAGATAGAATTTCCTGTGTTTTCATTGTATCCTGTCATTGGGGCCATATGAGTGATGCGTGTCACAACCAGACTCCTTAGTCATCTACATCAGTTGAGGTCTCTCTAGTGGTCATGCTGGTTTTAGTCTGTATTATTTTCTAAATGCATACAGCACCAGCAGGCTTTCAAGTTCCTCACTTCTTAGAATCGGTTCTCTGTCTTAGGTTGAAGATACTTGAAATATGGCCTCTGTGGAATTAAAATGGAAAGCAACTTCTTTTTTTTTTTTTTTTAAACTGCATCTAACCTTTCTCGAGTATCGTGTTTGAGTTACGCACTTATGGTGTGCATGAAGATGCAACACATGCCCAATGTGTGTGTGTGGGTGTCCTGTATTTTTCTTCTGAAGCAGTATGTCATCACACTAGAGACGTGCTTCATCTTTGCAGGTTGATTTAGTTTGCCACTTCATTAGCAATGGTCATGAGATGCTACAGAGACTCCTTTATGGCTGAAGATGTTTTACTTCTGTCATCCTGTTCTAAGGCCCAGTATAAGTGTTAGTGTTAGTCTTCTCTGTATAGGCCTAGTTATTCTATAGGTTATTGATTTGTGGTTGCAGACTACTGTATGTTTTAGAATAAGTTTAGTCTGCTATAGACTTGCTGTATTCTTGTGATGGTTATGATATGATAAATACTATAAGTAAATTGTGTTTAACAGGTGAGTATTTTTATTAAGTAATGTTAGGCTACTCTAGGGGAAACTGTGGCATTTGTGTAAATTTTGATTTTGTGGTGGATTTAAAGCAAATGCATGTCTTTTTGAGTTTTCAGTTTAAGAACAAAACTCATGCTTAAACCCTCCAACTCACCTTTGTGATTTAAAAAGAAATATTTTAGAGGTGCCCTATTTTGTTTTCCTAAATGCCTCTTTTCGATGTAAGCATACATAGGCCAGTCGTTCTCAGGTCTGTCTTTTTTTTGTGTGTGGGGGGGTTTAGCTAACCCAGTGCTCAGCACTAGATGTGGGTGTGTTTAATCACAGCTCACTGATCATGGCTTTTTGTTTAACCCCCTCCCATGCCTGAACAAGCTCCTGTCCAATCAGCATGACACACATACTAATCAGTGGTACCAGGAACAAACATTTGACATTTAATGAACAAACAAGCCTGTGTGTGTATATGTGTGTGTTTGTGTGTATATAATATATAAAATTACATACACACACATTTAATTTGAGAAAATGTGAACAACTGCACTGCCATCAGCAGAAAGAAAGAAAGCCATTTCAAAGAAAGTGGCTCACGATTGCGTTACAATGACATCACAGAAGGCTATTACTCTCCAGGTCCTGCCAGAATTCCCCGGTACACCCCCGACATCACATGTGCTTTCTGCAATGGTTTCTTCCTCCGGCTGGGCAATTAAGCAGCACTAGGAGGCCTGTGTCACGAGCTTGATATCTGCATATGAAAAACACGGCTGAGTACAGCGAGTGTGGCGTACTTATCTTGACCCTGATCTGAACTTGATTTTTCCCTGCGAAACTGAGATCTGCAGCTCAGAATTTTCCTTTCTGAAAAATCTTGCATGCATAGTGTGGGGATATTCCTCAACAACCGTAATGACAATATTATAATCACCTATGCAAATGATGATGATGATTGATTTACTATCCAGACTCAAGTTTCCTGTATGCGTACGGTATGTGAGTCCTGATTAGATTGGGTTGTGCCATTACGGTACGGAAGACATTTCCCCCTCCCAAGCAGTAGTAAGAATTTTAGATCACTTCTGTCCAGTCCTGATGTATCAGTCACACAGAGAGATGAAGACATAATGTGGACTAATGTTTAGCCTCACTTGGTTTTGTCGATATTGGCATATAATATGTGCATATGCATTTTTATTTATATATATATATATATGTGTGTGTGTGTGTGTGTGTGTGTGTGTGTGTGTGTGTGTGTGTGAGATGCCACTTTCTTGGAAATGGCTTTGTTTCTGCTGATGGTAGTGCAGTTGTTTGTTTGTGTGTGTGTGTTTGTGTCTGTGTGTGACACCATTCTGTGAATGTTAGTTTGAGAACTGCTGTAACTATTATAAACTATTGTAGTTTATGCTATAAAAATAGTTGTGTTAAAAATGATTGAATCACTGAGTTCAACTGTGCACTCTTTTTACTTTGCTAATTAAATTTCTATTTCATAGAGAATATTTTGTAGTAAATACAAAGGTGCAGATATCTTGGTGAACAAATAGACATATTTGTTAAGCTGGAGTGTTTCTTTTATATTGGTATATAGCCTAAATACGTTGATACTGAACTGTACTGTTTTGATCCTTTTTTTAAATGTAAAATTGCTGAGTAGTGACCAGCTAATTTAGAAATGAGGAAAGTGGCTGGCCCAGCTCCACGGGAGCAAGCTTTCACAGAGAAAATCAGGCAGTTCTGTTGGTCTTAGTCATAATGCTGTCCATACAATTAAGACGAGACTTATTCTGAAATTTTATAAAAGACCATATACCTGTGCTAACATACAGATTCTATGAACACTGTGTTCGGAGTGTGAATGTGTTCATGTAGGTTAGTGGAACAAGACCAATATCGTGGTGCAGAGTGTAAAAGTATTGTGTTATCGTCTCTCTTCACAGTGTGTCGGGACTTTGCTGTATTAGAGGATCACTGTCTAGCCCACAACCTTCAAGAACAGGAAAGTAAGTACACAAACGTATTACAGTGAAAAGTCTTTTTAAAAAAGTAAATAACTAAATTGTATGGGTAAGAGTTTGGTGGGCTATTGGTAATTTTGGCAGGCAATACCCAACCAATTGCAGACAGGCCTAGTGCTGGGAATCTTATTTAGGACAATCAACATTAATGAGTATGGTCCATTCACCATGCACTCTGTGAAAAATCCTTTAACATATCTGAGCTTCGCTGGTCAGGTGTCATTAGAATATTCAGATGAGTAGTTCTACTTTGCAAATAGAAATACTTGGGACCCATAGGGGAGTCGATGTGGTCATGGCAGTGTTCCCAGTCCTCTACAGGTGTACATCTTTTCAGCCTCCACTCAGGGTCACAGTGCATCTCTCATACATCCATACATTGGGCTGACCATGTCGTTTAGTGAGCTGTGCGTCAATATTACTGAGTTATTGTCATGCTGCAGGGTACAATCTGCTTATTGTCTGTGAGGTCGTAAAGATGTGGTTGACCCCAGATTGAACCCATCAATGGCCTCAGCTTTTCTTGATGGTGCAGGACCGGATGCGTTAGCCTTAATCCTTAATAATTAAAAAAGTGTAATATGTATATTTTTAACCATTCCATCTATTCAGAGCTGGTCCCCACAGCAGCTGGAGCTGTTTGAGCAGATGCTAAAAAAACTAAATGGCCAGGTAGTTTATTTGTTGGTAGCCTGCCACCTTATCTTTCTGATGTATTAGAGTAATTGTGAGAGCCTTGTGGTGCCAATTTGAGAAATCACAAGGATCGTATTGTTAAAAATGCATAAGATTTTAGATAGGGAGCGTGATTCAAGTTACACTTCCTCTGTTTATTGGCTCCATCTTCCAATGCATGTGGTCTGTTCTAAAAATGTCCTCAAATCCCGAAACAAAAGTTTTCAAAACATGGCAGCATTTCGCTTTCTGTTTCGCTGCTGAGACCCCACTGCACATTTTAATCACAAAGTAGCGTTGCATCAGACATATTAGAGCAGGCGCCACACACCACAGGCAGGTCTTGCAGGACCACAGCCTGAGTGCAATCTGACTGCTTCTCAGAAATCAGGACTTCAGGATACTGTAACAAATAGACAATAGTCGTTTTTGTCGCTGATGGAATAATGGAAGATAATATGGCTATTGGGACATGTAGCAATGTTTGTTTGAACTGACTTCATCAGTGCATTTTAAGGATATGTACTGTGTATACTTGTGTTCTTTTTGATGATCACTAATGCCATAACACTATCGCTATTAATAGGCTATTAATATTGTGAAGCTCTAGACTATGGGCTGGGACATGCTGGGTTGATGGTGACATGCAGATTGTGAGTTTATAAATGTGCTGTGGTTTTAAGAACATTAGAGTAATTGACATCCTGTCACACCAGCTAAGCATGCAGATTGATGTGGCCTTGGTAGGATATGGGACTGACATGACTAGTGACTTACTGAACATGTGTTACAGAGCATGTCATGACAAAACACTCATTTCTAAATAAAAAGAAAACTGGCTTTAAATTTGAAATTGTGTAGCTCTGTATGAACTAATTAGTTTCCATCCACTGAAGTTATGTGATAACTGCGTCTACATAATTTAATGTAGAACGTTTTATACATGCTATAATCATCCCAACCATAAGTCAGACAGCTCAGGTTTATTGATGAACCTCACTTGCCCGCTCACGCTCCCCCATATCTATTTATTTAATGCTTTATTGGAATGACTTGTGAGACAAAGCAGTACAAAGAAGAAAAAAAGAGAACCCACCCCCCAAAAACACATTCATATTTAACAATAAATTTTTTATAAATTACATACACAAATTATTAAACCAACAGAAAAGCATACCATCATAGTGCCTATATAAAAATGTACCATAAAAAGCCAACTTCTTAATTATCCTTTTCTAAGATGAACGAAGATATATTTAGCTGTGACTGTCTTTGATTTCTCTCTAATTATAATTGCAGTTATTTCAGTCACAAAACTGAATGCACTTTTCATTTCTCGGTTTGTATTAAATCCCTTTCTCACTTCTGACTCACCTGTCCAGTTGAGAACCACCTGGCCTCCAACGTCCACAAAAGTCGTCTGGTTCAGCAGGACCTTCGGGTGGCCAAGCGTCTGCAGGAGGAGGAGGACCTGCGTGCCAAAGCTCAGAGTCGGCGACAGCACAAACACATGTGAGGGACACGCCCACGATGTGACGTGTGCCTGAGGTTTAGTCAGCTCCAGAAAGGGCCCGCCTTCCACTGCACTGTGCTACATGCTGTATAGTGTAATTATGCCACCATGTTTGCTGATATACTTAATCAGTATACAAGACAATCTGTCACTATTTTCCTTTACATATGGCATTGGTGAGAGGTGTCACGATTAAATTGTTAGGAATGTAGGTCTTTGTGACTTGTTAAATCAGAATTCCTTTCTGCTGTATCTTGATATGTGTTTGTTGTGCGTTCTGAATGAGATGAAAACTGTTCCAACCATTGTCCCCTGGCTACTGTACTTTTCCTGTATTTGATGCAGAAGTGTTTATTAGGTTCGTTAGAAAGTTTTCTGTTGTTGGAATGACTGAATGCAGAAGACTTTTGCCACACCCAAGCAGAGATATTTTCAGGTCTCATGGGCTTCTGATAAAATGGCCTCCTCTGCTGGGTAACGTCAAACAGTAACATCAGCCCTAGTTAAACTTCTCCTAACCCATCTCTGTTTATCCATCCTTCCCGAACAGAACGATGAGTACTTGAACAGGCGAGCCAGTGTGCACTGGCCCTGACTTTTGTGTGGCTCCAGGCCACGTGCGTCTAAGCAGCTGACCCTTTTTACCTGCTAAAGCCTTGCTTTTTTCCCCCCCCCCCACCTCAACACCACCTTCCCATAGCACAGTACGTGAATAATGGCCCAGTTTGTTTTGTTTTTTTTATCCTAGTCCTTTCCAGGGAGTCACTGATGGCTTTTAATTACCTCAAATGATGATGCTTTGAAACCTCGGCTGAGTTTCAGCGAGGCCCTCCTACCCCAACGTTGGCAGAGTTAGCCACAAATCGGACTCTGCCTCAGTTCTGTCTACGTGAAACAAAATCATAGAGGAGCATAGCCTCAGATTTAAAAAAAAAAAAAAAAAAAAAAGGCTTGTACTTTGAGTATGTAGGTAGGGTAACTATTTTCTTTTTAATTACATTGGTATGTACACCTTTGTGTTGCGAGTCAAACAAAATGAAAGTAATACTGTTGTCAAGGTTGTGAACTATTATCATTTCATGTTATTTCTGATGCTTGCATTCAGGTTTGTTTGTTTGTTTGTTTGTTTGTTTGCTTCTCCCCTCCAGTGAGCGCATTGACAATGAAATGGCACAGGAGATGCAGGAGCAGCTGGTCTGGCAGGCTGAGCAGCAGAGGCAGCAAGAGGAGAGGGACGAGGTCCGCAACCCCACCCACACCCACACCCGTACACACCCCCACCCACACACACACACACCACGCCAGCTAGGACTACCTGACTGTCCCGCATGCTTTATTGTTCCCATGTCACACACATTTGTGCTCAGACAGATGAGCCCAGCTATTTTTATGGCAAGAGATTTAACACGAGTCATTACTTTCTTTGCGTCTGGATCTGTGCGTGGTGGCGGCTAGGCCATTGCTCGTAAGCTGCAGGAGAGGGAGATGAAAGAGGAACGGAAGAGACAGAAGCAGCTGGAGGCAAGCTTGGAGGAGCCGTACTACGAAGACAAAGCAGGTGCGGAGGCTGCCCCCTTGCTGGAGTTAATGATCACTCACTTCCTCTTGACATCCATGTCGTCATCGGTATTTAGGAGGGGAGGGTCTGTGTGTGTGTGTGTGTGTGTGTGTGTGTATGCACACATGCATGTACGCATGCACAGGACAAGGAGAAACTGAAAAGGTTATTTTCTGTTGTGTTGTTGATAGCGTGCGATAGTGAACATACAGTGCAGTGTCATACTGTAACTCAAAATCAACGCTGGCTCCTCAATAACAGGGGTCAGGGGTGAGAGAGGGGTCTAGCTCTATAGATTAGTCTAGCTAAAGTAAGTTCTGTATGGTAGCCTCTGATCTCGAGGGCCAACAGCACCAAACCAGAAAAGCTGGATGGGCTATTATTGGCTTCCCTTGACCCGCCCTTGTACACCCGTGCTGTTTGTTTGCGCTCGGTGGTTGCGCAAGCCCCTGCTTCTCCCAGGCTACGACCTGGATCCCAAATGCACAGCTTGTATGAGCGCTGTCTTTCCTCCTGTACGAACCACTGTCTCGCTATACCATTGCTTCGGTATACACCCACCCCATTTATGAGAAGTGCACTGTAACGAGCGTGAATTGCAGCATTCACACTGTGCTCCCTCTGTCTTCCATTCACAGTACCTGAATCTGTATATGCACACAGAGAAGTGCTAGACATACACGGCAGGAAACAACTATCCTATCTGACCTATTTAATAACATGTTGAGCACACATCTTCACTGCCATGTGTGAACTGCTGCAGTAGCTAAGCACCAATCCCATAGCAGTATGCACAGGCTCCTAATCTCTCAGCCTGGGACCGGAGCTCTGGCATGGTGGTTTATATAGCCAGATTTGAAACTCTTAGAACTTGACGTGTTGACTCGTACAGCACTGGTAAGAGAACATTTTATTGGTTTTTAATATAGTCTTGCTGCTTAAAGTATTTAAAGTAAAATTCAGTCCCATCTTTCTCCGGAAAAAATGCCTTTCGGTGTTTTTTTTTAAATTTTTTTATTGTTTTGTTTTGTTTTTTTTATTTGTTTTCTACCTCCAGTAGACCTCAGTGGGGCATAAAGAAACTAAAACTTTTTATACAATGTTTGACATCCGTGCCCCACCCCTTATGCTTCTGATCTGAATAAAAATATGCACTGATTCATTATCATGCTTTGAAAGATCCAACTATTCATTCATTGTTCAATGGCCTCAAACAGCGGCAACCTCTAATACAGACTAAATTAAAAGGGCTAACAAACCTCTGGACGTTTAACACTATACTTTTCCTTTCCATTTTGCTCTTTATTTCACCACATTGGATACAAGATGCTGCATTGCCTGTTTGGGATAAACTGTTTGACTAGGGACACCAAACTGTCAGTGAAGAACTAACTAACTATCTACGAACGACTGATGATTGCCTTCCGTTAGCTCACTGTCGTCCCTCATCGTCTGTGCGTTTACACTCGAACTCTGCAGACTACATCTGATAAACGACACTTGTGTTCTGCTTCTGTGCAACAAAAATGGCTCAAAAGAAAACTGCTGCTTTCTGAAAGTGCAGGCTTCTAATGAGTGTATTGAGTTGTGAGCGGCTCCCACCTTTTCCTGAGTTCTTTCCTTCCATACAGTAATATCAATAACAACTCTGTGTAGCAAAAAATGTTAGCATAACACACTGCCTCAGTAGATTAAACCACAGTGTAGCAAAAAAAACCTTATGTCATCTATTTCTCTTTTAAAGTCAAATTTAGATTGATTACGCAATTAGAAAACTCCCTCACGGCCAACCAAAGATGCAGATTCAACATGCACAATCAGCCAAATTGGTGCATTGGTGCAAAACACTGAGTATGGGTCACAGTCGGTCACACCAACACCGTTCAACAGCCGATGGTCAGGTCAGTGTGTCCGTAGCCTAACAGTATGCTATGGGTACAGTACAGTTTTACAGCACATTGGTGTTCCAAATGCACACACACTGTGTATTGTGTAACCTTTTGTAGGCTAATCCAGCTTAGTATGTCTATTTATATTTTGCACACCACTTCTCTCTTGCCTACACCTGCTTCCAAGCAGTCTCCCGACCCCCATTAGACCTCCATGTGCAGGATCCTGGCTTTGAGTCACCAGTATCCAGCAACAGGGAACACTACAATGACTTAAGCCAAGGTCGATCTCCAGATCACCGGTCTCCAAAGATGGACCAATGGAGGCGACGGGACGGTCACGGCAGTCTTTACAGATACCCTGAATATTACCCTGCAGAAACCAGTCGGTCAAGAGCCCCAGAAAGCTATCACAGTGACAATACCAGAGGCAGACATGAAGGTAAGGGCAGAAGGCCTGAGCACTACCCCTCAGAGGGTAGGACCAAATACCCCGAGGAATACTTATCCGAAAGAAACAGGCACGTTGAAGCAGAATATACCGAACGTCGGAGACACAAAACGTCTCAGCTACAGGACCAGTTGGAGGAACTTTATGACCAGAATCCAATGGCATCCACGAAGGAAAAGACCCCTAGGGATGATCCTGCTGAGAGGGACAAGATGTGGGATAAGGAGAGAGACAGGGCCAGGAGGAGGGATCGAGACAGAGAGAGGGAAATGGATGGAAAGAGGACCAGAGATGAGGTGCAGTATAGAGATGAAGACAGGAGTCAAACTAAGCTGTTGGTCGAGGACAGTAGTAGAGACAGAAATGACCACAGACATGGGAGCAGAGACAGTGAGTTTGGCAGGGAAAGAGATCGCCGTGGACAAAAAGATGCAGCCAGGGATGGAGGGAGGGACCGGGACCAGGACAAGCATCGAAGTAAGGACAGAGGTCGAGGGCGAGAGCCGGTCGAGCCAACCATACCCACCAGTAGGGGCTGGTTGGAAGAGGGCCCTGAGGATGAGGGGTACGGCGGCAGGCAGAAGCTCTCTTCTGACTTGGATGATGTGTTTGGGGAGCCCCACCCCAGGGCTCAGTCGGGCGAGGCCAGGTCCCCAGGGCATTCATCCAAGGAGCAAGGTATGGAGGGGGGCCCCTGGGTTTGAGTGTACTGCTGCTTTCTGCTGGGCCTTCGCTCTAATGACTGGTGGAGGGGCTGCTGCCAAGCCTGGTCACTGAGACCTCAACTCAATTCTGTTTGTTTGTTTGTTTGTTTGTTTTTGTTTTTGTGTGTTTGCATGTGTGTCCAGGGTTAATGGGAAATTGACCCTGTCCAGCATGCACATGTTTTCTTTTGTGAAAAGCCTTACCATGGCACAAATTCATATCTAATCAAGCTTGGCAGTTGTGATTTGTGGGATGTAGTGTAGCTCGAAATCTGAACTGTAGGGCTTTTCGGTTTCTTTAAATCTGGGTCCTGGCCCAACATCTGTCAAATCATAAACCCTGATCTGGATTTGCAATCATTGAGATTCAGTGTCTGTGTATCTGGGTTTACAGTGGGCCATGAGTTAGGTGAGCTCTTGCTAATGACCCTGCCTCTCTGATGCCCCCTGCAGGACGAATTACACGAGAAGAGTTCGGGATGAAGGAAGCGACGCAAGGCTTGGCTCACATGGACATCCGACAACAGGAGTTCAGAGACATGGAGGTGGCACGCAGGCTGCAGGAAGAGGAGATGAAGGTGCAAACATAAACTCCTCCTGAGTGGAAATTCTGTTTTTGTTTTTTTTTTTTAAACGTTTTTTGGGAAACGTTTCATTCACTCTCTTTATTTACTCTTTGTTTCACACAGGCAAGTCAGCTTGACAAACGAGCTGCTCAGGTTGCACAAGATGAGGTTAGTGGGCGGTTTCAGGACATGGCGAAGCCGTGCTTCACCATAGTCCAGGCAACACTAATGTTACTAGTGATAAAGAGAGTCTGGTCAGTTAACAAGACCCCATGACATTACGCTAACTGGATACACAAATGTTTCATTTAGGCAGTTCCTCTAGCGTTTAATTGAACTACCCATTTAAGGCATATTTAATGCTGTCCATAATTTTAAACTTGGAAAAACAATAGCTGTTTCTTTTCTGTGAAAGGAAATAGCTCGACGTTTGATGGATGAAGAAAAAAGGGAATACAAGAGGTCTAGAGAGAAAGAGAAACAAGCAATGGAGAGACAGCAAAAGCGATCTGAGGGAGACTTAAAGGTAACTCGCGTCGCTTATGGTCCCCTCCTCCAATATTAATAACCCTGCAGCCATGGCTGACAGGAGGACTAAAAGTTCAGTGTGTGGTTCTCCTAAACATCTCTGTTGTACATTTTAGCCCACAAATGAGGACATTGTGCGACCCAGAATGCGGGAGGAACACGACCATCAAAGAGCTCGGAATCCCAAACCAGCCAGGTGCCAGGAGCGTGCATGAGCCTTTATGTTGTTGGTGCTGTGAAGTTACATGCTGTCCATTGCTCATGTCTGTGGTTTTTTACCTCTTCCCAGACCTCCTCCTCGCACCCATAACTACGAGAATGTGGATCCTAGTTACAGCTATTCAGAGAACTACTCCCCACGCCCACCTTCCAGACCCGAAGCTGCATACAAAGGTTTGTAAAGAATCCTAGGTGACCTATCGCTAGCTGATCTACTGAGATCAAAACACACTCTGGCATGCACTTCTCTCTTCTCATAGGTGCCTACTATAGACAGTGACCCAGGCCCCCTTCACTGTCCTGTCATGGGTTGAGCTGTCTGCCTGTTTTCTTCATGTTTCGAAGATGGCCATAATGTGCTGACAAGGTTCCAAAAGGAAAAAGACTGACGCTTGCGTACTGATCTTTAAACTGACCTTCATGAGGCATGTGGCTGATTGTAGTATACATTGACTTTTTTTTTTCTTTCCCCCACGCTTGTTTGTTTTAAGATTTGGAGGGGTGGGGGCTTTAAGGATTTTTGAGAGGAAGGCTTTAACTGCAAGTTCTTTTGAATCATTCCTTTTATATCTGTGCATTGCTACTCTTTCATGCCCTTCCAAGATGACACCCTCTCACACTGCATCACTGCTGAAAAATGAAGCATTTTGTCTTTTTAAAAGTTGCCCCCTTTCTTGTAAGGGAACACTTTTTTTAAGTGAAGGAAAATGGAATCTTTTGCAATGTTATTTGATTAGATCCCAGTCTTTGTTATTCATCTCCAGTACCATGAAGTACTCCTTACCTACCTTGAGGTTGACCTGAAGCTCACTTTCTGTTTTGAACCAGATTGCCTTCTCTCTAATTAATGAAGGATGAATGGACTTGATGTCGGTCGCTTCACTGGTTGCTTTTGGGGTTTTTTAGGTTTATTTTTTGGCCTTTGATTTTTGTGCATTATCAGTGTATTAAATCCACTGTTGTTCTGCATCAAGTCCAAACTGGGGTGGCACATGTACAGCCCTTGTTCTGGACGCAGCAGCACGGAATGAAGGTATGTGGATCGAAAAACGGCTTTTGTCTCTCTTTAGTGTGGCAGTTTGTTGTCTCTCCATGTGCATGCTGCTGAGGCTCAAGTGCCCAATACTAACTCCTAGTGCATATTTGGAGATTTTCATATAGATAATGACAACACATCACAGCCTTTATTTTAACTTATTTTTAATTTATTTTTTTTTAAGTTAAATGCAAATGAGCACATTTAGATACATAATTTATTTTTGGAACATTACATTAGGCTGCACAGACTGGTATAACTCCTTTTTAATGCAGCAAATGCATTTACTTCCATATTCAAAACCTTTCAGTGATGCAGCTACCACATTGACACCATGTAGCTCAGTACCCATCTCTGTTCCATCTTTTAAACATCTCCCCTGCTCACTCTTTGGAACACAACTCTACCTTGGAACAGGTAGCTCAAATATGCCTGCAAAGATGAATACCACTAAAACTGAGAAAGAAGCAAGTTATTTAATGCTTGCAATGGTTTTCTTCTTCTTGCCCCCCTTCCACATAGTAGTTTCATTACCATTGCTGCAGATATTCCAAACCTGTCTCAGCCATACACAGGGATTATGTCCATCTGTATTTATAAGTCAGGATCCACCCACACTCTGCATTGAAGAAAGTATGTGATTATGTGGACTATATGTAGCCTCCTGTACAACTGAAAGATGAGCATCAGTTACTCTGCTTTGGTATTGCATTAGTGCCTATAATAGACCAATGTTCAATGGCCAGGACTGTATGCTTCCATCATATATTTATAAAAATGAAAATATACTCGTCTGTCATTGTGTGAATTCTCATCTGAATGGTGTGGTCTGAAAACAGAAAAATTGAAGGGAAACGTTCTGGTTATTGCCTAGCTGCTGTGCTTAAACAATGTTTATTTAGTATTATCCAACAGATATTCTTGTTGAACTGCATTCAAGCAAGAATTCTGTTTATTTATGTATTCTTTGATTCTGCATATCAGGATATGGGGGTCCAGGGACTAGCTGAGATGGCTGTTGTCTGCTCTTTGCTTTCTGTCAGGAAGTGGAAGTGCATTCATTTACTGCGCTTTAAGGTTTGACAGGAATATTGTGTTTTAATTATGGAAGTAATTGGCCGTCTGGGCCCTGTGCCAACAACTTTCAGGGATAGGAAGTATTGCTGTAAAATAACGTTCATATACATACTGTCAGCATTTTCATCTTCTGTACACAAGGAGTCCGGTTTACATATGTCTTTTATACAAAGCTACAACAGAAGGGGCAAATGGCCTCAAATGTGCATGTAAACTTATGTTCAAAGGGAGCAGGTCACTTCCATGCCCACAACTGTTCTACAATCAGCTGCTGTGTATGTCTTGTGATGAGTGTATCTTGCACATTCTTTCATAGCTTTCACTGGCCAATTGAGTATAACTATGTAAATAAATAAATGACTTTTAAATAATCTCTTGTTTCAGTACCAAGAACGCACTGTATATGTCGATCTGCCTGTGTAAAACCTGATCTATTTAAAACTAATTTATGACTTAATAGATCAAAAGTGTAACGCTAGAGTGAATGAGGAAGTGTGGAAGCCAAGCAACACCTTGGTCGAGGCAGGTTCACCTGCATGCCTTAATGGCGCTTTGCATGTGGTAACTCACACCCCCAGAAATATAATAGGCCTTGCATTTACTTCCAGTACTTCGTACTGCCATCTAATGGCTGCGAGAAGAATGGCATGCAGTCGCATGTCCAGAAGACTGGAATACACGCCGAGCTATTAAAATTATTCGCTTCAACATTAAAGTGTATAATCCAGATTTCAGTCATCCAGGGCATTGAATTGTACCGTCGTAGTAAGTCAAAGGAGCTGGACTAAAATATTACGGGTGAGTAGCGAAATGTCGCCAAGATTATTCAAGTCATGAAACCCCTCGGACGAGTGGCGAAACGACTTCAGGAATATACAAGTCCAGTCCCCTTGACTCACTATTCCAAGAAGGTGTTTCTCACGCCTGAGGGTGTAACGTCACTCCAAGCCCTAGAAGGGGCCGTCGCGCTGAATATCTGCTGCGCCCACTACCAGAAACAATGACTGAAATTCTTGTGTCCATTTCAGCCACAGTTCCCAGCGGAGTGTGTAGCAGTGTCTGCGACGTTAATGTTTCTGTCGTCACCTGAAAGCATGAGGATTATTAATTGTTCTGGTGCATAGAGTTTTATTCAACTGGTACACGTCCTATTGGTTCAAGCTTTTAAATGTTAAACAAGTACGCGTCGACAATGTATGAAGTGGAAAAAAAAATACATTTAAAGAATGTCTAGAGTAACAAGAAAACGGCACGAGACTTTTATTCCAGGATGACAATTGCTATACACCTGGTAGCAACATTAGGAACGTCCTTTTGAATTTTCACCCCATCGTCACAATTTTTTTTCCATCTCAAGTTTTATACTACGTTAATACAGCAGTGACATAGGAGCTAACACCATTTTATCTGAGGTCATTTAGGATGCAGTAGCAATAGGTTCTCACCTGTCTCCAAATGCGTACTGACGCATTTAACTGCGCCCACTGGGCTACATGCTGCACTTTTCATAGAGTCCTTTGCTTGTTGCGTATTTCTAGATTACCTTACTCGCTAAAGCCTTGGGCAGCTGTTTAATCTTCAAGTGTAACTTGGGCTATTTCATCAACCGTGAAACCCGGTGATTTTCGAATAGGACTTGTATATTAGGCCTGTCGTCGTTTCTAAAATTACAGGAAAGTGCAGTAAAAATAATGCTGCGTGTTCTAACACCAGCTAAGATTACCCACGGTGCTTACCTGACTCAAACGGCATGTCCGTTGACGAGCAGTCCAAAACGTCAAACGCGGTTCAGATTGAAACATAGAGATCTACACGCCCATCCCGTCTTAAACTTCTTCAGTTTCAGGTGACCATTTAAAACCTTATTTTTCTCTTTGCGGGCTGTGCAGGGCTACACTTTCTCGTATACTGCTCTGTTGAGATGAGAGTACACACCTGTGCTACTGCCGCGCTATAACCTTCGCTTTTAATTCAAGCCATTGACTTTTTCTGCTCTCCCATAAGCCTTGGGCACATCTTCAGGAAAAACCGGTAGAGGAGGTCAGGAGGGTGTGTCAGCCAAGCGTTAATTAAACTTGAGAAAGGTTGAAAAATACATGTGAAAACGTATACCGACCAAAACGCTAAAACTAAACGTTAACAGGGAGCAGCCTATGAACTATTACAAACGTTATAGCTTATAGTTTTTGGAATATAACATTAAAATGCAGGCTAGTATTTAAATTAAAATAATTTTTAAAAAAAACCACCTGGCTCACTGGCTCATAGTAGGCTATTGAAATATTTTGCCTTTCAACGTGGCATTATCTGTCTTTGCCAAAACGGTTAACTGTCATTACAGAAGATTGGCTTTGAATGTTTTACGCCATTTCGGGTTTTAGTTTTGCACACGTACCTATACAATAATTGTACACATACCTACAATAATAAAAGCTTAAATTCCTCACACATCTCTTCCTTTAGCTGTGTTACATTTCAGTGCAGTTGCATTGAAAGAGTTCGCAATAACCTATTCTAATGTAGTCTACACCACGTATTACCTCAGTTAGGGCTGTATAATTATCTTAACCAAGTCACGAGCTTCCACAAGTTAAAAGTACATTTTAAAACCTGCAGTCAATGGGTTAATGCAGGTTTGATAAAAAGCGAATGTTCTCATAGAGTACTGTAAAAATAGGCTAGCCGTTGGGCCCCAGGCACTTCTTCCCCATCTAGGAATGACATCAGACAGGTTTCAGACTGGCAGGCTCTAGGCACAAATGCACAGACTGGGAGGAAAGTAATGTTTAGTACTCAAACCTCAGCTAAAGTAGCTCTGAACTGTAACGACAGCGCGGTGCGATGGGCCTGTGCATCGTTGTTTGCCATCGTAAATCCATTCCACTTCATCCCACACTTTGTGTCTGAGACTAAAGTTATATTTGTTATATTGTGTATTTGTTTACAGTCCACTATAACCTTTTGAAGTAATGTATCGAACACGCATTAAATATAAGGTTGCCAGAAAACGAAGTAGATAAGCATACCTTGTATAAACTGAGCTTTAAGTTGAGTATTTTTACCTTTAATCAAAGTCTGGACCTGCCACTAGATGGCAGACACTGAGTGGAAAAAGCCTATAGAGCAGGGTTACCGAGCCTAGTGATGCCGCCCAAGTTCCAAGCCTATTGTAACACACCTGATCTATTTAATGAAATACTTCGGTAGCATCATTAGCGACAGTAGTGTGTGATTAGGGATGGAACCAAATTCTGTCGGGTGGAAGAACATCAAGGCCGGTCTCGGGTAAGCCTGTAGGGCTGTATTTGCCATACGGATCTTGGAATAGAGTTTATAGTCTAACAGAAAATATTTAGACTGTCTTCTCTAACCGACATTTTAAAATGGAAATGCATGTATGTATGTCATGCATGTAAAGAATTTACTCTTTTTTTTTTACTTTGATCTTTTTATTTACTTTGAGTTGATTTCTAATTTGCTTTCCTTTTCATTTTAAAAACATTGGAAAAAGATATGGTCTGTAATAAAAACCATATGGTTGTTTTTTTTTTGTATTTTTTTTTTTTGTTTTTTACATATGTATATGTAAGTCTGTCCTACCCATATAATTGCACAAATGCTTTTTTTTTTTTTTTGTATTTAAAAAAACCCCCATAAAAAACCATGGTAAATAGTTTATGGTATGTTACAAAATGCCATTGTAACCTATCAATTCCCATTATGAAAAAACAGCTTCTCATACAAAATGGTAATTTTGGAGGTGTGGCCCTCAGCATGTTTTTCCATGATATTTTTCACACAGTTTCAGGAGGCGAATGCCTTTCTGCTCAGCTTAGCAAACCTGCGAAGTCTTTATCGATCCTCTTCCCTTTGTCATATCTTCCAGTAAATGCATACAAAATACAACATGAGATCCATGGGTGGAATTCTGGAATGTTTATGGGAAAGCTTGTGGGTCAGTGACATCACCATTGCACAGGTTACCTGAATTAACTGGATGAACTGATTTTTTTGAAGTAATAATAATAATAATAATAATAATAATGTTGCATTTTGGCCATTCTCTTATCATTAATCCAGTGCTTGCTAACTTCTAGAGTCATACACCACTTGTTATTTCTAATAGTTGTCCCATAATGGTTACATAGTTTTCAAAAGGTTTATTTTGGAGGTGTGTGTGTGTGTGTGTGTGTGTGTGTGTGTGTGTGTGTGTGTGTGTGTGTGTGTGAGCGAGAGAGAGAGAGAAAAAATAGCAAACATGTTACCTCAGTATAATCTTATGTGAAGATTTAAGTAGTCAAGTTAAGCAGGACTTTGTCATCCCAGACATGCACAGGTAGGGAGGGAAATACCATTCCTCTAATGCCTAGGTGCAGCATATGTGGCAGTATGAACCAAAGCTACAGAACACAATACAATGACACTGGGCCTCAGGCAAGAACTAAACACTGATTTGGTCTGTATGAGCAATTTTAGAGGACATGCCACGTTCACCAATTTAATGTGAATTTTCACTTAGGCACAACATAATTTACTAGTGGTTTAGACTAGTACATGCACAACTATCCCCCAGTTAAAAATAACTTTATGGACTAACTGATCATATCTGTTTACCTATATATTTTATTAGCTTGAAAAATGCTCAGATTGGAATATACAACTTGTATAATCATGTTGCCGTTATCTTGTTTAAGAATGTTTGTTTAACATTTTACTTTGCTTTTTTCCCCATGGCAATTTAAACAAAAATAGTCATATTGTCATACATCTGGTTTGCTAGGGCACTGACCTCATATGACATTTAAAAGTTAGCAATATTGATAATGACAGTCACTGTCCAGGGGAATATCCTTCTGACAGTGTCACATCACTAATAATGATGTGTATCCTCCAGCTTTCCCTTGACATCCTCCTGTTTTAGTCATGTATCACCTTGCCTTGGTTTTTTCTCAATCTGATGTATTATCAAACCATATTTTATTTATTTCTGTAACAGTAAGGATCTTAAGTGACAGCATGATCAATATGAGTAATATTTGTTACCCTTTATTGCCCTAAGTTTTCAAAAATTACAGTGCAAAGAAACAAGCAGAGCAAAATCACTAATTTACAGGACAGAATTGTACAACTATGCTCAGCTCAGTACAAATAAAACAGAATAACAATGGGTATAGCAGACGGTACAGAAAATTACATGGTTTATGAACCTTAGCAGCAGTATTGCATAGCTTTGGGAATGGTATGATAGTCCATATCCAAGTAGCAGCAAGAACACTAATATATGCCTAAGCAGCAAACAAATGTTAGGTGTGCAGTTTTCTTATGTGGTAGTATTGTGTGTAGTGGATACCTATGAGATTATCGCTACAAATTTAATGAGCAGGTGTAATGCTTGTAGGCAAGCATGAAATGAAGCAAGGAGACGGACGTGGGTGCAGAGGGGTTTAATAAAACAAAAGGGCACAAACATAAGCTCAAGCATACAAAACAAAAGGTCAGATCAATCTGAATACAGTCCAGGGCACACAAACGTGGGGGGGAAAAGCAAACACAAAGCATAAACCAGAGTGAGACACACAACTTATGAAACCGGGCTAACAAAGATTAAACACACAATAACTGATATTAGAACACAGTAACCAACAACTAGGGTAACCAAACAGTGCTACACTGACTAATAAGGGCTAACATGACACAGGAATGCCAGGAGGAAGAAACCGTGAACGCACGCAAGGTGGAGATGGGGATGGAGAAGCCAGAAGTAGCTTTCAGTGGGTCACTGGAATTCATGATCAGGAAATGGGAGTAATGGAATGCGTGACTGAGAAAGTTAATTGAAGATGTTCTGCATGTAAAGTGATTCCTTTTGGCTTCCATTCTCAAATGAGATCTACCACTAACCAGACACCAAGGCAGAGGTTATCATTAAATACAGTTAAACACTTAGTTGCCAGTTAAATAAGTACACCTATATTGTAGTGTTTTACTTCCATTGGCTTTTGATAGATGTTACACCATGCAGAAATGCTTGCATTACACAGTTGCTGTGCACTGAATGGCTGCACATTCTTTTCACTTTATGCCAAAGATTCTTAGTAGAATTGAGAGGAATAGCCAGGGGAGTAGCCTTCTGGAGTTGCTGATTATGCCAGCATGATCAAATCACATGACTGGTTCAAGACGTCACAGCATAAACACACAGTCAAGTTGAACATTACTGTCAACTTGTGTCTAAAGTGTTGGCTTTAAATGCCATTCTAGTCTTTTTTGCTGTTGATAGACCAAGAAGAAATTATATACAATGAAGTAGTT
>NC_137522.1:9957500-10042500 GCF_041902795.1 Electrophorus electricus | reverse complement strand
ACAGTATGTTTGAAGATCTGCAGCAGCTTGGCCAGTTATTTAAGACAAAAAACCTTACTGAGAAGATGTGAAAACACTACTATTAGTAAAAATAGTGACTGATACTGTATGTAGATTCCCAAATAAAAAAATAGCCACAAACGTTATTGGTATTTAATGTACGGTTATTGTTTATAAATCCTTAATGTTTGTATCTTAAAATGTAGACAATTTTATCTTTGTATTGTTGCATCTGTATAGAATCAGATTTTGTCCACCCAGTTAATGAACTTTGGTACCAAGATGGACATTGCTTTAACAAATTTTATTAGTGTTTATTCAATGTATGAAACATCTATAATCTTTAGATATGAGTATCTTGTAAAGTATATGATTATGTGAAAAAAAAAAATATTGAAAAACGTGATATGCAAAAAAAAAAATTGAAACAAATAAATGCCAGCATACACTAAATGTGAAGTAAATGTGAAGTAGCTAGTGTGTATATACAGTAAATATTAATTGTGTATATAGAGTAACTATATTTTCACTTGGGTTTTTTGTTTTTGTTTTGTTTTGGGGGGTTTTTTTGGTTATAATATTTTGGATGTAATTTATCATGATTAATCATGGCCAATAAACAGGTCTTAGCATTAAAAAGAAATTCAGGATACATTTGTTCATTATTGTTGTATAAGTGATTATGACAATTTGTATTCTTTTATACTTAAAAAAATGCTTTTAAGTGTGATTTATATATTACATTATTATTTTATTCTTTTTGTATTTACCGATGTTGTCACAGTCAACCTCCCTGGCATCACGGTTCCCACACCAACGCTGTTTTTGTTTCATTCCTGGTTATGTTTCCTTGTGCTTCCTTGTTTTGTTTCGTTCTGTTCTTTCCTTTCTTGTATCCCTGCCTGCAAATATGTTCACCTGTGTCTTGTTAGTCTTCATCAGTCTCGGTATTTAAGCCCTGTGTTTTGTTTCCTAGGTTGGTTGTTGTTTTGGTTCTGTGTGTAGATTTGGTATCGCTATTTCTTGTCAGATATATTTTTGCTTTGCTCTTGTTTATGCTTAAGTTTTCTAGTTTACCTCCCCAGTATCCCATGTTGCCTTGCATTTGGTTAAATAATCTACTTGCTACATGCTTTTAGTTTTATTAAAGTCATTCTGTATTTGCATCCATTTTCTTGTTTCAGTCAACTCCAGCCTGCACACATTATAGAATAGCCGACCATAAAAGGATGCCGCGGAGGGATGTAGCCAGTATCATTAAAGAGGCTTTTGACATCCTCACATTACAACTAGACTACAGAGGAGAAACGTTTAAGGAGGATGGAAGCACATGGGCTGGCGGACACCTTGGACTGGCTCAATGAAAGGGAAAGTTCCAAGGTGGGAGAGAGCTGGATCAGGAGTATTACAGGGGATACTAATGCCCTGCTAACCAATTATGGTAAGGGTCCACAATGGAGTATTTTGGCCCAGCCTCCTGGGTAACTCCTTTCACCAGAGACTGTAAGTGTTAAGATTAGCTGGAAACGGCACAAGAACAAAGGATCTAAAGTCCAGCCTGAGTCAGTCCCTGTGTGGAGGCATCCAAGTATTTTGGGGTGGGACTCGATGCACCTGTGTCGGGTTCTTAAGGCTCATCAGGCCTGCCCCATAGGACATGTAGGGAGGTCTGTGGGCCTGAGGGAGAGTGCAGGGGCTGTTCTTTCTTTCTGTTCCCCTATAACACAGCCTCCAGACCCTGGCAAGAAACACGCCGGCCAGCCTCTGGACCCCAGCGTGGTTGTGGGCACTCACGCTGTGTGCCATGCTCCTCCGGACCTGTCAGATTTGCCGCTGATCATCACCACACCCCTGGACTCCTTGTCAGCAGCTGCCGGGCATCCGGATCCACTGTCTGCAGCAGCTGCACCTTAGGGCCTGCTGCTGACCAATGCAGTGCCCCTGGACCCCTTGTCTGCAGCAGCTGTACATCTGGACCTGCTGCCAGCAGGTGCTGCATTGCCGGACCCCAGCCAGACTCTGTTCCCTGTGTGGAGTACGCTGCCCTGCCAGTCCCTGCGTAGAGGTTGTTGGTCTGTCAGTTCCTGTTCCCAGAGTGGAGGAAGCTGCTTTGCCAGTCCTATCCCCATGTCTCCTGTCAAACTTGTCCCTGTGGTCACTCCTCGAGGCTCTCCTGTACCCCTAATGTCTCCTTCAATTGGGCCTCCTGTGACTCTTGGGATTCCTGCGGCCATACCTCGCAGCTGGTCAGTGACTCCTAAGGCCTCTATCAACCACCCAGACCCCAGTAACTCCAGAGGCCTCTCTGTTGACCTCTCAGACCCCTATGGCTCCTTTGTCTATGCCTTATGATTCTCCTGTAACTCCTCTGCTCCCTGAGGCTGCTGCGCCAGCCCCTACAACCCAGTTTTCTTCCCATCACCCATTCCTGGCACTGTGGTCATGTCTGTTGTTCCTATCCCTGTTCCTGCTGTGCCTGTTTTCATTTTGGTATCTGCATCAGTTTCTGTCCCAGTACCCATTAATGTGTCTGTTCCTGTACCTATGTATGTTCAATCCCTAATTCATTCTGTTCTCCAGTGTACTGTCCAGTCCCCAATGGTTGAGCATCTTGTCTTGTCTGCTTTGGCTCCTTGTTCTTTTAGGTCTGTTGTACATCCTGTGTCTGATCTTTGCCCAGTCCCAGATCCTGTGTTTGCTCCTCATTGTGTGTCATCGCCAGTCCCAAGTCCTCATATTATCCCTGGTCCTGTGTCTGCTCCTCATTGTGTGTCATCGCCAGTCCCAAGTCCTCATATTATCCCAGATCCTGTGTCTGCTCCTCATTGTGCGTCATCGCCAGTCCCAAGTCCTCATATTATCCCTGGTCCTGTGTCTGCTCCTCATTGTGTGTCATCACCAGTCCCAAGTCCTCATATTATCCCAGATCCTGTGTCTGCTCCTCATTGTGCGTCATCGCCAGTCCCAAGTCCTCATATTATCCCAGATCCTGTGGCTGCTCCTCATTGTGTGTCATCGCCAGTCCCAAGTCCTCATATTATCCCTGGTCCTGTGTCTGCTCCTCATTGTGTGTCATCGCCAGTCCCAAGTCCTCATATTATCCCTGGTCCTGTGGCTGCTCCTCATTGTGTGTCATCGCCAGTCCCAAGTCCTCATATTATCCCTGGTCCTGTGGCTGCTCCTCATTGTGTGTCATCGCCAGTCCCAAGTCCTCATATTATCCCTGGTCCTGTGTCTGCTCCTCATTGTGTGTCATCGCCAGTCCCAAGTCCTCATATTATCCCTGGTCCTGTGGCTGCTCCTCATTGTGTGTCATCGCCAGTCCCAAGTCCTCATATTATCCCTGGTCCTGTGGCTGCTCCCTACCTTACCTCGTATTCGCTGCCAGATCCTTGACTCCCCTTGACTCCAGCACAGGTTCATCTGTGTCTCTTGTTAGTCTTAACCAGTGTCCGTATCTAAGACCCATGTTTTCTTTCAGTTATTGTCAGTTATTTTGGTTTGCTTGGTTGTGTGTAGATTTGGTATCGCTATTTCTTGTCAGCTATATGTTCGCTTAACTCTTGTTTATGTTTAGATTTTCTAGTTTACCTCCCCAGTGTTCCGTGTTGCCTCACGTTTGGTTTATATTCTTTGATTTTTGTTTGTACACACTTTTAGTTTTATTAAAGTCCTTCTGCATTTGCATCCATCTCCTTGTTTCAATCAGCTCCAGCCCGCGCACGTTACAGATGTAAATTCTTTTTGTATTTTAAATATTTTTTAAAACACTATATATACATTAAAGGCTGTGTAAAGTAAGTTTATTATAATTATCATATATTCTCAGTATATCACAGAATGCTTGCTTATATTAGTGGTAATTGGAAAGGATTTTTTTTTTCCGTATCAATTAATTGTGATTTACCATGTAAAATAATGTATATGAAAAATATTCTTTAAAGTTATATATTGAAAATGTTCATATTTGTATTTATATTTCAAATGATATTCACATGTCTGACCTTGTTTAAAAAAAAAAAAACAAAAAAAAAACCTAGTCAAAAGAAAGCCCCGAATTGCGCGTGATTATAGATGGCAGAATCATGTCAGCATCCGAACTCTCCCTCTAAATTCGTCCTGTAGGGGGAGACAATGTCCTCCAAATGAAATGACCAAACGCGTTCGTGAGACGCAGTGCCAAGTTAATTTATGCGTATAGTTAAATGCCTACGAAGCAGTGAATGGTTACCTATTGGGTTTTCGCATATAGATATTAAAACCAGACATAAATTAGCCTACAACAGCACATTGAATTGTATTCTCAGACTATTGCATGCACATAACTAAACACTTGGCTTTGTAGCTATAGCATAACTACACTAAATTTGTCATTTTATATTTACATTTAGTCATTTTCCATTTTTGTATAAATAATAGTAGTGATGTAGCAGGCTGTACAAATTAGTTGTCTACGTAACAGGGGCTGTTTCTCTGTCATTTCCTACTTTTTAGGTGGGGAGGAGTCGATTTGTACTCCGGTGGGGGTGAGGGACGTCACAGATGTCCCCGGTTATCGGTCCTTCAGAATGATCAACAGAAAACATGGACTGGTAAGACGGGGGCGTCTGCATTTTCTTCCGCTCGTAACATATTACGAACGTCTGACGGTACCTGACTCTCTGAAACACAGACTTTGAAGAGCACGTGGATTTTACATAGATTGTTCTCAAAGGCTTTCCACGCGGGAGCACTCGCGTAGAAGATGGATGTAAACTTTGTGCAAATCGGCGGCGTTTTAACAATCATCATCCATACAGTCCTGCTGTCATCAGCCACACTTGAGCCTTATGACTTACTTTACCACAACGGAATTGAAGCTTTTTCCAGAGGTGATTATACAAATGTTGTGCGATATATGGAGAAAGCGCTGAGGAGTTTCAGTGAAGTCCATGAGACCAAAATACGATGCAGACTTAAATGCAAAGATCAACATAGCCTGGACAGGTTTCTAACGGACCTTCAATTATTTGACGTAATTCTTCGAAGAGCCGCGTGTTTAAATGACTGTACTGAAAGAAAAATTGGACCTCAGTCTATGCATAAAGTTACCGAAGAAGTTACCCAAGACTTCAATAGAAGAGTCCCTTACAATTATCTTCAACTTGCGTACCAAAAGGTAATGAGAAATTAACAAAAATGGTTCATTTTCGATTCAGTTAATTGACAAAATGATCACCTGATTACTGAATGACGGTCTCTTAAGAAATGTTTGCGTGATGCTCAGAACAAGAATGACGCCATAGCGAGAGAATCGTCTAGACGGTGCAGTGAGCGGTGACGCGACTGCGGTTTTTAAAACTTCACATAACCACCTATATAATACTTCTATTGTATTAGCCCGGTTCTGCTCATTCTGTTAAGTAGCTATTAACTAAAACATATTCAGTAAAGATATTCGAGATTATTCGGGGAAATTAGGCTATATATTCACTATATAAATGTACGCAATGTTTTATTATATTAACATAACATTTTGAATAAGGTTGTACGGTGTAGTATGCCAAAGATTATTTTAATCAAGGCATTTCAATGACGTCTTATAAAGCTTACATTATTAGATGCTCAGTTCTCACTTGCTCACTAAGAGTTGAACATTAAGGAGGTCTTTGATATGGCAGCTCATGCCTGAGAAGCATTGTCACCTTGACTCCTTACTGAATTGGACTGGCCAAAAGCCTAATTCTCCATGAATTATAGGCATATATACACATACATTGCTTATTAGCTAGCAGAACATTTCAAACAAGTGTTTTTCACTTTTAGGATATAAGGTGATGAAGTGAGTTGTGCTCCAATCTACCCATAAAGAGGCCTGAAGGAGAAAGCCATTACTATAAATGGAATATCTTATGCTGGATCTAGGAATAGCACACAGAGTCGGGCATACATATATACACACACACACCTCCATAACCATATACACCACACCCCTCATTGTTTAGTTTTTATGAACTGGCATGATGGCAATATATGAAAGCAGCCTGCACTGCACTACATCTTGTATCAGGGCAGAGATCAGATGCATTCCTGGTTACCTTTCTAGGCAGAAGACGTGAGAAATAACCACCAGGGTTTGTATTTTAGGTTTGATGTTTGTGAAGGTAAATAACATCTCTACACTCCTGACATTCCAGCCTCAAACATCCCTCGTACCCACCTTGCCTCTCCCATAATGGAGCTTTCTAACCAGGCTAAAAGTTGCCACAGTCACCAACTGTTCCTCCTTTGACAAGCCTGTGTGTCTGAGCAGTTCACTCTGTGTATAATTGGACAAATATTTTGTTTTCCCCTCGCGGCATGTTTGCGTTTCTTAATGGAAAGACTCTGCCTTGTGATGCTGCCTTGTGCTAGGTTATGAATGGGTAATATTTAGGCCAAGCACAGCCGTGGTCCTTGGCTGGTTCCTACCTCTGCTGGGCAAACCACAAAAAGATCAAAGCACATAAGCATATGGTTTCACCTGCCTTAACTTGGGCCCTTCTGCTTTCAGGCATCCCCTAGAGCTTCTTTGCAAAAACCTGTTTCAAAACCTTAAAGTTTCAAGTTGAAGGATAATAATGGAATTAAAAGCAATTCTTCCCTATTGGCTTCTACCTGAATAACTGAAAAACATGAGCATGGTATTCTGAAGCCAATAAGCTTTTTGGCATCAAACTGAAAAAACCCCATCTGTGTCTACCATTTTGCTGTGAATGAACCTAAGGGGATACTTCAGTTGCATTACATGGAAGAGTTACTGGAAGAAGCCCAGCATAATTTCCACTGTCCTGTACAAGCAATCATGACATTGACATTGCTTTAGTGTCTCTGACAGTAAAACAATAGAAAAATGAGGATATTTGTGTTTTCAGTTCATGACCCAGCATTAATTATACATTTCATATAATATGCAGCTTTACCTACAACATGGCAATATGAAATGTACTTGAAATGTGCTCATCATTTCACACACAAAAATATGCTTTTTGCTGCCAATGGGGCTTTGCATAAAGGTTAAGATGCACTTGTGCTGCCTGGGTGCATGTGAGGAGTGTGTGCTGAGTTTCAGCAGTGAAGAAGTTGTTCGCCTATGATTGCTATCTGTTGTATGCAGCATGACACTTCCTGTTCAGGACTCCATCCACATGGCTTCCAAGCTGATGTGAGTGCAGCTGGAATGTAGGGCTACATATTTACTCATCACACATTAAATACCTCATCTCTATTACTGAAGGGCTGGTAAATGATCCATATAGAACCATACCAACCATGTTAAAAAGAGCCAAGTCCTAAACAAAGCTTAATGCATTTATATCCAAGGAACTATAACATCAAGAATGTAATGCTGATGCCTTGGTGTATTTGTTGTGAGCACCGTCTGAACTGTGCTATTGTAAAGAATAAACTCTACATAGAAGGAAGACTCGCCAGGAAAACATGTTATGACTTTCTCACTCACTAGCATAACAATGACATACGATACAACATTCCAGATGCTGAATTTGGATAACATTTACTTATGGTATTTGCATGGCTTCTGCTGAGAAGAAGAATAGATCTTCACTACATGTATTAAACAGATGAAACTACATATACTTCACTAACATGCAGCTTCTGTGCAGCCAATCATATCTTCTTTAACAGGCCACCCTCAAATACCATTGAGCAGTTGCGCATGCTTGGAGGAAAGTTTTTCTATGAACAATTTGTGATTCAAAAATCACCCTCACTGGTCTAGCATCACAAAAACCCCTGATAAGCATCTAAATGAGCATCATAAACAGACTTCCTGTGCATTGTTGTTAGATCCTGATTTATCACTAGCTGACAAATACTTATACAATTAATGCTTTGAATTGATAGATCCCTTGTAAAAGTGGGTTAGATATCTGAAGGCCTCAGGAAGGGATGTGAACTGGACTGTGAACCTCCCGAAAGAAAGGACTCTTGGGAATTTCTGGCATGGATTAGGAAAGATCCTGTTTTAGTGGAAAAATGAGATGAGGCAGCCAGACAAACATCTGCACTGACAAATGGCTGATTGGAGTGTGGAACCCTGTTTCTGTCACTCCTGGCTTATGCTGCTTTTATTTGGACTGCAGTCAGTCCATCACTTTTTCCACAGTAGAGGTCTAAGGTTCAGTGTTTTATTCAGAAGTAACTTTGCATAAATGTATATACAGGAATGTACCTTTTTAATCGTTTTCCATTCCCTTCCCTTGTTTCTCACATCCCAGACATCTGTTTTAATATTTTGTTTGAATTTGATGTATTGGATATACTGTATCTGAGTTTCTTTTCACAGCGGTCACAGTCTAATGTCAGAAACATTTATCTATATTGAGAAATTTTGCAGGGGGGACGTGGGTTTACAGATTTAGAATTTTAGGGATGGGATTTTCCATGATGCGTCATGTGATATCATTCTCCCTCAGTTTTTCACAGTGAACTAAGAATCACAGAGCTGGACAGTGTCTCGGCAGCCAAGATGTAACATGTCATTCTTTAATAGACAGGATGTGAAATAATGTAATGTCAGTTTTTTGAGCTGCCTTTAATCTAATCCTATAATGAAGGTGATTTTCCCAAGGACTAAGATAATTACATTTGTTAGACTCTTTTATGCTATTACATTTATGCCATTTAGCTGTTGCTTTTTATCCAAAGCTACTTATAATTATGACTGAATACAACTTAAGCAATTGAGGGTTAAGGGCCTTGCTCAGGGGCCCAACAGTGGCAACTTGGCAGTGGTATGGCTTGAAATGGCAATGTTCCAATTATAACTTAAGTACCTTAATCATTGCGCTCCCACAATTAAAAAAAAAACAAAGTGTAATCTCGTTTTATAAAGTAAATGTAGTACCTTGAGAAAAAATGTAAAGCGCATACACATTTTTTCGATAGGTCAAAAAAATCTTTTCACCTCTAAACAACAAAGTCTTTAACCCCATGTCATATTCAAATATAAATTTCTGATTGAATTGGCTAAAAGTGAAAAAAAAAAAAGATGTCTATACCCCTTCTACAGCACTGTGTCAGACCTGTATTCTGGAGGAAGGGAATGAGGGATTCTTGGGGTAGAGAATGGGGGAATCTGGAAGAAATGCATGAGGAATATCACTGCAGAGAGGGCTGTGGAAAATCAGGCAAATGCACCCTTTCTAATTGCAGTGTTTACACTTGTAACTTGATACATTTGTTCAGTGTGTTGTATAGATTGCATTTTTGTGCACTGGGTGGTGGTTGCCTTCATGGAAAATCAATTCAGTAAGCCCTCCTCCGCGCTGTTGATTCAGTAAGTCCTCCTCTGCAATGCTGATTTACTAACTCATTCTCTGAAGTGTTGATTCAGTGTGCCCTCCTCTACAGTGTTGATTCAGTGAGCCCTCCTCTACAGTGTTGATTCAGTGTGCCCTCCTCTACAGTGTTGATTCAGTGAGCCCTCCTCTACAGTGTTGATTCAGTGAGCCCTCCTCTACAGTGTTGATTCAGTGAGCCCTCCTCTACAGTGTTGATTCAGTGAGCCCTCCTCTACAGTGTTGAATCAGTGAGCCCTCCTCTACAGTGTTGAATCAGTGAGCCCTCCTCTACAGTGTTGAATTTTCTGTTGTTGGTGCAGTAGCAGGATCATGCATCTTGTGGTGTCACTGAGATAAAGAGGATGTTAAGAAGCTGAGATTCCACACTACCACAGTGGAGAGGGGGAGTCTGCTCTAAGAGTGTCCAAAACCAGTGAGTGTTCTGCATACCAAACTCTGAACATCCTGTGCTGCACATCCAGTGAGTATTTTAAAGCAACATTTGTGTCATAAAACTGATCTTGTTCCAGCTTTGCATATATGTGAGTACTTTGTACTCCCCCCTTTTTACTTAATCAAAAAGTTGATTTTTATTTTATTTAAAATTAACTTTCTTAACTTTCTTTTTATAGAGCAAAAACAACCTTTCATTAGCAAAAATATTTCTAATGCAATTGTTGCATGTTTGCACCAGCTCAGATGGGTAATGGAAGGCCATATCCTATTGATCCCTCCCTTTAAGCCATGTTGAAGTCAGTCTGGAGAATAACTCTACTCTCTTTCCCACTCTTCTCAATGATAGGAGTGTAGAAAGAAGAAGCACGTGGGGGGGGGGGTTGTAGCTGGGGACAGTTTTCTATACCCTTACACAGTCCTCACATACCCTAACATCTGATTCTAATGTTCTAATGAGCACACCTCTTCCCTAAATCTCACCAAGAAATTGCACAGCTGCCTGAAATCTACACATTAGTGCACACTTTAACAAAGGTTTTTTGTTTTTTGTTTTTTGCGGGGGTGTGGTGCAGTCATGTGCCTGAAGGAACAACAGTCACTTGTTTTCCGGCCCATAATTCAGTGTTATCCCCACACCAGCCCAGCCCCTGACTGTAGTGTTTTTTGTCTGATATTGTGTTGGCTGTTGAATAACTTGGCATGTGAAGCCTGGTGAAAAATGAGAGTTTAATTCTCTTCAAAAATTGTTAGATGTGCAAAAGAATGGTGCATTACTCTTTTTCTCATTTTATTCTAAATTGAATAAGTTGATAGGTCTCTTTATTAGTCATTGTTCATGAATCACATAAACTTTGAGCCACTGTTGGAAAATTAACACCTTTCTTGCTTAACCTTTTATTATTATTATTATAGTGTTCCTTACAGAGGTCTGATCAGTATGGGAGATTATTTTATATTTCGGTATAAGAGCACCCTCAGTGTTAGATTTGTTGTCACTTATAAAGACTGGATCTGATTTTTACACTGCCATAATCATATGAAACTGTGTCTCCATTTTAGTGGTTTAAGAGCTGAGTTGTGTCTTAATTTATAAAGTTGAAGAAAAACAGGAAATCCACTATGCGTTCATCTTGGCACTGCTTTGTTAGATTTTTTTGTCATGAAGATAAAGATAAATTAGCAATTGAGATTTTCTACCAGCACAAATGGTTTTGCAATTGTGTTTGTGCAATATGTTTTGCTTTGTACAGTGGGTTTATTGTCTGTTGACAATAGCTATAATGGCTAAGATAGTATCATTTTACTGAGAATAGAGGGAATGGATGCCAATTTACTTATGTTATAGTCCCTTATAACCTCAGAGTCACAAATAGTTGAGTCTTTCCATTCATGAGATTTCAACCTTCACACACTTTTTTTAAACCAAAAAACAATTTTCACAAGTTCTCTTAACAACTGGAATTATTGTCTGTTTCCATTTGTCAGATGAAGTTTCATTAGTGTTTTGTTTTACACCCTCACTGTTACAAGGCTTTCAACAAGCCTATTGGTAGACTAATTAAGCGATTTTATCCTAATTGTTAGGTAAGGTTGTTTAACAGTGGCCTGTTTATGATAAGAGATTTATGCACATTCTTTGCTATACTTTCAAAAAGCTAAGGAAGGCTGGAAGTGCTACTACAGTATATGCTTATATTGAAGGAGTCTGATAAATAAATATTTCATTCCATGGAGATATTAAAATTGTTTGGTATGGTGCTACTTTAAATCAAATGAATGTATAATCTATGATAGATTATAGAGAAACTATTATCAAATAGGGTCCAAAAATAAGTTTTATGCTAACAGGGTATTTGATTAGCAGGCAGCCTGAGTGCTGACACTGAGTTCTAAACACAGGCATAAGCTTGATTGTAATGGGAGGACTGAATATTGTCCAACAATTTGTATTTTGTGTAGAGAAACTTGTTCTGCCTCAACGCTAGTATTAGATCTTGGAGAATTACCGCAGGCATTTGTTCAGAACATTATTCATCATTTAAGATGACCAGTGTCTGCGAAGCGCTCAGCCTAAAGTAAAAAAAACGTTCAAGCCTGCGTTTCCCAGTTCCTCCCAATTCCCCCCACTGCTCTCGGTTTGTGTTTGCCCATCTCTGACCCACCTGAGTCATGTCCTCAGATAAGTATAAATCCATCCACAAGCTGAAGCAGGTGTGTTTGAACATGGAGAACTGAAAACTTTTCAGTGCTGAGGGCCTCCTCGGCTGGAGCTGGGAAAACCTAGATTTGAACAATTCCCTTATATGCCACCAACTTTGAGGCTGACTTACTAACAGTTTAGCCAATCATCCCTAGCATTAGCCCTCATTTAGGACACCATGTCTGATATTGTAAAAATAATCCACATAATCTTGAAATTGGGTAATTTAGAGTTTAACAGTGACAGCCTCATGTTAAGTCTGTTCCACACCCTGTGTTACTCATCCTGATTTTATCTTGGAAAATGCCTCCAGCATTGGAAAGTTTGTAAATGTTCAGAAGCGGAGAGAGGTTTAAGTGGAAAAAAAAATAAAATAACACAACCAATTACACACTGTAGTTATAGCCAAATGTTTTACCACTGTTGCTTCTCCAAAGATGGCCAAAGTCATCTTTTTTAATTATGTATATATACTAGCTAAAGTATAGAAGTAAAATGTGAAAGTTATGGTAGCTATTTAGAGTAATGCTAAAAAACATGATTCCTCTACCCTTTGGCACAGATTCTACATATCTCTAAAACTATTGGGTGCCATCTTGATAATGCCATTAGATGTATATTTTTCATGTTTTTTTTTCTGACGGTGTTGCAAACCTGACTCTTATGACTATCCCATGTTGACTTAGGTTATGGTGTTGATTTAAGGTACCAGTGAACCACAGACCTGCGCTGTCTGTTTTTTTACAGTTGCCCTGTGGGATCTGGTATTGAATGATGTGGACTGGATTTTGAAATAGAAAATGATAGTAAGGCAGTGTAGAAGCAACACAGTGTAGAAAAATTCAAAATTGACAGTTGCAAGAGCACTATGCTTAATTATTCAGTTGTATTATTTCCTTATCATGAATGATCTTCCATAGGTTTCACCCTATGGAAACACTCTACAACAAGTGTGATGCAAACAGGAAGGTGAAGTGACTGGCTGCAGTGTACAGTGATGTACGAAAGCTAAATCAGGGAGGAATTTTTACACTCCAGCTCAACGAAATCAGGTCTGTTTTTCATTCATCTTGAACAGACTGTTGGTCTCAGTCTGCAGGACAACACTCCGGTAGCATCTCTCCGCCATCATGTGTGTAGTTACACATATTGTGTACCTAGGACAGGAATAATGTGCCCTGTTAAGACCTTACAATTAGATGGTTCTGCCTGAAAAAAGACTCTCTTTTCACTTGGAACTCCCTTACTTAGCTGTTAGGCTAACCATTTTATTATTTTATTTATTGATTTATTTTTACTTCTCTGGTTAAAAACACTGAAATTATATGAAACGTGCACTCGAAAGGATACAGGTGTTTTACTGTACTCAGTCAGTTTTGATCAGTGTACTCAGTAAGTCAACTTTTATCAATGTGTTCGACTTGGTTATGTTCTCTGTATGGTAGATATGCCATGCAAGCTGTTCAGTGTCAGTCAGAGCTCTAAAGTAAAGCGGTGACTCTGGGAGACGGCCAGCCTGGTAGTGAAAGACTCACTTCACTGTTTAATAAGGCAGCAGATGTCAGATGTGTGCTGGTTTTAAACTGACCTTTTTTGTCAGAACGGCCAGTACTAATGTATTAAATAAAACTTTCCAGAAATGTACAATGTCAAAGCACTGCCTCTTAGTGCACCTCTTAAAGTTCCTTCCAAGAATTAATGCGGTTGAATTCGAAGATTAATGTGTTCACTCTGCCAATAATAATTTCAGCTCCCCCATTCGGAACGTGATGTGGTTAGCTCAGATGCCTGGGCGTGTAATAATTTGTCAGATGTTTTCCATGCAAGGCTCTCATTGAATTTCCTAGGGTGACTGGGTTTTATTCCTGCAATGTCAGGCTACTAGCAGCCTGTGATATAAGCCATGTCTAAAATGCTCTGTTGAGAACTGCTCCAGTAGTTAGGAGTCGTGATGTGAGCTGTATTCCCTCCATCCCACTAGCAGGATAGAGCGTACCACAGGACTACAAAGCTGTGGAAAAATCGGAAGTTCCTAAGGTTCCTCTGGGAGCTCTTTTGCCATTTTAGTAAAAATCATCAGTTTCCAGCTCTGCGGGGTGCACAAGCATCCTGAAGCCCTGAGACTGTCTAGACATCTGGGGAAGCATACTTGAATTTCATTAGTTTCCACTGTTGGCCTTGTTCGCTCTCTATCCTCATATCCTCCCTCAGCACTGTGTTACCTTTCCTTCTGGTCTAATTAATCCATGTATCATATGTACTACTTTGAGACTTACATCAGTTGCTGGGTCTCTGTCTTAGCATTCCTGTGGAATTTGGAGGTGCTTTTAACTGAAATATCTTTGATTTACAATACAGTCAAAAAGAGCGATAGAGCTTAGTGGTGTTGACAAGTGCTCAGTGTTGAAGTTTAACCTGAAGGGTTCCACTGGGAAATAGCAGTGGAACTCTGTGTGTTGAATTCTACTGCCTGTCCATTGGGATTGCATGCCAAAATCATAACAGTCTTCACCTTCAGATCACCTAAGCATGCAGAGCATTGGAAAAGCATGGACTCAACACATGTGTGTAACTTTGCTTTGAAAAGTGCTGGTGACAAGAAAACTGGGCGACGTAGTCAACTGTCCCTCAAATTCGCTTTTCCTGTAGGACATCAAGTCCTTGGGCACACCTGTTCACTGGACAGAAATAAGTGCTGAGAAAGAAAGAAACTCACGAAAGGTTTTATGGCAGCGTTAGTTAAGCCTATCAGTGTTGAACAATACAAGTATCCGCACAATTGTTTAAAATATGTTTGTAGTATAATTGTTTTCTATTTATTTTTATTTAAAAGAAAAAATTGGTTTAGTTTCATAAAATGTCATAAAAAAAAAAAAAATCCCATTATTTTGGAATCGTGTGATGAGCTAACATACAATTATGACTGTTTTCTGATTCTCTCAATAGGAACATAAGTTTTGTTTTATTAACTAAAACATGTTATATTAAATGTTATATAAACTATTATAACATGATGGAATATTTTCAGGGTACACTTTCAAAAGGTCATGGGGACAAAACCAACCATAGCCCTACCTCATAGCCCTACCTCTTATAGAGGGCATACGTGATGTTTAATTCACTTCCAAAACCATTAGTGCCCAATGGGCCTTGCACAGAAGCAGTGCATTATGGTGGTATAAGTATGGCTCACCTTAAATATTTGGAAATCCTCAGTAAAAGTCAAGCAGTGAAACATAACTGTAGCTATTAGCTGCTCTGTAATTGTCTTGCTGCAATTACCCCTCTTTAGACATGGTGCCTATCCTTGTGATAAGTCATCATTTATCCTTGTGATATGGTGCCTATCCTTGTGATGTTCAGGCTTGTAGAGTTTGTAGTGTCGTCTTTTCTCCTGGCTCAACAACCACACTTTAAAAAATTCTGTATTTATCCTGCCTCAACTCTCTGAGCCATATGTTGTGTTTTAAATTGTGGTGTTACTGTAACCTTGATGGTAAGGTACTCTTTCAACCAAGAGACTGAAAAAGTAGGCAATGTACTGTCCAAGGTCCTTACAGTTCCTTTAAGATCGTTGCCACACCTGATGGCATTGTATCAACAAAAGCAACCTTGACATTCTCACAGCCAGGGCATGGCTTCTCTCCTTAAAACCCTAATCTGAATGTCAGATGTTGTAGGGGTTTTGAACACATTCCATGAGTGCTCTGGGCAGCAAGCTCTTTGTTTGACCACATTCAGGGTTACTGAATCTGACCCATCAAGAGACATGGTGCTGACTGAGCCAGTTCCCACTCCTTAGTGAAGTATGATGTGAAAATGAGCTTTGCAGAGGGAAATCCCATCTCTCCATTTGTCTTTCTTCTCCCCAGTGTTGGCACCCCTGCTGTCTTGCCCTCTGGCCTATGTATACGTCTCACCTACCTTTCTGCCCTCCCAAGTAGAGGGTTTGTTTCAAAACAAAGACAGCTGCTCTTACAGAGACAGGTCTTGTGAGTGATAGGGAAACCTGTGTAACCTCTCTGGATTCAAGCCAGCACTGGTGCCATAATCAGAGTTTTTAAATCTGTTCTTGTTTGTAGCACAGTTGTGGTGTATTTCCACAACTTTAGGGAGCCTTTGTCACTGCTCTGTTGAGATGACACCACAGCTAAGAACTGAATCTAGTGAGGCCAAGTTACAAACACAAAATAGAAGACCAGCTGAACTTTTTAAAAAATCTCATGCTTTGCATCTTAAAGGTTCAAAGTGACCCAAATGAACAAAAACCACAACAGGGATTTGGCTGATGTAGCTGTCTTCCTGTTGAGACTAAGCTGTGTGCTTTGTAACTATTTCCCAACCAATCACCGTCACCGTGTTTGAGCACTTTGTATGACTCAGGGGCTTGTTTGAAATTAAGTCCTTCATGGGTGGCCATTTTGGGTGCTTCTTACCCCACTGTGAGAAAATAAAGCCACATTGTTTATAAACAAATCATTTAGAGCTTTTAAAAGGTCTTGGTCATTGATGGGGTTATGTGTTTTGAGCTGTTTGTGATGATATTTCTGCTTGAAGTCCTTGGCTATGTCCTATGAAATACTCTGGCAAGTTCCACTCTTCTGAGTGACTCATTTGGTGCCTCCCCATACTTGTGTTGATTAAGCCACCAATTTGTAACAATACTTGCAAATATTTCTGACTTTAAATGAAACATTCACTCAGTGTGACAATTTGGTTCAGTTATGTGGTGAAATTCCCCATCAGGGCATCAGTATATTAGAAGTAATTAAACTTTTAACAATTAATTTGCTAATGTTTCCTAAAACCTAAGGGAATTTGTTTCGTTAAATTTAGATCCAGATTATTTGCCGTGGCTCTCTACAACTTCCCATTCATGTATGTAGTAAAGCAGTCTATTCATAGGCAAAAGGTGACACTGATTTTCAAAATCCTGGGAGCATTCAGTCCATTGTTTCAAGAGTATGGAGTAAACATACATGCCAAGTGCTAGTTAAAAATGTAAAAATCCATTTTTATTACCATTAAAGGTATTACTATTATGTGACGTTGGAGGCACAGAGGAAGCGAGAGGCGATGTCGAGCTGATATGCTCTTTATTTTCCATGGCAATGAAAAGAAAAGAAAAGAAAAAAGAAGTCGCGCTCAATCTCGGATACGAGTAGAGTCGTACGGATGGGCACTCGTGGTTACGGCTGTTAATGCACAGCGTTCTCCCTCAGCACCTGTAAGAATTTAAGTTTGGCTTATTTGTCACATACATAGTCATACACATTATAACTCACAGTGAAACAGGTGACTGACAGCGGGGCAGGTAAGTTGTACGGTCCCTATCTGGAATGGGCGTGTCCCTCCTGGTATGGGCTGGCCTATCGTGACATATTAAAGGCCTTACATATATGTTTTGCTTATCTAAAATGGCAGAGGCTATAAATGTAATATTATATATTACATTATAGTCTATAAATGTAATATTATAGTATGTAGTATTCATAAAGTTTTTATAACACAAAAACTGAAAAGGATGTTAATGTTCAGGGATGAATTTTCATTCTGACATGTGACACTAAATAACTCAATCCTGCATAAAATGTAATTTTTAATTATGAGTTATATAACGTTCTGAGTTAAACAGAAGCCACAATGAGCTAGTTATTGATTCATTATGATTTGAAATTTAAGAGGGTCATTTAATCATTTAAATTTATCGTTTTATCCATGAGTGGGCCATCCATTGAACAAGTGAGAACATGCCTTTACCATTCTTTTTTCATGGGTAATTAAAGCTACAGAACATGCTACTGAGAGTTTTTCACCTGCCACCACTGAACAACTTTGCATTGAAATCGTAGTGCTCAAAGTCCTTGAGCTTATAAATGGCCAAGATGTTAGTGTTACTTTATTCCTCCACTGTAGCCCTGGGATAATTTACTCTTTACCAGAATAACTCTGGAAATGTGACTGGATGGTTCATCACCATCTTTTCTGGCATACGGTACTGCAGTTGCATGTTTCTGTAAACAGGCTAGTATGTAATGTTTCAGAGGGCCCACCAGAGATGATAAAAAATTGTAAGACTTGTCTTATTTTATGGATGCAGAGACCAATTTCCCACTCCCGTGCTACCCACACCTACCAAAACACAGAGGGGAGCCAGAAGATAATTCCCATTTATTGCTGGTTGTTGAGGATACCAACTCTCAAGAAACACCATGGCTGGGGAAATCCCCTGTCTCCTACTCCTAACCAGATAGGAAGTCTCGCCTGGGGCACTCGTCACAGTCAAAAGTGGAGTGTGACTAATGCAAACACATGCTCATCTGTTCCTGCGACCACACATTTGTGTTCTGTCTGTCTGTGCCTTGCCTGGGCCAGCAAGACTTTGTGTGTTTCACATCTTGTTGCTCCAGCAGAGTATGTAAGGAGTATGAAATGTCTCATTGCCTGTAAAAGAGTTTAAGGGGGTTCATGCAGGAGCTCCCTGCAGACATTATTTTTACGTGTCATGGCTGTATGGAATCATGGCAGTTACCTCTGTTCTAGAAAAGACAACTTCTTTAAGTGCAGATTTAACAGGACCTTCACTTAAAGACCCTTCACACAGGCAATATTTGGCCTACAAGCCTTTAAATATTGTAGAACTCAGTAAGTTTTTATCAGTTAGCACTACAGTTGACTCCTTATTCAACACCATTTGAAGAGACATGACAAAAACACATGAAATCTAATTTAGGAACAATTATTTTTAATAAAATACCAAAATGAGCTTCCAAGAATTTATTAACTTAGAAACAGTAGTTTCCAGGATCCGATATTGCATCTCTTTCTTAACATAATGGAAAAATATTTCATGGTGGCTCAAGAGAAATGTAAGTACAGGAACAGAAAATGAACCTGAGTTTGTGGAAATGGAGATTTAATGATAGAGCTTTTCTTTACTGAGGTCTCATTCTCCTTTGACTCACTGGCATAGCCTGTAAAAACCTTATATATTTTTAGACCTTATACGTAGCTTCTGCTTGCACTTGTTAAACTCTTCAGTAATCAAAATATATATAGCTATTTGACATTTTACTAGACATTTTGAAACTTTAATAGTTTTGGTCAGGTGAAAAAAAAACAACTAATTAAATGTTTTCTATATGCACAGTAAAGCCATCATGTTGGTAAGATGAAACCCAGCAGCTGATTTCCAAGGTGTGTAGATATGCCCATTTGGGTTTTGGACAGTTAGGATTTAGTGGCCTGTATGTGCCTTTTAAGTTAAGCTTTTAAGGTGAAAAGGGTGAAGAAATGTAAGTCATTTACTCTGCTTGTCTAATTAGCCCAAGAGGTCTGTAACCTCTCAAACATGCTTCTTCAAGCCAGCATGCACATGATTACCTGCCTGGGCCATCTCCATGGAGATGAGTGACTAACTGTGTGACGCCCAGCAACAGTTCACTGCAGTAATCAGGCAAGTATTTTTTGTGAGTCGTCTTGCTGTTTAATACAACCTATTCTGTGCATACGTTTATAATACAATGCTCTGAGTAATGTGAAACTTTTATTAGGTGTATTAGAATAAGCCTGGGATAAAGTGCTGTCAATCTCAGTGTGATGTTTGTAAAAAAATACTGCCAGATGTGGGAATTCTGTCCGAGTCCACGGAGAACGTAATCCACTCTGGTGAATATCTAAAACACAATATTTCCTACCCACACTGAGAAGGCTTACTTACATTGTAAGTCCAGAGCAGTACATTATATCTCATTATGTTGATAACTCAGCAAACACAGAACTGGGAAAATATCCAATTTTTGTGTTTAAAAAAAAAAGAAAAAAAAAGGTTCAACTGTATACTGCTCAGCTCCAGTGTGAGCTCTGGTGCACACAACTCCAAAGTTAGCTCTGGTGCACACAGCTCCAAACTTAGCTCTGGTGCACACAGCTCCAATGTGAGTTCTGTTACACATAGTTCTAGTGTGTGCAGACTAGGTAAATCTAGTGATGTCAAACATCTGTTAGAAATCTGTTTCTGAAGTTAAAATTACTGTTTGTGAAGCTCTGTTGAGAGGCCTTTCTTATGGCAAGTGTTAGGTTTTCAAAAAAAATTGCTTTTGGGGATCCTTTTTGTGTTTTTCGCCAAGTATTTTTTAAATTGTATTCAGGATTCTCAATTTGTTGGGGTTACTTGAAAATATATTTATTAGTATATGTCATTTTGGCAGTCTGGAAAAGTCATTTATCCATGCAAGTTTTAAGATAATACAAAGGAGGATAAAAACCAGACTGTCTGATTTCTCTTTGTGAAACATATGTTTTTGCTCTAGCTTTGTGGCTGAGGTCGCCTGTAAGAAAGACGAGAAAGTGTGTGTCCAATCATAGCTGATGGAGAAGCTGCATTTGGTGGCCTAACTGCTCATTTTTCCCCTAAAATGAGCTAATCACAAAAGCTCAAAAGTTTAAGCACAAAAATCCTGGGTTCTGGTCTTAGCTAACGCAAGAATGCAAACAAATGCACAGTCCTAGCCATGAGCAACTGGCTTCTATTAGGAGATGGCTTCTCAGTCATACAGTACCGTACCACCAAGTGACACCGCCAATCTTCATCCTTCTGAAAGTTTATTAGAGGAAGTTTATCAAAATGGAATAAAAAAAAAATGCAATAGGAAATTAGAAACAGCTCTACACGATGCCGAGCTCACACCAAAGCAATAAGTCCTCTTGTGCTGTTTGGCAGCAGAGAGTAACAGCCATAGCGAATCAAATTATTAATGATAAGACATGATGGAAAAGTAATGGAGTATGGAGATCAAACATATTTGAGAAACATGTGATGAATAGTCTATTGAGCAGTATAAAATAACACAGTTCAAGAAAACACATCTTTCCTCACTTCTCTTGCACTTTAGAACACCAGCTCAGTTAAATGTAGAAATATATAGATTATCCTGCTGTCAGTACAAATGAACAGAGAAGCATGTAACACATTAACTGGTCACTTGATGCATTGACTTGTGGTCAAAACTCACTGCCAATCATGACGTGCTCCTGTGATTATCCTTTTCTGCCTTTTTCCTAAGGCATTTTGTTAATATTTATTTAACGGATTACTCAGTGGTCATCAGCACGCATTATCAAGTCTCACTGTTGCGCTGTGGAAATACATTCTTTTTATAATGATCAGGTTGAACATGCACTGCACATGCTACTTGCTACATGATGGGGTGTTGTGAGATGACAGGTAATCTGCCTTGCAACCAACAATAAACCAGTAATATGCTATCAACAACCAAAATGTAAAGCCACGCCACACTTCCACTAAAATAACTGTATTGAATTGCTTCTTTTTACTAATAATTTGTTGAACATAAGGTGGCTTTGGGAACCCCGTGCCTTTTTTTGTAGGAGACGCACAACAAATCTCAACAGGCATGAGCTTTGAACCAACTGCTCTGTTTCTGTTCACCATTACAAGGCTCACAGAGAGGGTCAGCCTGCTGATGTCATCGTCAGGCAAAGTCGCGTCCACACACACCGACCCCCCCTCTCAGTGGTGCTAGATTTTTTTTCGCCAGCACTTCATCATTCTTCTGTGTGCTTTTGTTCCCCCCCATAAACTCAGTGCAAACCAAACTGGACATAATTCTTAGAAGCACATGCCTTTCTCTGGCCCTTTTCTGCAGCACAGGGCCAGCTAGAGAATTTCTTTATTTTATTGTATGAGCCCACCTGCTTTCCCTTCCACTCTTCACAATGTGCTTCGTAATATTCCAGGCGGGTCTGCCGGACCTAAATGATGGATTAGCCCCTCTTTTCTCGAAGTTGGCTCAGTGCGGAGGCGACCTGAGAGGGAGGTTTAAATCGTTAGCCACTAGGCTGCATGCTGGCTGACCTACAAACCACATGCTGAGCATTCATTCATGCCTGATAGGTGTAAGATAACAAGGGGAATGTTTTAAAGGGGCATTGGGAGGGAAGGAATTAAATTAGAACTTTAGCAAGTTTCATAAGGTTTTGAGTGTCTCCCCCGCCCCCCAGTTAATGAGTATTTGAATTCTTGGAATACCCCAGTTTAAGACTTTGGATTTGTTAGAATTAAAATTCTGAATCACATGAATGACCCGATTGTGCATTGTGTATTGCACATTGTACAACATGGCTGCATTCCAGAGAAAGGTGATTTTATTTTACTGTTGGATGTACAGATCTGGTTTTAAATAGCCATTTTCTGTCATGCTTTCCGCATAAACTAAACCTTACATCATAAATCAGCATGTTCACAGAGCAGGTGTGAAATCACTGACACATTGACCCCTTTTCCCTGCTTGGCGTCCTCATTGCAGTCATTCATCATAAGCCAGTGGAGTTCCAATTAGCAATTATGAGGAATAGTTTTCTGCGCCCACCACAATTTACCACGCTGTTTCTTAACTGACTGTGTTTTATTAGCACCAGCTGGCCAATGATGGCTCCACCTGGGCATTTGTTTGGCATTTGGAGGATTACTTATGTTGTGTAGTTGCTGCACACTGTACACATTTTCTATGGCTGGGAGATAATAGAAGTAGGTGCTCTCAACCTTAGAAGTAATATGTCCCTGTTGGTAATGGTGAGACGTGAGAGAAAGCTTCGTTTTCAGGCCTGTTAAGATTTGGCTAGTTTGTATCACTCATGGCTGTGACTGACCCTTTTTGTTTTCCCATCCTCATTTCTGTTATTTTTTTAATCCTTAATAGCTACTTGCCTTTCTTGTCTGTGCTGGACCTCTATAAAGCAAACAAGTTTCTGTGTACCTCTTTTCCCGCGAAGAAAATAAATGGAAATTTAACAGAAACAAAGCACAAAATAAATATATATATACACACACACACACACACACACACACACACACGCACGAGTTGCATTCCTCATTAGGAATGTTGGTCTCTGCCATGGGGGCTCTTCTCTCGAGCAGCTCCCTGCCAGGATCTTAACCATTGCCCCCACACAAAAACAACTCAGCCATTCCCCCCAACCCCAGAACAACAGCCCTCCCCCATTCCTACTGCCATTTTGTCAGCCAACTGCCTCTAAACTGTATCCTGAAATGCAAGATGTGTGTCATTATGTGCCCACCACAGAGCCGAAGATTCATTAGGGGGCGGTTTGCCCTAAAACCACGCTGTAATAAATAATGTAGCATTAATAAAGAAGGCATCTCAGCATGCAAGAGCTCTCCCTAGTTGTGTGACAATGTGGGATGACCCAGGCTGCTGCATCTTTTTTAAGATGCTGAGCCACTCAGTATGCTTTTACAGCCAACTGCTTGTGGTCAAGCAGATGCGTCCTTGGACTGCTGTGTGGTTTATAGCAGCAGGGCACATTTTCTCACCATGAGAGCATAACAAGCTGATCCCCAGCCACATCTCATCCATTGCCCCCCAGCCACAAAGTGCTGGTCTTAGCCAGATGAGCTACTCCAAGCACCTCTTTCTGATTATTAGATCTACTGAAATCCTACTGACATCTTTTCTCTCCCTCTAAGAACAAAGATATCCTGAAATAGAAATGCTGCTAAGGTCTTTAGTCTTGACAGCAAAGCTTTGTCAGCATGGACCCAACTCCACAAATATTAATAATGTAAAGCCCTGTGAAACTCTCAGACCTGGCTTTGAAGAAAAATAAAATACACTTGGCATATCTATAATTTAGGAGAAAACAAACGTTGTTTATGCTTGTAGTGATTTATTTACGTATTTTGTAATAAAGAAATATACTTTTTGCTTTTTAAAGAAAGTCTGAAACTTTTAAAAAGCCTTTTGAAATATATGCCCAATATCCACTTGGTTTTTCAATTTCCTCTTGTTCTTCAGTACAGAGCACACCTGGAAAGGATCAGAAGTAGAATAGTATGGGATCCACTAGATCAGATAAAAACACTCAACAGATAGTTGATGACTATGTAAGATTTGTCTTACACGGCAGTCAAAATGTCATTTAAGGCATCGGGCAGTATCCTGTACACAGTCACAAAATGTCACCGCTTTAAAGTGCTTTCATTTAAGCCGATGATGTACATACAATTACTTATCTTGTCTGCTTGCCAATCACAAAAACAACTAAAAATGAATTTGAGCTACTATAGATAGATTGATTAACCTAATCCATGGTACCTCTGCAGATATTTTCTTTGTGATGCAGTTTTATTTGTTAACAACAAAATTACTACTCTAAGAAAAACATTGCAAGTAATCTCCCCCCATGGTTTTCTTTCATCATACAGCAATGTAATAATCTCCACTTTTTCATGTATCTGTCTAAATTTTTACATAGGTCATATCACTTTTAAACACTTTTGACCATTTCCTCATTCATTTATTAAGCAACTTTTTTTGGCTGATAGACTGACAATATTCAGGACATCATTACAATATGGAATGTACTTACATAGTCTCAAAACTGTTCTTGTTAGGCCTCTACTGAATAAAAGAAACCTTTACTTATCAGTGCTTAGCAACCAATATCAATAACCAAGACTGATATAAAAACATTTATTTTCTTGGCAAAATATCTGAGAAGGTGGTTTCCATTCAGTTTTTATTTCACCTCAAAGAATGTTACAGAAAAATTCCAATCCGTTTCTTAGGCCGTGCATAGCACCAACACAGCACTTCTCAAAATTTTAAATGATGTGGGAGTTGATTGTGTGTTCGGTACCCTGTATGTCTGTAGGTCTCACAGACCTTATCACTGCTGTTAGAGTCAACCACGAGATTTAACCAGAACTGCAGTGGCCTCTCTAGTGGGGTAGCCTTTCTGGTGCAGTGTAGACTGGATCATATTCTGTTTAAGTAGACATGATTACTATGTTGCAATATGTACTTGCATATCTAAGCAATATGCAGTACTCCACAGTGTTCCACAAGTGTCAGTTCTGGGCCCATCATTATTTTATATATTCCTGTTTCCTCTTGCTGATGTAATCAGTAGATATAACATTTGCTTATCCAAGCTATGTCCTTGGCACCTGATGCCTACAAATCTATTGAAAAAATCTACTTGATGTTTCAGAACATCCTGAAATCGAACAAAGAAATGACAGATGTTCGGGTAGAAGAAATAAATCTCAGAGGACAGATATAGTTGTATATGTGGATTCCATGTCTGTGAAGACCAAAAAGTACATTAAAAAGCTGTTGTTTTTGACAATGACCTCAGTTTCAGGAACCATATTACTGAAGTCTGTAAGACATCACATTTGTGATGTCATACTGCACCTGTGCCGATTTCTTCTTTGCTAATGGTGAAAACACTCAAAGATGACTTTATTTGATCTAGGCTGGATTGTTGCAGTGCTGTCTCATATATTGGCTACCAAAGAGAAGGAATAACAATGTGCCATGAGTTCAGGATGTCGATACACCCATCCTCAAATCCATCTACAGGATACCACTATATTTCAAAGTTGATTTTAACATTTAAAGATTTGTGTGTGTGTGTGTGTGTGTGTGTGTGTGTGTATTTAATGCCATGGTCTTGCCACTTTCTATCTTAGTGATATGATTATTAGACATTCCACTGCTCTACCTCTCTGGTCTTCTAAAAAAAAAATGTATGCGTCATTCCAGAATCCTGGCTGAAGAGGTGGGGGTCTGTTTGTTAATGTGGTCCCAAGCTCAGGAACGCTCTTCCTGAAAGTCTGTGATCAGTTGACAACACTTTCAAAAACATATTCAAATGCAGTTATTCCACGTGGCATTCATATGTTTCACACCTTGAGAGGGCGCCACCAGAGGTTGTGTTCACCTGAGTACTAGCAACCTCCCTGTTGTCTGTCTGTCATCCTAGCCTTCAGCTGTAAGCATTTTATTCATTAAAGGCAATGTATTTAAGCCACCCCTGTGGCATATTCTAGTTGTGAATTTAGCTTGCAGTTAGCTTGCACTATTTAGCTTGCAGTTCTGGTTCTCTCATGTCTGCCAGGTTCTTCACCCTGTTTCCATTTATTCACCACGAGATTGGACTATCCTCTTTTGTGTATCAGAACTATCAATCCACATCTGTTTTTTGGATTACTGTTGCTGGATTTGAGTTTTGGATTTGATCGCTGTTAAATAAAATCTCCGCACCTTGTTCCACACCCCTTGTGTGGCTCATCAGTTGTTGCATCAAATAAGACTTTATCACTGATCACTTTTTTTTGTACTTTTTATAATTTGTTCTTTTTATTATCATATTCTGTTCTACTTAAAATTTTATTTTTATACTTAGAATTTTATTTCTATTTACTTTAAACTTTCCTGCCCAGAGGGCCTCTCAGGGTTCTGTGTGTTCATGAATATATATATCTGAAAGAGTTGGCACAGGACCATGTTCCACTCTTGTGTTTTCTAGCACTAATTTTTGGATTCAGGCTCACATGTTGGACCAAATAAGTTTCTCTGATCTCCTGGGAGGGGTGTTGAAGAGAAAAGGCTTTGGCTGGCTTCATAAGAGGATGAATGGTAGCATTGTATGGGCATGGACAACCCCCAATCCCCCCACCCCACCCCACCCCACCCCACCCCACCCCACCCCCCAGTCTTTTGTGTTTGCCAGAAAGGTCGGTTATGCATGAACAATGTACGTGTCTGCTATATATTTGACACCTGGACAGCATGACCTGCCCCACCCATGCTTTTTACAACCCATACCCACTGTATGGTCACATGGGTGGACTTGATCTCACTCACTCAAGCAAGAGCAGGCCATTCATTGAGGGAGGCTGTTCACAGTTTAAATATAAGACTTGAAGGCCATTGGATGGAATTTTCAGGAGGAAAACAAAAGTGTTGCAAATGATGTTGGTTATGATTGGGCTGGTTTGTGTCCAGCTGTGCTGATGGTTTGTGGTCATTAAAGGGGCCAGTATAAGTGCAGTCTTCATGGTCAAATAGTCCAAGGGAGGCTGACCTCTGAGGCCCATTGCTCTGGAAGAATGTGAAATGGAAGTTGATAGAAGCTGAACAGTAGCGACATATAGCCTTGAATGTTGTTAGCACTAAACCAAAAAATCTGCTTGAAAGGAAATACAAAGTGTGGGGGAAAATGGAACCATTTGGACAAATTTAAATTTCCTGGAACTTTTCAATCCCTCATACAAGGTTCTTAGCACTGCTTAGGTTTAAAACAAAGGAAAAGCCATGCTTAGAAGTAACAGCAAAGCACACTGTTTGTTTTTGGAAGCTCTTGAGAGAGCAAGAGTCAGTGTTTTGGAGAAAGTGAACTGAACCAACCTAAATTATAATGGTATTTTGGGATATGTATAATGTGTTTTCTAATCCTGGACAGATTTCCTTAATCTAGCATCAATTATGTATTTGCTTTAGCACACTGAATCAGATTCAAAGTACTGCTTTTCTCACAGACTTTTGTGTGAATGGCAAGGAAGTCATTTACAGGCATTTGGCTTTACCTCTATATATGCCTGCACCCTGTGGTCATCCACACCTAAATTAACTTTAAGTCAACATATCTTATTCAAACAAGAACCAGCAGAAGAGCCTGACTGAGTACCATACCACACCAAGGACACAGAACCTTCCTTTCAGTAGGGGCATCAGCTCCAGCGGTGTACAGTGGAAAGATTATCTCTTTTCCCATTTAGCCGTGCCGCAATTTTTCCAGCCGTCTTGTGTCTCCACACGCTGACCCATAATGAAAGAGGCTGTGTATGCCAACAGACTTAAAGACATTCCTCAGACATGACCTTTCTGGACGTGTGTGTTCTGAGCGGCGGCAGGAGAAGCTGAAAGGAGCTCCTGTTTTGGAAATAGGTGGGAATGAGCTGCAAGCAGACGCATGACATCATCAGCAGGCTGTCCACACGTTGCCGGCGGTTCCTGAAGCGCACGTGCCTTCTTGCACATGCACTGTGGTAGTTAGCTTGCCCTTTTTCAATGAGCTAAGAAACTGTTGATAAGTGGGGGTGAAAATAAATGTTCTGTGCTATATATGAACTGCACTGCAGACCAGATCCAGCTTCCTTTATCACGCAAAGTGGTTTTGGAAGCGCATTAGTACAATTTGTTTATTGTGTTTCCAAGGAATAAAGGTTTTTTAAAAAGTGGAGTGAATTGCAGCATTGTACACTCATACCTAGTAAAAAATGTCTAGTGTAAAAGAGTCTAGTAAAAAAGAGTAAATAAAAAACATAAATAAATTATTAGGCCAAGTATGCAAGTGAGTGCTATATAAATAATGACTGGGAAAAAATGTGAATGCAGCAGTGCTGCAGGTGTGGCTGTGGGTTAGGGTTAGGGTCAAACTGTCGCTTTTGAAGCCTTGATATCTCAAAGCTATATCTAATATTTTAGCTTTGATCTGCCTCAGTTTGTTTTGTTTTTTTGCCACACTGTTACCATGTTTGTGCATTTGGCTTCACGAGAAGTTCAGTGACGTGATCAGGATTTGTGCCTATGTCACGAGCATATCTCTGGCCTCATATCCATTCTGTTTACATTCTTCAGTAGGTGGGGGGACATGGAAGTGGTGCTTTGGCTTGGCCTTTTCCTCAGCCAAACCCCACATCAAGGTGGACTTTTCCGGCCTTACAGCCAGGATGTTAATGGTTTGTGTGTTCTGGCATGGGCTGGCCTCACAGAGTATTGAGCAACAGGTCTGCAGGTGCTCTGACTCAACTATTCACAGGGAAATATATGATTGAAAGTGTGTTGCGAGTGATTGAAAGAATGAAAGTGTGTCCTGTAGTGTAGCCTTGTTACCTTCCTACTGGACTATATCTGGATGGGAGGCAGAAATTCCCTTGTGTCCTATCCTGATCTCAGAGGAGGCCAAGTATGAACAAGCATTTCACTCCCCACTATTTTACCCCAAAGAGCTACTCCTGTCCCAAAGCGAGGCCAGGCCTGTGCCTCATTCTCAAGATCACATGGCTGTTTACTGACTTCATTTATGGAAATGAAATTCTTGAACAGGCATTGATAATAGGCTACAGACATGGCCAACAAATGGTCAAACATCATAGGGAGGATTGTGTTTTAGGTTGATCTGTTATGTAAGGTATAACAGTGTTTGGGCAGGTTGACGGCGGTGCAAGCTTGTTAATGTGTGTTTGAAGGTAGGACGCATGCTTAATGCATACCTCTGGAATGCAGATGTTGAAATCAGGCCCATGTTGAAACTCGTGAAAGGTTCCTTCACCAATATTTATGGTACCTGTATGGGAGATAAACTGCATTTCATTTATCTGTTGTGAGGTACTTTATGTTTAATTGACAAAATCTCAGAGTATTGTTCTATGTTATATCTGTAAACATAATGCATTCATATCTGTCATCTGTAGTTTGGTAGTTAGTGTATAGTAGCCGAGCCTTGTTAAAAGCCTTGTTAAAAGGTTCTGATCCCTTAATATATTTGTTATAGATAACATATACCATAACATATTTGTTTTTTACTCTGTAAATTATTTGGCATGTGTTTTGTTGTTGTTGTTGTTATTGTTTGTTTTTTCTGAAAAATGCATATTATACAAATGTGAAAAAAGCAAGTTGAGTATGTTGTTGCATGTGGAAGGTTTACAGTATGGGGGATTTAAAGGTCTGTGAAGCAATCTGAGGTCTGTATTTCTTCAGGACCGGAAAATATTAACTAACAGCCTCCCCACTTAGATTGTGAACTTATTTTCCGATTTTCATCCAGGGCTGCCCAGCTGAGACTAACTGCCTTCAAAAGTGGTCTTCAGTGTAGCCAGGCCATAAATCGGAGACCATGGTCTGCAATCCAGCTCCTTCATTCATCAAATATGTGAAAAAACCACCACAGATCAAAATTAACCATAGTTGTTTTTCCACATTTTGTTTAAAAACGCAATGCATTTTTTGATAATCACCTACACCAGCTGGTTTTCCGTGTTTACATTTTAGCACAGAACAATCAGTAACCATATGGCCTGGCTTGCTACAGTAAAAACACTCAACTTGATTAAGTGAACTTCTAGAATGGCTCATGTTTAACTGACCTGGCTGCAGCTATTCTAACGTAACATTAGTCTCCATAATTTCTCTGTTTTTACAGTTCAGCTTCATCTCCCTCACTGTGGAAAGTGCATTTCTCTCATTTTTTTTCTATTTTTAATTTGTTTCTTTTTTCTATGGTGTTCTACAAAAAAAATGGTAGTGCTAGAAATGTTCTCTGACCTTGTTATTGGAGATTAAAAGCTGGATTCCTATCCTGTGTGAGGAGTGTCAGTGTGGGAGTGTTGGTAGCAGATCGTTGACCACTGTGGATGGCTACAATTCCTGTCGTGAGTACAGGAATTGTTCTGACTGACTGCGGATAGGAATTGGCCCGTCTTGGAAACTGTTCCAAAAAGAACAGGACGTGTCAGTTGGTCAGAGCATCCCAGAGCAGAGTCACAGGGCCCCAGCCTGTAGACACAGGAGACACCCTCGTCCTCGAGGATGACGCTCAATGGTGTGAAAAACTAGAAACCAATATTTTGATGTGAGCCAAACATCACAGTCTCTGAATGAAAAGGCTTCCAACATTACTGGCTGAATACACAATAGTGAGGGTGATTATTGTGCATGTTGGCAAGACTGGCCTGAGACAGCAGGAGACTGTTATACAAGTTATTAAAAAGGGACTTTATTGAGCTCTATAACACAATTAGCAAGCACAAAATGCGGTCATTTATCAGTGGTCCTCTGCCTCCATGGAGAACAGATATATTCTCATGGCTACTTGAATTAAACATTTGCCTAAACAAAGGACACATGGCTTGAACTTTACTATTTTCTTGGTCTGCAACATATCGACTTCAAGTCGAATTGGCGCAAGCATCCCAGGAATCCCTTGCCTCAGCAGATTTCATAACTCCTTTAGGGCTCGATGTTGTTCTCTGTCTCCACTCCCCCCTCTTTCCTTGTCAGGCAGCCCTCAGGTTCAGCCTCAGCCCAGCTCCTCTACCCTCATCTACTGCCTCATCCGTACGCCCATGCCCCATACCTTCCCTTAAAAAGCATCAAGCTCCGCCACCACCTGTAGCATCCAGAAGAACGAGACAAGCACCTCAACCACCAGAAAGGCAACTAAGCTCCCTGTCTCATTGTCAGAAGAAGCTCCACCCTTCAGCATCTGCAATAACAGAAGATGACAACCCAGTTTAAGGCAGTGTGGAATGTTATTTTTTGGGTTCCTGCTGCTACAGTGGTGACATCAGCAGTGCATGTTTTCAAAACAAGCTTGGACCCAGTGTGCCTCTAATGTTTTCAGAACAGCCTACTTGTACCCAGTGTGCCTGTAATCTGTCCCAATCTCATGCTTATCAGAAACAGAAAGAACAGGGAGAACATATAAGATACTCTAAATGTATCCAACCTGCAGTATGTAAAATGTAAGTCAGAACTTTTGAAGCAAAGCACACAGGTTACTAAGTGTTTACATTCATCAATTTTATTGATTAATTTACAGATGTTATCTTTTATCTCCACTGATTTTTGCCATTTTTTAATTGCTGGTGATGCTACTATACATATTGACAATCCCATGGACAGTTACACCAAGGAACTCCTCACCATATTGGACTCTTTCATTCTCTCTCTTGCCAGCATTTGGCTGGCAACACACACTGTCAGATGAGCCTCACTTAAGGATGTATTTTAAGATTATTACAGATCATTACTGTGAGTTCGTTGATACAGTATGTGGGTCTTACTAGAACTCAAGACCAGATGCATTAGTTGTAGCTTCAACACCTTACCAACAAGCTTCTTGAAGAATGTGTTTCACTCATTATCGGCCAACATGCTTCAGATAGGAAACATCTCACTCATGTCCACACTAAAAACTGGAATTGTGGAGCCTCTCATAAAAAAGAAAAATCTGGAAGCATCTCTGTTATGTAATTACAGACCCATTTCTAATCCACCATTGATTAGGAAAATCACTGAGAAAATCATCTTCAAGCAACTTACTGGCTTTCTATCCTTATATAGCTGTCTAGACAAATTTCAGTCAGGATTTCGGCTTACTCAGTACTGAGACTGCTCTAATGAAGTTAATTAATCGCAATCATTTAAATATGCAGTCTGGAAAAGTATCAGTTCTACAACTTTGATCTCAGTACTGCCTTTGACACTACTGACCGCAAAATGTTTACAGATAGACTTGGGAGGTGGGTTGGACTCTCAGAAATGTTTCTGAAAGCAGGTCAGTGACCTGTGTGGTCCTCCAGGGAATGATTCTTTGGCTGCTCTTATATCATTTATATATGCTTCCTCATGGCCAAATCATCTTAGATTTGGGCTGCCTTACCACAGATCTTATGCAGATGACACTCAGATTTTTGACCCTCTCCACAAACAACTATGGCTCCCTCAACTCACTTTGCGAGTGCCTTGAGCATGTCAAGAATTGGATTGGCCAATACCTTCTGCAGTTGAATAAAGTTAATACAGATTATTAATATTTGGGAACAGCAAAGAGAGGCACAAACGCTTTCACTGCACAAATGCTTATCACTGTATATGAAAAAGGCCTTCCTCTTTTTAGTCCTGGAATCTCATGAGTTTTCACTGTGTAAAAGAAAAAGATGGTCACAACCTCTGTGATTTCCTCACACACATGCACATACACTCTCTCTCACACTCACACACACACACAGAGCCAAGTTGTCCTAGAACTGAACTGCATTGGGGACAGTGTTTCTGGATAGCTATAGATACAGTGTTAACAGCACAGTGCAGATCCTTAGCAATGTAGTGCTAATGATGCTTTTTACTTTACTAATTGTTACTAATCTCTCTCTCTCTCTCTCTCTCTCTCTCTCTCTCTCTCTCTCTCTCTCTCTTTCTCTGGGTTTTAGCTAAAGCAGCTGGACAAAGCAGCTGCTGCTGCTCACACTTATTTCCAGGCAAACCCTGAGCATGTTGAGATGATCCAGGACTTGGAGCAATACAAGGCACTGGAGGGAGTGGAAGAGAGGCACTTCATCAACCGAGAAGCTCGCCCACATCAGGCAAGCGACCTTTGGCCTCCCAATGAAATGGAGTTAGGGTATTGTACATATTACAGTGCATCTCTTCAGTCAGGGCCATGCATCAAGTAGGATTAAGGATTGTGAGGCAGAGAGCATCAGTGATGAGTCAGCATTCCAGAAGGAGAGAGTGAAGCACCTTTCTATCAGACGAAACAATTACAGCATTATGTCTAAGGGCTGCTTATATCTAGTACTCCCAAAACAAACCAGGTAATGCCAGCTAGTCCATTATGTCTAAGGGCTTCTCACAGTGGAAAACTCCCACCATGTAGAAGAACAAGCCACATATTTCAGTACCACCTACAGTATAACAGGAAATTATTTTAATCGGTCTTGTGAGTAAGTTTAAACTGAGTGAGGATGAAATGCCGGGTACCTGGACTAGAAGCGGTGCAGCTTTACAACATTCTTTAACAGGTCATTTGTTTGGTAAATCCTTTTCAAAGCATAGCCCTGTTTTGTTATGAAGATTGTCTGATGCCTGTGTACCAGAGCACACCGCTGTGAGCCTCTCGGAAGGCAGAGGCTGAAGTGAAGGTTCTGTATATTTTTAGAGGATTTCATGCAGTGTTATAAGGCACACATTCTTATTCATGGTGTGCCTTACAGATGAGGGAACATATATATTGGTTTGGAGCCATACTGGTTTAACTACTGTTGCCTTGGTTTTCATCCAGATGTTCAAATTTATCATTCATTTGCTTGTGTCTAGAAACCTTAGTGTTGATTTTAAAAAAAATTGTCAATACCAGTGCATCCAATTTCTTCAACCTAATCTGAGCATGATGGCTAACAGAGAAACCATAGAAGCTACTATTGGCCTGAAGCTACTACTGGCCAATTCCCTGTTGTCTACATTTAACTGGCTGGCATGCAGTTATTCTACCCTTGCACTTATTTTGAATGAAACTGCAAACTGCTGGCAGACTCACAGTGTTGGGCATTTTAGAGATCAAAACATCTTGCAGAAATTATTGTCCAGTTCTGAGCTGCTTGGAAGAAGTGCTGTATATTGGCCAGAGTCTGATTGCTGGTCAGGCTTGGCTGCCTGAGATGCACCACAGTGAGACCTTCTTCCCCCCAACCCCATGCATGCAGAAAGCCTTCTCTGCGGGGGCAAAACTGTACGATAAGGGGGAGTATGGGCATGCCGCAGTGCTCTTCGAGGAGGCCCTGGCTGGGTACTACCAGGCCGATATGAAGTGCAGAGCCTTGTGTGAGGGCCCCCAGCACTTTGAGGAGCAGGACCACACGCTCTACCGCTACAGCCTCTATGAGCTAATTTCAGGTAATCATGAGCATCTCCTCCCTCACAAGATAACACAGACACTCATGTTTCGAGCATTTTTCTGAACGTCAGCATTTTTCTGAACGTCATTTTTCTGAACGTCATCTTATAAGAACAAAACAAAGTTATTTGTATTTTTTGCATTGTCAAGGCCTTATAAAATCTTAGAACAGAGCTAATCTAGGAACACCTTAGCATTCTATAGGAAGAGACCTGGGTGTCTCCACTCAAAGAGCAGACATCATGTTTCCTGACCCCATTCTGTGGGGTTCATCATTTTTCTTTAATTTATCCAGACTTTCCTGTGTATTATTTAAACCTCTCCACCTCAGCTTTTTTAAATCAGAGGCAGCCATGTGAACATATGCTACCCCATGGCCCTGCAATGTCACAGCCCTTTAATTAACCCAGAGCAGAGCCTTGTGGGATGATGTCTAGCCACATTTAACGGCGCAGCTGGACTGGTGCGGCGCTGGTTTCTGCGCATAGTTCACCAATATCTCCATGCGAGAGGGACAGGGAGGCTGGAGGATTAATATTTTCTTCCCCACTTTGTCCTCCATTGGTCTGCATTACTGCTCAAGCTGTGAAGTTAAGCCTTGATTACAGCATACCAGACCCAGTGGGCCACCAGGTTCCGGGTGAACACAGAGTGAGCTGAGCTGATGTATGCTGACAAGCCGATGGAGAGCTGAATTTCAGAGACCCCAGTAAGAGTAGCCGTGTTGAAACATAGGGGTGCAGAAAGGCCCCTGGCCCCACAGCTCCCCTGCGATGACGACTCTGCAGGATCCTGACAACTGTGGGTATTTGTGCCTTCCAGATCACTACACGCAAATCCTGCACTGCCAGCACGAGTGCATACGAGACCTGGCCACACGACCCGGCCGCCTCTCACCCATGGAGAACTACCTGCCTCTGCACTATGACTACCTGCAGTTCGCCTACTTCCAAGGTAAATCTCTGTGCTGGCCCGAACCCTCACTTGGGTGGAGGTGCTCACCACTTTAGCATTAGCAATGTCATGTGTAAAAATGGAAAATTAGCCACCGTTCAATCACATAAATCTTCAAACAAATCCCACTCTGTTCATTTCATGTGAGCCACATGCTGCGCTTAAATTAATATCATCTTAAGGCAGGTTTTGTGGTATGGAAACACCACGCCAAAGAATTGGAATTGGCTAGACTGCTTGTTTTAACACTGCCTTGTTTAAAGTGCACATATGTGCATGATGTGAACAGAAGCTTATTGTGTGAAGCTACTAAATAGTATTTAGTCAAACTACGTAAAAGTATTAAGAACTTGCATTACGTACATCAGCAGAGTGAAGAAAGATGTGTTGATGATGTCTTTTATTAAAATCAAAAAGGATTTAATCTCACTTTTGCTTCTGTCGGCCATGTAACGTGAACATATATTTTTCCAGACAGCTAATATTTGCTTTTGCAAAGTGGTATATTTAAAACCGTTTACATCTTATTAAAGTACTAAGAATGTCCCAAAGATAGAGTCCTATGTCATTTCACCTTGAGTGAAAACTCTAAACGTGTTTTACTGGTAAGATAGGCCAACTGTGTGTGTGTGTGTGTGTGTGTGTGCGCGCGCAAGTGTGTGTGTGTGTGTGTGTGTGTGTGTGTTTGTGCGTGTGGGTGCCTGCGTCTGTCTCTGTCAAAAGTTATTTGTTATTTCCACTATCTCAGCCAAAGGTCTGCTCCTCTGTGGTCACTGGCTTGGAATGTACATGCTCAGAGTTACATGTGATACGTTTCCGAACTCCCGTGCACCCTCCAGAAGGGAAGACTCACTGCCTCACTGACGGAGGAAAAAGTTCTTCTGTAGACACTGTACACAGGCAGCCTCATAAACTGAACAACTTTACGGCATGTTCACTCTCCCTTTCTCTCACTCCCTCTTCCCCTGCCCTCTTTATGTTGTTCTCAGAGAACAAGCTGGAGGAAGCTCTGGTCTGTGCTCTAACCTACCTGCTGTTCCATGAAGGAGAGGAGTTCATGACTGAAAATGTGGAGTATTACACTGAGATTCTGGGAAGTGGGGGCCAGCCTCGCCAGGTGAATCATGAGTGAAACATAATACATAATAATAATAATAATAACAACAATAGCTTTAAATGATAATAGCTTTCAAATGCATTGTAAGGTTTCAGAATCAGATAATCAAGTAATACAATCATGATCAGATGAAGATAAATCATAAAGTGGAGCATAAAAAGAGGAAATGAAATTAAAGACGATATTTCACATATGGCAGAACAATGAAAAGCATGCAGTGATGCCAGGAACACCAAGAACTGCTACTGAGCACAGGACTAATTTCGAAGACTATAAACAGTGTAGGACACAGCACTTATGTGTGATAGCATTTAGTGTTCGCTCCCGTACAGTACAGTAAATGATACAGTCCAGATAGCTTAGTGGTAAGTAATCCAGCAGCTGAGAAAGAGGGGTGTGGGGAAGTATTGCAACACTGGAAACTGACCTCTACCGAGTCACTGTGCACTTAAATTAACAAATAAATAAACCCTTCACTGTCTTCTTTTTAACTTTAGTCAGGCCTTTTGACGAGTAGCGTTTTTTACTGGTAGTATTTTTTTGACTGGTAGTATTTGACTAATCTCTTTATGTTCACATGAGGATATATTTTTGATAGAGACTGCAAACCACTTCTGCAAGTCGCACTGGACAAGAGTGTTTGCCACATGCTGGAAATGTAAATGGGCTGGAGGTGTGATCATTTAAAATTCCATGTGACTGACTAGTCCTAGTTAGTGACTTGGCTGTGCACTGAGGGCTTGCCAGTACCAGCATCCTATAAGTGACCAGTGTGCTGGTTCTTGGCACTTAACTCTTACTGTCCCACGTGCATCTGCTGTATTTGGTGATGTCATGCTGCTCCCTGCTTAAATGTTCTTAGACGGCAAAATAACACAACGAAGTGTAACTCCGAAGGTGGTTGGTTTCTTTTTACACGGTTACAGCTGCTAAGGAGTTTATTATGTCTAGTCATGCTTGTCTTCACCATTTAGCTATGTCTGTCAGCATTTCATCCATTTTTTCCAGCACTGTCAAATTCAGAATGGAAATCACACACGCACACAGAAAGCCTGGACACTGAAACATCACAACACTCATTGAAACCGTAAGCACGTTTTGCCTTGAAAAGGCACGGTGACGGTGACTTCCTCCTGATCAGGACAGAGCGATGGGTTTGGCTGGCTGTGTTGTGCAGTAGTGGCTAAGCTGCTTTTCCTGTCTCTGGCCCTCAGAATCTTAACTGACTACAGGCCTTTTTTCAGCTGGCAGTGGAGTGAAGACTGCCAGAAGGCCCTGCATTTCAGGAATGGTGGAGGGAGGGAGGGGGGCTTCATGTCGAAACATCACAGCACTCACTGAAACCATTTCAGAGCTGTTTACATTACCATTACTGACGAGAGGTGGGTGAAATTTGCCAAAGCCACAAACGCTACCGGCTGCCACTGCTTTCATACCATTCACAATAGCAGCCTTCTCCCCTTTGCTACCACAGGAGGGGTCCAGGCCTCTGGTCTGCACTGGCACTGCTTAAAGAAGGGGGGCGCTGTGCTCCGCTTAGAGCTCTGTTTAAGGAGGTCCAGGAGTGACTAAAGGGGAAGAAAAACAGGGGAATGTTCTTTCAGTCACTCTACTCGGATACCACCGCATTTCTAACTTAGTGTTTTAAAAGAGAGCAGTGGAAAAGCCATGTCTTTAATGTGCTTTGCAATGGAAATATTCCCAAGTACAAAGGATCATCAGCCAAATGTAGGTCTTGGTTTGCATGTTTTTTAGTATTACTTAATATTACTGATCAATTTGGCCATGTGTAATAGACTACATTTAAATTCATTACCATTTAAACTAATTTAGGTCTCATTTGGGTCTCACTTTCTTTCAGCCCAAACGCTAGAGAGCTGAGATGGTCAGTCAGCACAGGCTCTTTGAGAATAAGCTCGCTTCCCTTGATTTTGCAGGAGGCTGTACAGTATTTGAAGAGACACAAGCAGGAGTTGGAGCTGCTCCTCATCGGCACTTCGAACATGGGCCTAGCATACACCCAGGGGGTGAGCACATTTCCGCATCCCACACAGTGACGAGCTGGAGCCGACTGCCTCCTCCTGCCCAGAAATGCAGAGAGATGGGTGCTGAGGCATCCTCGTGTGTACACCATCCTACACAGACTGGCCTCTGAAAGGCAGCAAAAGGAAGTCAGAGTCGCAAGGAACCAGGTTTTAAAAGTCAGGATATAATTGCTTTCTGTGTATACTCAGGAGTCAAAACTCATATGGGGGAAGAATATGTAGATCGGGAAATTTACTGAGATTCCAAAGTGCCAGTGTGACTGTAGTTTTTCATTCCAAGCAAGCACAAGCACATCTGACACAACTAATCAGTTGTTTTAATACAGAGTACAATTGCTTAAGCAAGTGGAATCAGGGGAGCTCCCTACAGCCATGCTGGTCCTTTGTGCCTAAGCCTGCCTACCCCTGCTATATATTCACTTGAAACTAGCATTTAAAATATGTCTCTAAAAGTTACTGAACTCATCACAACTAACATGCACTTCCCTGCTCTCTGACCCTCTGGCATAATGTAGCTGTAAGAGTCTGTGAACAGGCTGTCGGCATTTTTAAACAACAGGTGTCTCAGATGCTGCAGAATCGTAAGCCGTGCTTATAGTGCCCCCTGGTGGGAAGAGTCTTTGTTCTATCAGCTGCTGTCACAGTGCAATGCTAGTAGGATGGGTGGCTTTTGAATTAGGGGGCACTGGTTTTGTTCACAGGTTAACATGTATATTTACATGGAAACTGTATCCTCATCCTGTTTTCTTTTTGATTACCTGTTAGAACTACTGGAACAGCCCAGGAGGAAGAGATGACACAAACCGGTATATGTCACTCTGTTCACTGGTTTCCTTTGTTTGCTGGTAACAGCAGTCACTGAGCAACAGTGCTTTGGTGCTCACGTCAGGCCTGTCGATTTCAGGATCCCCTCAGGGACAGATGGCGGGATGGAATACGTACCCATCTCAGAGAAACGGAACACCTCCCTGTCTGTGCTGCAAGACCCTAGGGAAGGTAGATCAGCGCATTGCCCTGCCTGTGATCTAGATGTGGTTATTAGCATGCAAGCATAAGCCATTGGAGCATCGAGCCCCAGATAGAACAGTAAACTCTGTGCGTGCGTGCGTATGGGTGTGTGTGTGTGTGTGTGTTTTTGTGTGTGTTTTTACAGGGGGCCCTTTATTGTACGATAGCGTGCGTCTGGTGCTGAATTCAGGTGCTCTTAATGGGACTCAGAGGGCGGTCTTTGATGATGTCATTTCTGAAGATCAGTGTTCGGAACTACAACACCTGGCACATGTAAGTCGGCTTTATGCTCATTCTACTCGATATCTCTTAGTGTCCTGTTAGCACTTACAGTGCACTTGGAATGCCACAAATGTGACCTAATTTCTGGCACTGGGCACTGGGTTGTTCACTGTGGAGCAAAAATATGGGGCTTCTGGAGCCAAAACATGCCTGATGACGTCTGAAGACAATAAAATCGCATTCCCAGCAGAAACCAAACTGCTTACAGACCAAAAAAAAGCTCATAATGACCTGAACGTGTTTCTTGCCCTACCCGAGTATCTTATCACGTTCACATTCCAGAAGAGAAACAAATGAATAAAACCCATTAGTTTGCCAAATATTGTCAATAACGTTAATAAATTATGGTTTGTGCCAGTGTTCACATATCTCTGTGGGAGTATGGAAATGTAAATCTCTTTCAGAATGTATTTGTCGTTGTTGTTGTTGCTGCTGTTTATTTGCCTTTTTTTCTTGTTTTCATAAGCAATCACTTCTATTTTCAAGTGTTAATGTGACTTGCATGTCTGTATGTCTTGTGTGTGCCCCTTTGTGTGAGGGCAAGATCCACTCAATGCATGATCATGATATCAAAGGCAGCAAGACTGTTAATATGACTATTGTCTTTTATTTCATCTTCACTGGCAGACTGCGACTATTGCTGGAGATGGCTATAGAGGGAAGATGTCCCCTCACACGCCAAACGAAAAATTTGAAGGGACAACCGTGCTGAAAACCTTGCAGGTAAAATTAAATAAATTTCTTTTGATGTGGTCTTTTTCATATCTCACAAGTGTGATGCATCCTTTATGCCATTCCATTTCTAATTTTGGCAATTGGGCAACCACCCAATTTGCTAATTATTTATTTGTTATTCACAGTATGGTTATGAGGGGCGTGTCCCTTTAGGAAGTGCCCGCCTCTTCTACGATATCAGTGAGAAGGCTAGGCAGATCATTGAGTCTTATTTCATGCTCAGCTCTACCCTACATTTCTCATACACTCATCTGGTGTGCCGTACAGCTATTCCAGGTACATTATACTAAATGGCCATCACAAAATGTGATAAAGTAATTCGCCGATCGCCATTGTAAATAGACAAAGTACTGTCAGTTCAGTTGTGTGAAAACCTTTGGACTGGTGAGATGTCTTTTTTTCCCTGCTCACCAAAGGTCAGCAAGAACTGAGGAATGACCTTAGCCACCCGATCCATGCTGATAACTGCCTGCTGGACCCCGAAGCCAATGAGTGCTGGAAAGAGCCTCCAGCATACACCTACAGAGACTACAGGTAGAAGCATGTCTGGGCATATTTCATGCAAGGATTTCTCACATATCCATTTAAGCCAAAGGTCAAGATTGGTCAATAGGAGGTGAGGTAGGAGGCATTCCTATTGGACAATCCTCTCTTTAGGCTTAAGGTATGTTGCTTACTGAGAAATCTTCACGACGTTCCTCTCCTCTGTCACTAAGACGGCGCTGCTTTTTGTTAAAAAATGTTTTAAGTAGTTGTACCTCTTTTTCAATGTATAGATTATGTAAATATCTTCTCATTTGTCCCTTTCAGTGCGTTGCTGTATCTAAATGGGGATTTTGATGGGGGAGAGTTCATATTTACTGAAATGGATGCCAAAACGGTTAAGGTAGGTAAATTGCTGTAACGGTATAAAAGTGTAACCTTTTAGGCGTCATATGCGCAAGTGAATGTTCTTTTGCGCCCCCTTTCCTGTTCTAGGCATCGGTGAAGCCAAGGTGTGGGAGGATGGTTGGTTTCTCCTCTGGCGGTGAGAACCCGCATGGCGTGCGAGCCGTCACCAGAGGGCAGCGATGCGCCTTGGCGATGTGGTTCACTCTGGATCCCCTCTACAGAGAGCTGGTGAGTGGGTAACAGTTGCTGCTCTCACATTTCCCCTGCTGTGGTTTATATGGTGCCTACAAACTGCCAGATTACATGTTGAAAAACTCCACCACACTCTTCAGGCCCCTTTTTCCTTTATTTTCTGTGGCCATCATTTTTTATTTTAAAGAGCACTGAATTGGGAACATCTTAAAACTAAATGTATTCATCTTGCAGTCTACAAATAAATTTTAAAAAAATTAAAAAAATTAAAAAACACCTGTAGAATTACTTTATCCACCTTTCTGAACATCCTAATTACTTGTAACCTAGTTAATAGAATAAATGAAATACGTTGGATGGATTTGCAGGAGAGACTTCAAGCGGATGAGGTCATTCAGGCACTCCAAAACCAGCTTCACTGGGCTCAAGATCACATTAACCCAAAAGACGAGTTATAGTCCAGGAGCCAGAAGGAGGAGAAAGCCTTTCATTCAGAACGGTTTCTATTTATGATCAGAACTTTTTTGATTTTTGCACTTTTTGATATGTGTTACTTTGTTTCAGTCTCTGAGAATATGAATTTTATTGTGCATATCAGGTCACGTTTTCATTCATATTTTTCTTTGACATGAATTGGTTTGCATCATACAGATCAAAGGTTGTGCTATTACATCTTCTAGAATGCATCATGAGTAAGAGCAATATGGATATGGAAAGTGTACAGTAAAATAAACTGCAAAAAATGTGCTTTTCAAATCTGAGGGGTTTTAGCATTTTATTTATGTGACTTGAATTACATCAAAGATGTATGTTGCAAATTATATGAAAATTATTTTGTTTTTACTGTATATGCTTTGGTAGGACTGCTGTGTTTATTCACCAGTCTCTGATTTAACCTCATACCATCAATGTATAGTGCACTGTAATTTTTCTTTTTCCAGAATTGTTCATTTGTCTTATAGATAAGTGTTTACAATACTGACTCAACACTATGGTATGCTCTGATCATAAATATCCACCATAGCGCGTGTCAGCATTTGATGTTAGGATCTTTTTTAATAAAAGATACTTTTTATTCCTGTTTCAAGGAATTTTAACTTAAGTGTGGCATGTAATGGTCCTTTATTTTTAAATAATAAAAAGATGTCTTTACAGTCTATATCTATGTATTTGGTTGCTGTTTGTATTGCAATTTTAATGACATTTCAAAAATATTTTAGATATTTTATTTTTAAAAAGGAAGCTAGCCATATTTTCTCACTGATATGTAATGTTACACATATTTAAGTATGCCTTATAATGCACAAATATAAATGTATGTGTGTGTGTGGGGGGGGGTGGGGGGGGGGGTGGGGGGGAAAGGGGGGTAACTTTTATGTGTTTTTATATTAAAGATTAAATTGTGTCTGTGTTCAGTTATTTTCTACCCTCATCTTCAGTATTTGATAATCAAAAGGAAAATTCTTTCATTGAGAGATTTTGACTTAAGCACCAAATGTTTTGATTTATTATTATATCTGGCTAGCCATAAATATTTAATATGAAGGGTCTGATGAAACAATACAAAGCAAAGAAAATGTCACAAAGTCTGGAGGGATTAAGAGATTAAATACCTGAAATGCTGTAGTCAGTGGCATTAGATTATAAAAATTGTCCTTCATTACAGACAATTACAGATAAGCAAGATGAAACCAACAATAGTATTATGTGCACTCCCCACCCTCTCCTCCAGATCATGCAGAAGTGAGAATGGAAATGGAAAGATGTCCATCTCGTTTATCTGACATGACAAATTCCAAAACAACGACAAAATGTTTGGCCACATTAAGAAGCCATTCCCTGGTTACATTGCCTATTAACTGAAAATATTTTTGAAAAAAATTATGTTAGGCCTCACAGTATCAATCAACTTCAATCTGTCTTAGAAATCATGAAAGTGTTGGTAAAGATACAAGATGAAAGGTTTGATTGGTTAACATGTTGGGGAAAATGTCTCTCCACATCTAAGTCACTCATTTTAAACCATTTCGGTAACCTGTACTGCACATGTTTACTTCAGTCATCAACAGCAACACAGTGTTTCAACAATACATTGTTTCCATTCAAGCCAGGAAATGGTAGAGGTTACACTTGTCACCAGGCTCAGCTGAGTGCATAAATTAAATGTTGCAGTCTTTGACGGCACTGTTCAAATAAGCGGTGTGCATTATGGTTCCCAATTCAAACTCCTTAAAAATAATCTTTGAAATAGGGTCCCTTCCTCCAGTATTATACTGTCAAGAATGTCAGATTAATGCTGAAAGTGTAAAAACAACTTATGCTGTGTTCTGTTGCTTTATCCATTGTAGGGTTCCAGAACTCTATTGGTTAATAGGGATTTTCTGTGGACGTCCCACGAACCAATTATATGTTGTGTGTCTCTCAGTTTCACACTTGGGGGTGTGCTGTGTAGTTTTGTTTCTCATCTGGCCTTCATGTGGTTGACCCGATTTCACAATGTGCTTTCCAGCCTCACTGCATACCAATTCAAACTGTCACTAATGGAGCCATTTTCTCTGTGAAGAGCAATTCTCTTCTCAGGCAATGCTGCAAACATATTGACCGTCAGATATTTTACTTGGCTTCCCCTTTTTTCATGTTGCGTTCCTTGCCTGCCATTTTACTCTTAACCCAGCTCGTTTCCAGCTTTGATCTTTTTTTTCCCTCATCCTTGGGGTGTGATCGGCCCCCTTGTCTTTCATGAGTGCCCAACTACAGCAGAACTTGAACTTGACTCTATTGGTGGTTGGAGACCCTGCATATGCAGACACTTCCCTCCACAGAGCAGTCTTTACCTGTCAGGGTTTTCAGCTTGACTACACAGGAACCTGCTTAGATACCACACTGTCCCTTTTCTACCACAGTTGGGTAAGCAATAAGAACCTTTTAACCTATAATATATTTTTTGACATTTAAAACTTTAGTAATATTACTGTCACAACAGGCTTCCTTTATCACTGGAGTGTGACTCTGATGACCCCTGCCTTGCCCTCTTGTGTAAGTTGCTCTGGTCATATCAGAAGGGTCTGTCATTTAGGGTGCAGCGTCTCCCAACCAAAGCAATGAACCAGTCCAGCATTACCTTCTTTCTGCTGTTTACAGGTCAGAGATACACTACATTCTCTGGAACTTTCCAAGGCAAATATTACTGTTTGTTTAGTTTAGTCTACTACAAATGTTTGGATAAAAAGCAGCAATCATTAGTTAATTGTTTTGTTCTCTTCATTCTATTAACAGTTCTACGTCCAGTTTATGACCCAGTAAGAAGTTCTGCTCTGTGTTGTGTTTAGTTGTTATTTATATTACCCTAATTAGTTTATTTCTTTTACTCTAATTTATTAGTGTATCTTGAACTACTTAATAGCCTACCACAAAACCATTTGAGAGAACACAAACTTTTTACATTCTATACTGTATACAATTTTATGTGCATAAACTTCTAAGGTTATGAAACAGGCATTTTTTCTCTGTCTAGTGCTAGAGTGAAGTTTAAATAAAAAAGAACCTAAAAAAACAAAACAAAAAGAAAGCCAGTAGAATAAGCTACTCTTTGTGATTCAGCACAGCTGAATTGGCAGAATTAGATTGCATTCATCTGTAATTGTTAAAAGACATCTACGATGGTAGCTGTTAATGGAACCATTCCGGTAAAAATTGTTCATTGCTATAGACCTACTAATCACTCATTCATTTGGCAAATTAAATACTAGGCTGTTTTTGTTTTTGCAGGAAGTTATGTTGTTTTTTTCTGACTTGGTTCTCAGTGTGCATTTGATTTATCTTTTCTACAGTGGGAAGCATAATTATGAGTGCAGTTTTGAGTACAGAAATCAAGCCTGAGGTAACAGGACAGTTTGAAGTATGTCTAGGATCCAACACAATCATCAACTGCAGTTTCCAGACAAGTGAAAAAACACTGAAAGTAGGCTGGTACATCAGTCAAAAGCAATCCTTGCCTGGCGAACGGATCAACACCATCTTTCCAAATGGCACCCTAAATAATCATTACCAAGAAGAGAGGGGAAGTACTTGGTCATTCCTGACTATTAAAAACATTACATCCAATGACAGTGGATGGTATTACTGCAAAGTCATCCAGGACATTCCACTACTGAAGGAGAGTAACAGCAATTCATCATATTTAAAAATCAGTAAGTACCTTCACAGAGGAAGTACTTCAGGAGAAGTTTGGAAGTATGTCAGGAGAGGGTTACGGTTAGGGTTAGGGTATATATATATATCATACTAACATGACATAAGCTAATGATTATACTATGTTTCCGTGATTGATAATTTAAATGTATTAATGTTAATTTCATGCAAGTAGTAGTTTCAATAGTCTGTTTTCATTTTCTTTTCACTTGTAAGAACAAATTATTCTTAGGAAACATTTCTGTAATGCATAAACTGCAATCATATTTCATAACAAATATCTTTCTTATATCTGCTCCTGTTTCTGTTTCTGTTTTTTTTCCCACAGAAGAGGAGGAAAATACAACAAGTTCACCAACAAGTTGTGGTAAAATTTTCAGGTTCTTGTTTTCTTTTGTATAGTCTGTAGGCTACTTGAGCGAGATTTGACATGTATTGTAGACTTGTTAATTTAAAAAAAAAAAAAAAAAAAAAAAAAAAACAATTAGGAATAAGCCTGATTTTGCAAAAAATAAAAAAATAAATCTACAACACACCTGTGGTGCTGCCTTTTGTGAGTGAGGCTATTTCTATAGCACAGTAGTGCTCACAACTGGTCTGACAAGCCTTTGTTCTGCACATGCTCTGTCAGTTTATCCTATACGCCTGATTGCAAACTTCTCAGACTGGGTCAGATGTTTTAGACTATGGAAAATATCAAATGGGAAATACAGGCAAGACAGAGAATGTAAGATTTTCTGTACATGGTTTTAGAACGATAGCTCTAGAATCTTACAGGGATCTGAAGGTCTTGCTCAGGATGTGTTTAAACATTGAGGAGCTTGTTTAAGACTTTAATTGTAGACTTTGCACTGAGAAGAAAGGCTGAGTTTGGACAACCTGAAGCACATGTCACACAGACACAACACTCTTACTGCAAAACTGCAAACTAGTTTTCCCTTTTTTGCTAAAATGACAGCAGAATTGAAAACAGAAACAAACATTCCGTAGTTCACCACACGTCAGAGGGGAAAAAAGAGGTACTTAGAAAAAAAAAACATTTGCACATAAAAATTCTCACGTCTTGTGAACGTTATTTTCAGTCCTCATAGTAAGAATAAAACATTGAGTAAGAAAGTAACATTACATACCGTGACAGGACGAGACAAAACCACTAGCCAGTAAGTTTCTCGGTTAGGTCAGATAAGTTACTTGGTTTCTGTGACATTTCAAAGCAGAAGCGAGATAAAAAATAAAAGTGGTGCTTGTGGTTACAAAGGCTTTTTAATGTTTAAAACAATGCTTAGTAGCGTGAGAGTCGGAGGAAACTTGAAAATGCCTCCTAGTGCATGATTTTGGGGACCATCAAGTTGAAGCGGGAGCGAGGCTCAAGTGGTGATAAATAAAGGCTTTTTATTGCTGCAGACAGCAGAAAACAAGGCTTAGACGCGTGAGAGTGCAAAGAAGGTTGCAAATGTGTCTCCGCACTTGGCTTTAGGGACCGTCAATATTTTGGTAGGAACAGTGGGAAAGAAACTGTCGACGGGATCATGAGCGGGGAAGTGACTGAGGGTTGTGATCGGTGTGTGCTGCTGCGGTGTCTTGACCGGGCCGTTGCGTGAGTTATGCTAGATAAGTGACTTGGTAACGGCTAAAAATAGACACTGCTTGATTGACACCAAGTAAATGCAAAGTAGGTTGGCACAGCATATTTAATTATTTACAAATATATAATAACCAAAAGATTATATTTTTGAGTTCCATAATTTGTTGAAATAATTAATTAATTAAGCAGGTATTAATTTGTTTAATTAATTTGTTTCTTTGTGAGTTATTTGTTTGATATTATGAGTATATTCAATTTGACTCTTTTTCCTTTTCTTTCTGCAGTGACAGATTCTCCAGTGATCGTGAGAACAGGGTCAGTGCTTGGTAAATGGTGGGTGTGGCTAGCGTTGCCATTGGGGTGTGCTGTGCTGATAACAAATCTGGTTGTCATACGGCTCACCTGCTGCCGAAGACAAGGTATTCGTTAAACCTATTCGTTGATACACGTTATGACTGTGCGCCTCAGAACAAGCCCTGTAATGACAAAGGTAGTTACATAGAGACAGGTCTTCACATAACCTACGTATAGGTTTGCACTAGTCCCGACAGACCGGCTGACTGATTAACGAAGTTTAATTAACAACAGCGATTGCGAGTAAACATGGAAGCAGGTAGCATGATCGTAAGCAACGGCTGCATTGTAAAAAGTAATGCACGCCCAGTGCAAGCTCTGCTCCTTCCTGGTGACGGCATAGCAGTGAGTGAGCATGTAGGTTACATGTGGTTACGAACGTGCAGACTTATGCTCCGCTGAAGATTTCAAATAAAGTCCGCCCGTAACAGTGCTGATTTGCAGTGCACAAGCAGAGCACATTATCTGACCTCCTTTGTAAGACCCTTGTCCTGTAATGTGTAGGCTAACATTCACAGTTAGATTGAAAAAAGGGGGTATGGAAATAACTAACAAAGAACAATATGTGTATTTCTCAGAAGGCCCAGTTTATGAAAACACGACTAAGAGACGCCTACAGAAGGAGCACTCCCCACGGCTTTCCATGCCCATGGACAACAGCAAAATATCGAAACAAAGGCACTCCATGAAATCACATAGCTATACTAGCTCAAAGATAAACAACCAAACAACAAAAGGTAAAACATCTAAGTGAACAGTCTTCTCTGAAGCGCCTGCCCAAATCTGCTTCTATCATTGCTGTAATTTCCGTTGCATGTGACATACCTCTTCTATTAGATCGAGGAAGGCATACAAAGAAGCCTTATCACTTCGTGATAGTTTGGAGATGTTTATACAGTGTTTTCCTTTAAGCATTAGAGTACAGTCTTTTTCTAAAGTAATAACACAATCTGGATATTAATAATCTGATCAAATAATGAATTAAATTGAAGCATACATCAATGCACATAACGCATTATTATTATATAAATAAATATGTAAATGAGAAAAGTTATACAAGAATGTTGTAAATGTTAGAAATGTAAAATTATAGAATAAATTTATCTGCATAATTATACAGGTCACTGAATAAGTGTGCATTTTTTACACAAGTTTTATAACAATTCATTTTTATTGCATTTATTCTGCCATTATTTTTGTTCAAAACAAGTTCAGCTAATCAACACAAGTTAACTGATCCGAGGAGACACTATGTGTCCAGCAATTTACTGGCCAAGGCTTATTCTATGGTGATTTATGTTACAGCTTTCCTACATGCCTCCATTGTCACTAGTGAGTTCCCCAGGGCATAAAGAGAGAGCATAAGGAAATACACTGGGGCTGTTGGAGATGTTTACTAGTGGAAGGTGCCACCTTGTGGATTTACTACTGTGTTTTCATTTGAGCTCGAGACTAGTCCAGCCATGATCTCACCTAAGCTATGCCATAGGCATTAGGCTTGGCATTACACTCTATAGCTGAGGTATTTAACTTAAGATTTTATCATCCAATTCCTGACTCGAATTTTGTAATCACTAGTAGGTAAATGAACGTAGCCAATGAACCACTTTGTTGTAATGTATGACTACTAGTTAAAGGATGAAAAATCTGCAGTGCCTGGATCTTGAAACCTGTGATTTGAATTCCTATTTGTAATATAAATTAGTTACCAGTTTTTACAAAATCCAATGATTTCAAAATCCAGGACCATGAATTTGAAGTCCACAGCTAAAAAAGCTTTACAGAAAGTACTCACCCTTCTGCATGGACAGGGCAGGGTTTTCTTCCAATAATTCATGCAGACAGGTTTGCATGCTCAAATCAGCAAGCTGTGACATAGCTAGAGTTATGGGTCCCACTGCCTAAAGAAGATATTTACCAAAATGAGTATGAATAATAAACAAAAATAAATAGTCCCAGTGCATGCCAGTGCTGCAAGCTGTAATATGCCTCCTTTATCTTTGAACTAAACCATGTTCATGTAGCTCACAACACCAAGGTCATGGGTTCGGTTTCCAGTGAGAACACATAGACCTACTGTGAAAAAGACACTGATAAATATGTAAGTTGAGCTAGATAAAAACATCTGACAAACGGTGCAAAAATGATATATCCATTTTACCCCAGCATTGAATTTATGTAGTAATACATTTAGTAATGACTTGCTCCCTTACCACTGTTTTGGGGGTTCTTATTCTTGCTTACTTTTTCATTTAGGTTCTGTTACTTCTATAGTCCTATGCGTGATGTGAGTGTTAAGGAAGCACATGTCTTTCCTTCCTGTTGTTGCACTGGACGAGGCGCCTCTCGAGTGCCCCCTTCAGACAAGGAAAGGCATTACCGTTAAGAGTAAAAGTGGAATGGAATGCATTTGTGCTCCGACAAGACACACGCCGCCGCCGGTCCACATAGTAGCGCAACCACTAATACCGCGAAAGAAAGTTGTCAATTAGTGGCCTGTTAACGTTCTTTCCCTGCTGAAAGCCTTAGTAGCTAAGATGCATCAGACACACATATTTATTCGATTTTGCCATAGTTAGCTATGCCTGAAGAAGCCTGAACAAATCAATTTACAGGACCTTTGCAGAAAAAGCAGGTAAGTCATGTTTGCTAAAGGTGCAGCTCTATTAAAACAATGATGGTAAATACATTCCGTTTCAGATGAGGTTTTGCTCGATTTCATGTGCTCTGTTCTATTTCTATTGGGATATCGAATAGATATTCTGGGTTCAGAACAGGTTGAGAACGGCTCTTGTTTATGAGGGCAATGTTCTGCAGCAGACCACTACCTTAGTTGGCTTTCTATTTAAACAGCGGCTCCTACTGTTTTACACTTCCCAGCGCTTAATACGCACTTTTCAGATGATGACGGGTTTGGCAGGATTAGATAAATATTAATCTTGGAGCAGGAGAAATACTGCCCAAAAGGGAAAGGGTAGGTCCCCAGTACTTGTATCGTCTTCCTTCTTCAATGTCATTTTAAATAACTGATTAAGTTTTTCGTTTTAGAAAGTTGCACAGGATACAATTAAAGTAGCTATTTCGGTGTCTGTATTTCCGACACGGTACTTAAATGCTGGGGTAAACCGGTTTTAACGTAATACGCTTAAACCTGATAACGTGATACTAACGCGATATTAATACTGGAGCGTTAATTCAGACTTTATAAAAGCTAGGGTTGTAAATATCCAGTGATTGCATTTCAGTGCTTTAATACTACTATTCACAATGGGCAAAGCTTCTACACAAACTTTGATATGTCATAGGCTGGAAACAAACTTGCAGTCCAACTTCTTTACTTCCTGTAAAACCCAACTTAAAAATAAACTTTCTTCTTGCGCTGACAACGAATAATGTGACAGTAGTCGCATCACATTCTAATAACATCCTATAGGTCATCAATTCGTATTACTGAACTCAGCGGACTCTTTTTAAACTGCCACTGGCAGTTTTCCCACGAAGAGCCGTTAAGGGATGTTTGGTAGGTTGTTGTCCTCTAGGATGTCTGGTCATCTGAAGACTGGGGATTAAAACTATAAAGACTACTCAAAACTCTTAACAGTCACAGTAGGTCTTATTCTCACGTTTTAAGTTTGTAAGTCCTGCACTGACATGTCTGTGTGCAAGGTTTTTTAAACCCTCACTCCCATTTTTTTGAGCAGGTCTGTCTGCTTGTAATGCCTTACTCATCACCAACTATACAGGGTTTGGCAACAGTCTTATTTACCTTATCTACCATTGTGTTAATGTGAAATTGGACTCAGATCAAAATTAAACTGAAGATTGATCTCTGTATAAAAGGCTGTCACTTATAATTGATATTCTGACCTGCAAAGGAGTAATAGTGGAATGTTTTCAGGTGTTGATATGTTGATTCTGGCTATAGCTGAGGTTACAAATGGCCAGTCCCATGTTGATCCAGGGAGTGCTGTGACGGGGAGAGACTTTCGCATTGACATTAACATACTGGGTGTCAGAGGTGTGGCCCCTTTCTCCGTAGCCCACTTCCTCTGTATATTCTCCCCAGCAGAGAGCCCTACTCTCTGGATCTTGGTTGGTTAAGGACACACGCTGTTAACCGTCACTGTAGTGGCAGTTTGCAGGACAGAGCATCCCAAGACATTGAATAGTGGTAGTCACGTTAATATTGTACTGCGGGGGATGATGCAGATATTGCTTTGCTGTCATTATAAGTAAGATAAAAAAGCATGTATGACTGTACAGCTGTATATCATAGAACATTGTATTAGCTTCAGAAGAATTATTATCTTTAAAGGACATAGTGCATCTTGTGAAATCTGATATTTATTATGGATTTATATATCATGTCCCCTGTGGAGTGAAATCTGTAGGTGGTTGCAAACTGCATAGCTTCTGTATCTATGGTGTGAATGTACCTTTTCTCAGAGGTAGCAGTTCATGATGATAAATCCAGTGAAATGATCTGTAGGCAGTGTGCCTATATCTCAGGGTCCTATCAGTATACAAGCCATGGCGCTGGTACTTAAGTCTGAATGAGGCTGTCAAGCTAGTTCTCCCAGCTGTATAGGAAAATGGGCAGGGTGTTGATGACGTTTCTTGCTGGTGGCACTCCCAGTAACCACTCCCACCTACTTGAGCCCGGTGTCCCTGTGCAAACCCAGTTCACTGAACCAAAAGGATTTTTTCAGGAATTACAATGATAAACATTCCTTAGCTGACATGCACATTATTAATTGCACGTGAGGGTCAGTTTTCCAGAAAACACCTCCCTCAAGCATATAAACAGATTCTTGTGAAAGTCCCACATCCCTGTCTAGGAGTAATGCCGCCTTCTCCTTCCTGTCAGCCTCAGGCCTGTTGCTCAGCCCACATTTCAATGCTTTGGAATTTCAGGAAAAGATTTGCTACTCCCTAGAGTGAGCAGTCGGTATCTAGTGCTTTGCTAACAGGCAGTAGGTAATAGTCCCTCTGCCTGAAGCATCCATGTCTTCGCTTGGTCTCTAACGTGCTCCTGCTTGCCCCCTTGTTTGCAGTAATAACACAAACCAAGCATGCGGTCGCATATCTGATTGGCTACAACAAAGGATCTTTGTAATCAGCCTTTCAGAGAACATGTATGAGCGCGACACTGTTGAGTGTGCTTTAACAGGGTAACAGCCCTGCTGGAAAACAGTGAATCACTATAGCGTTCCAGGAGATGAGTGAACATTTGTGTACATCGCTCTGAAAGTCAGGACGTATAGTGCCGTGGGAGGAACTGCAACAAGCGTGAGTTGTTTGAACATTAAACTATCATGTTTGTTCCTGGGGTACACTAAACAGTGCTATACAAAAAAAAAGAATGGTTTAGAGTGTCAGTGATGGTTTTATTGTAAAAGCAAATTCATCTTACCTGACTGAGAAATGCATATGATGATTGAAGATGTCAGAACAGGATTTGAAAGTTTTGGCTTTTCACATGTATGTCTGTGCAAGACATGCATATCAACAGATGAAGAAGAAACTTGCTTACAAATCATCCTAGATTTGAAGGTCCCAAAAAGCAATGCTTGTGAACAAATGCTCAGCTCAATCCTCAAGGAGATAAACATCAGTACTGCAAGGGATTTACTCTCACGTATGGGCTCAAACATATACAACTTGACACAACTTCCCTTGCAACACTGGACACATCAGGTGAAGTCCTATTAGAAATCAACATTTGGTGCATGTTCAATAACAAAACCAGTAGGAATTCTGCTTTATGAGTTGTGTCAAGTACATAATTAAGATGCATGCAAAACATAGACCCTTAACACCTAAACACACATTAAGTTATGTATGTTAGCAAGTGAAGTGGTCCACTTTGACATTGATTGTTGCAAAACATGTCTGCCAGTGATCAGTTATTTCTCTCTTTATAGATAATCCTTTTGTAGATAATCTTCTCCCAACTCTTCAGGACTTGGGAAGCCACTCCCTTGTGCTGTGTTGGTAGGCTTGGATGCTTGACAGCTAGCAGATTGGTAGGATCTGTTAAAGTGGCCAGCAGTGCTGCAAGCAAAGGAGGAGCTTTCAGCCTGTTTTTCCTCCTTGTTCCCTAAAGCCCATGACAGGTGTGCGCTCCAAGTATGCCTCAGAAAAAAAATATGTGCATTGGGAATGAGAGCCTTGTTTGCTGTGTTCTTCTGACATCATCTTTTAGCCATGTTTTTTATAAATGTATTGTAAATGGTCATCTGTGAAGGCATTGTAATTGGTATCTGCACACGAGATGGGCATGGTGCCAGACGTTCTCTTGGCACATGTGAGAAGAGAAGGCACGTAGTTATATAATGTGCCCTATCCTTTAGGCGTGTATTTTGAATTAATGTATGACTTCTCCCAAACCTACATAAAGTTGCATTACTGAACACCAGTTCAATGGATTCATTTAGTCAGCATTGGCATTTAAACTGTTTCCAGCTGTAGACACTGGAACAAACACAGTCAAGAGGCTGAACTCCCTTTCTCGTACCACAGCACCATGGATTTCTCTTTATGCCTGCAAGAAGGCAGAAGTTGCAGTCAGTTAAATCTGAGACTCCTCCCGACATAGCCTGGCTTCCTACTGGCAAACAGCTGGTCCTGGCTGAGGTCCCGCGCCATGTCCTGTCCTCTCCTTCCTCCCTGTGTCCTGGCTGGCTTGCTCCTCGCCTGTGTCTACACTGCTCTCTGCACACTGGACTGCACTCCTCGAAAACGTGTCCCATATGAAAGTAAGACGCTGTTATATACAAGACCTACACTTACCTGCCACTTCATTAGAAATGCCTAGATTGTGTCTATGGCAACTGGCCTCTTAGTTTTAGGAGACACATGTAATATGTGCCTAGTGCAGTCCTGCGGTCAGATGCTGACCGCTGATGAAGGGTTAGAGGATGACTAACACAAACATGGAAACAGATGAGCAAACAACTATAACTGCACACCTAAAAAGTTTAACCAAGGCAGGCGTTTCTTAAAGTGATCATTGCATGTCCTTCATATGTGCATATTTTCCCTGTATGTGTCATGGTTGTTATGTATTAGTAACATCATTTATATTAATTTGTACTCCCCTTCTGTAGCCCATAAACTTTTTTTACGTGATAAATCGTATATGGATTTTGCTTTTAAAAGCTGCTGGCAGGTTGTTCATTATAAATTTTTCAGTGGTGGAATTGTCTGTTTTCACATGTGCTAATGCCAGTAAACGGACCAGAATTCATGTGTAAAACAGTGATTGTTGTTCAGTTTTAGCGTTTTTTCACAATTGTGTTTTTCACCATTCAGGAAACCATCTTAAAGTGTTCAGAGAAGAGGGCATTTCAAATTACTCTTCTATGTTAATGAGAGAAGACTTGGGTGTTCTGATGCTGGGAGCTAGAGAGGCTATCTTCGCACTTGACATCAATGACATCTCTGTTGCCAAGGCTAAGGTATCAGCTTCATGCAGGTGCTCTCTATCCCATTACCCAAGTAGTGTACATTGGAGGCTTTTTAAATTCAGCAGCATTGCTAACAGATATGCACTTCCTTTCTAAGGTAACCTGGAAAGTCACTCAGATGAAACAGAATGAATGCACCTACAAAGGAAAGAATCCCGATGTGAGCTTGTCCAAAATTGACTCTTTATCTCACATACAGCATCTTATATCTTATATACAGGCATCCACATTCCATAGGCTAAACACCCCCCCGTAACTGCTTGTCTACCTGGTATCCCCTTTCAGACTGAATGTCGGAACTACATTCGTACGCTGCATCAAATCAACGAAAGTGTCATGTATGTCTGTGGCACAAACGCGTTCAGCCCTGCTTGCGATTACATTGTAAGTACATGTGTACCCCAAAATCTTATTTTAACAGGTCCAAGCCTGTTGTTCATATTCACTGCACAGCTATTATTTAAAAATTCAGAATTCTAAAACTGACTAACGGCATACAACCATATAAAGACAAACAGGGGGGCATACCTCTGTGATGCTTTTCCTGTGGAACAGGCCTATGTCGGTGGACAGCTCAAACTGAAAGGGAGGCAGGAGGAGGGAAAGGGAAAGTGTCCCTTTGATCCTTTTCAGAGGTCCTCGTCCATCATGGCTGGTATGGACTTCAACGATAATTTATTTCACTGCTACAGTTGCTACGCACTCTTTGTTACAATTTAGTAATTACAATGTAGTAATTCATTTCAAACTATTAACCTTGCTGTCGCTGTTGTTTGTGTGTTAAAGTTGGCATGCAAAATGTGTAAATACATTTTAGGAAGTATATCTGCCCAGTCACTGTTATTGACTGAATTTACCTGTCAAAACATTGTAGCTGTAGATGAAACATTGTAGATGAGTTTATGTAAGTCAGTAAAGGCGTACAAGTTTATGCTTCAGTATTGGAAAAAGGTGTATGTTCTGCTGTTCGTTTCAAAATAGAAGATACCTAAAGAAGAGTGGGATTCAATCACATGACAGTGTTCAGTGAGGATTAGAGTTCAACTGTTGCTCACGATCCAAAGCCTCAGAAATATTTGACAGCATTTGAGTTCTTCAGCTTTGCATGAATTGATTTTGCTGTTAATGTCAATTTACCATACCTTTCCAAACACTGCAATTTAATGAGTTGCTCATTTAGTTGCTTTGGTAACACTTTTCTGTCATGTCAGACGGGGACCTATATTCAGCCACCATCCTGAACTTCCTTGGCTCCGAGCCAGCTATCCTGCGCAACTCACTGACTGTCCTGCGCACTGAATTCACGAGCTTCTGGCTCAATGGTATACTTGGATCTACTTTTGGTTTCATTAGTGCTTTGACATTATAAGTGTGTAGTATATTCTTAGTTTTCTGTTTCATGGCAACAGACCATGCTGACCATATTGAATTGTTGGATTGAAATAGTAGGTTTTCTGATTGCCTTAAATGTAAATGTTGATAGTCAGTTTGGGTTAATTGAAGAGTCGTGCAAATAAAGTTCACCTCAAATCTGTTCATCATCTGCATTTGTCCTGTATAACCATAATTCTCTTCAAAACAACAGAACTTGTGAATATCATGAAACCAGAAAAACATCAAAGTGAGCTATTCAGGGTCACTGTGGTAAACACCATCAGCACCCAATAGTAGTTGTCATGGTGACAAATGCACAGCTTTATATTTATGCTTATATATCATGTTAACAGGAAACACTGTTTCAAGGTAGGCAGCAACGTAGAAAATAGATAGATTATCAAAAAGATATGATAAGTGAAAATATAAGATTCTTTCTAGCATGTTCATATGAAGAACTTCAGAAGGATTACAGTTCAGGGACATGATATTCATGAGAATATGGAAAATGGTTAGCCAAAAAGGCACAAACGTCACAAAAATTCTTCCAGACTGGATTCATTGTTAGATTGAGCATCGCCTTTCTCACCTAACCACAGAGCCCAACTTCATCCACATGGATGTGATCCCAGAAAGTGAAAACAACCCTGAAGGGGATGATGATAAGCTCTACATATTCTTCAGTGAAAACGCAGTAGAGTATGACTTCTACAGCAGACTTGTAGTGTCGAGGGTCGCTCGAGTCTGCAAGGTATGTTTCCCATCCATTTGTAAGGTGCAGCTGAGAGTTCAGCTTTAAATCAGCAACGCTCGCTTGTTCTGTGTGATTCAGTAGACTTACATTAATGGTCCAGCCCTGCTGCCCCTCTTTATGACTATGGTTGGTCACTTTCTATTTGCTGAGCTGAGAGAGAGTCTTTAATGTGTAGGGTGACAGGGGAGGCCAGAGGACACTGCAGAGGAAGTGGACCTCTTTCCTAAAGGCCAGCCTGGACTGCCCAGTTTCCGGGGACATCCTGCCATACGTTCTACAGGATGTCTTCCTCCTCCGTCACAGTGACTGGCGGAAAAGCATCTTCTATGCTGCCTTCACCTCCCAGTCGTGAGTAAGGTTTTACTGTGCTGGTCCTACAGGAGCCTAGGGTTGTAGATATCTAGGGTTGCACAATATATTCTTTTTCAATCTGTATCGGCCTTGGCAAAACTGACATCACAAAAGGATGTGATTTGCAAATGAGCTCTTTGCAAATGAATCCTATTGCATAAATGGTTATCATGTGTTGAGTGTTCTGTTTAATCTCAGATGTTCCAAATAAATACTCTTTGGATGTTTAGATCAGTCATGGCATTTACATGATCCAACAAAGGTCATTAAGATTTCGCCAAAATAATGCAACCCAGTCTTTAACTATGTAACACCAAGTGTTCACCAATGTGTTTGAATATACTGCAAGGCATATTGAAATTGTTTTATGTGGTAACATATTCACAGTGGGCTATTTTTATCCATATTGCACAGTCCTAGGTGAGCTTTAATCTCACTCCTTGTTCTGCTCCCTGACCTCAGCTCTGTATTTTTATGAAAGGAATTGATGTGTGTTTGTGTTTGTGTGTGTGTGTGTGTGTGTGTGTGTGTGTGTGTGTGTGTGTGTGTGTGTGTGTGTGTGTGTGTCTGTCTGTTCAGGGGCTCCAATGAAGTATTTTCAGCAGTATGTGCATATTCTGTGATGGACATCAATAAGGTGTTCTCCCATGGAAAATATAAAACACCAGTAACAGTAGAAGCCTCTCATGTGAAATGGGTCATGTATAATGGAGATCTGCCTGTTCCTCGACCAGGATCAGTGAGTCATCATATATCATTTACTTTTTGCCTTTCAACAGTTGTTCATGGACAAAACTTTGATATTTAATTTGTTTCTACACACAGTGTATCAACAATGCTGCAAGGGCTTCTGGAATAAGGAGCTCTCTGGACCTTCCTGATAAAACCCTGCAGTTCGTCCGCGATCATCCACTCATGGACGACAGCGTGAAGCCCCTAACAGGCCAGCCACTGCTGGTCAGGAAAGGTGTGCTGTTCACCCGCCTGGTGGTGGACCGTGCGACCGCACTGGACGGACAGCCTCACCTCGTCATGTTCGTCGGCACAGGTACACACACTGTGACCTCCCTGAGAGGAAGAGAAGGAAGACAAACGGTATCAGTAACCCAAATATACAAGCACCTTGTCACAACTGTCAGTCTTGCGCTGTAAATGCTGGCAATATGTTTACTATTGATAAATATTGATAAATATTGTGGTCATTCAGTACTTGTTGCAGTCAACTTTCTAATTTGAAATGCTCCTTATTCAGACAATGGGTTCATGCAGAAAGCTGTGAACTACAATGGGGAGATGCACATCATTGAGGAGCTACAGCTGTTCAGAAGCCCTGAGCCAATCAGCGTCCTGCGTGTCTCTTCTAGCACGGTACTGAAAACCTCAAAACACCTTCAGTAGGAGAGGATGTAACATTTTCCTTTAAAGTAAGGCATGTTATGTGCCTTTAAGGCCAACTAGTTCTTGTTTATGAGCAAACACATTATGAACAGATACCGCTGTAGACACTGGAACCTCAAGGCTTAAAACAAATAAAGCATATTAATGTTGTATCACTTATCTTCTGCAAAAGTTGTAACAAGCAGTAGTCTACTGCAGTACCAGTGTGCATTAGACCCTGGCAACAGATCTGTAGACAGATCCGTCCTCAAGCTCATAACCCCAAAAGCAGTACCAGTTCAACCTAATAGCAAATAAAACTTGATTTTAAAACAATAAAATAGTGGTATGTGTAGTATCTATGTATGTATAGGTTTAAGTTGTATTTCCTATATTGTTACAAGGTCAGCGATTTTATTTTTTAATTTTTTTATTTATTTATTTTTTTAGTTTTTAAAAATTAAAAATTAGGAAGCAATAAGGGCACTAACTTTCTTCTGGAGAAATTAAGTCAAGAATGATTGTGAACCTGACACTCCTTCCAGTGTGATGTACTTTACTTTAATCCACTATAATGGCCCTAAATTGCTGTTGCACAATAGAGGTTAAACTTTCATTTTCATTCTCTGCTTACTTGTGGATGGTGTTTTAAACACACTGAAGCTGGGTAAGAATGTGACAGCTTTGTTTTGGCTTCTTAGACAGCGCAATCAAAACAAAATGGTCTTTACTAATATAAATATTACAGTTGCAATGATTTTAACAATACATGCATCTGCATTTCAACGGCTGAAGTAATGTTATTTTTTTTCCGTGTAAGTGCTTGTCTAACCGGTATCCCCGCATAAGATACTGTGCTATTGTGTCATGTGTTACACTGTACTAGTGTTCTTGGCATGATACTGCTATTGTGTTTTGTTTGATATTGCACTAGTATAGTTTGTGTGACCCTGTGCCAGGGGGTCTTGTCAGAGGTGAGGGCTCTTCTTTGCCTAGCAGAGCATGCTCTTCAGTGATCTGTTTTGTTCTGTGCGCGCCATAGGGCCAGGTGTATGCGGGCTCTGCGTCTGGTGTGGTGCAGATTCCTATGGCTGACTGCCACCGCTACTCTTCGTGTTTGGACTGCGTCCTCGCCAGAGATCCTTACTGTGCCTGGGACCTCGGCACCCACCGCTGCACCCCCTCGCCCAGATTCACCAAAGATGAGTACGTAGAGCATGCACATTGTTACCACATTCCCACACCGTCAGCGTCTGTCTGTGTGAAGCCATCATTCGCCTCACCCCGATAGCCCAAAGTCCTTAAGACTGGTGGCAGCCCATCTCAGTTCTGAGGTTCCCAATGGGCATTTTTTGTGTTTTTCCTGCTCCTGATATGACACGTCAGCTGACCTGAATCAGGTATGCTAGAGGAAGGAAATTCACTAGAATCGGAAAGTGCTAAGCATTAGTACACAAAACACGGATCTATTACCCCACCCAGCTGATATTTTAGTCACATTCTGTACTTTGGTGTCTTTGACTTTTGACACACTTCTAAAGTTTAGAACCAAAAAACACATTTTGTATCTGTCAGTGATCAACACATCAGTGATCCTAATTGCTTTCATTTCAGTGAACTGGTTCAAAGTTTAAAAGAGGGGGATCCTTCTCGCTGCCCAGACCCAGGTATTAACTTGTTTTAGATTTGTTGTTCATATAGGGTTAAATGTCAGACGTGCATTTGTTATAATCTGCATCTGCATTTTGTACTCCCAGAGAAGGGAAACAACCTCGATCCTAATCTTCATATGCATGTTTCAGTCCCCATTAGGGCAAAGAAAAAGACCCTGGCTCTGGGAAACAACATTAGGCTCCCGTGTGTGCTGGACTCCAGCCTGGCTCAGGTGCAGTGGCGCCTGGCCACACAGCTGTTGATCCCGACCAGCGGGAAGTACAGCATTCAGGCCGATGGTCTCCTCATTTACAACGCCTCGGCTGCTGACACGGGCCTCTACACCTGTGAGTCAGTGGAGCGGCCAGCTGGCAGGCAGTACCGCAGGACGCTGGCCGCCTACCAGCTACACCTCCCCTCGGCCCTGGGTGACGATGACGACGGAGACAACAGCACCTATGATTGGGGTGGCACAGGCACAGAGCACCCTCCCTCCGAGTTGCCAGACGTGGTGCCAGTGACATCCCCCGCCTGGCACCGGAGCGGCCTGGTAGCCATGGAGGTGTCCGTTACCATGCTGTCTGTGCTGCTGGTGGCTTTGCTGCTGTGGAACTGGTACAAGGGCCACCTCCCGCTGCGGGGGAGGTGCCGGCAGCATCCCCGCAAGCAGCCCAGGTCGGCGGGCCACGGCCACCCTGCTATATACCCGCTGCGCCAACACGCCACCCTCGACAGCACGGAAGAAGCCCAGGCCAGGCAGTTCCTCCATGCACACAGTAACTATGGCAACGGGTTAAACACGGGTGTTTTCAAGTATATCATGGACGAGTCTGAGATTTAAACGCTTACGGTACGGTTTAACAGACGTGTATGGCCAGAAATAGAAGAGACAGGCATTGAGAAATGAAGGCAGGGCAAGAACTGAGAGTCTTCACCTCGTTCAAAAAGTCTGTGCTGGATTCATCTCAAGAAATGAATGTTAATAAATAATTTTCTTTTGTTCAGCTCTGCTGAGAATTGTCCTTTATATAAAGTATAAAGTAGGCCTGTCATGGATTTGGTGGTAAGTGGTATTTTGGCTATACCATGCTTACATCATCATTCAGGCAGTATTTGCAGAGTGAGAGGTACTGGCTCTGATGATGGAGATGTCTGGAAGTCAGGCCTAGTCAGAGAGAAGCCAAGTCATTGTCTTCGGTTGGCCTGTGTGAAGAGTGAAGATTACCCCATAACACACATACAATGTGGTGAGGTAAAGGTTACTTGATACTTTTGATGCTAAAAAAATCTAGCACAGTCTGTTTAAGTATTGCATTACCATTCAGTATGTAACTGTAATACAATTAGGAAAATTCAGCTGTCTTTTTATGGGGCAGTGGAATTACCTGTTTAAAGTGCAAAAAATATTCACCTCTTTTTAAACCTTTTCATGCTAACATAATTTAGTGTTTGTTCAGAATTCTCTGAATTCTTTGCAGTCTGACAGTTTTCACTAGACAGGAATACGTGGTACCTAATGAAGTTGGTATGACAGATGTATGTTATTTTTGTATTTTAACACCATTCTATGATGGCATTACCAGAGCATCTTTCATTTGTATACCATTTGCATTCCTAGTCTCCTGAATGTGCCCTTAAATCTGATATCGGAAATTTGTTACCTATGTGTTATACCAGGTGCATCTAAAATCTTTGATCAAAGTGGTATGACGTTTACATATCCGTGAGTAAATATAACAACACTGTTATAATGGGCTGAGAAGAAACAACTAGAACAGTGTAATTAAAAGTATATTGCAGCTGTGAAATGCAAACTATTAGGCTTTATTCAAGGCCTTTGAAAAGCTCTGAGAGAATGCACTAAGAACACACTGTGTAGAGTTGAAAGTAGATCATGTTTTCTATATACTGTAACTGCAAAACATGACCACACATTATTATTGTTTTTTGGAGTAGTTCATTGCTCCTTTAGTTTTATATAATATGTTGTATGGTGTCTGCAAGTCATGCTAACCTGGCTCTACCCTGCTTATGGCATAAACAATGCAGTGACTAAGGATTTTTAGGAAGAACAGGGTTTTTTTCTGAACTCTTGTTTTAAATATAAAACATCTCAATCTTATTAAGAATCCAAAACATAAAACCTTTTAAATACCAACACTTGGGTTACTTCAAAGACTTGTGCCTCTGTATTGACCTGGAAACCCCATTGTTCAGATTTATGGAGGTTAAAAAAGCAATGTAATACATACTATGTACACAGTATGTAACAATAACATACAGCTGCCTAATTTGTTCTTAAGTAGTGCATTCTAACATTAATAATCCATACAATTTTTGCTAATTCAGTTGTCTTAATCCAATCTTTCTATTAAAATCCACACGATTATACCCAATCAATGTTTAAATATACTGTGCCCCATTGTGAATGACCAGAGAGATCATTAATATGTCTGAATCCTTCTTTATTTGAATCTGTTCTCATCTCTCATCCACAATCTTTTGTAGCTTTATTAATAAAATGGTGGTCTAATCCTCATCAGTAGACCACCCCGTGCTCCCTGGGTGGTGTGTTATGTTTCAAATTAGATCTGCTTTATCTAGCAAGGTGCAGTTCTCACTGGTATTTATCTCATCCGAGACACTCACTTCTGCACTGGGGATCAGGCAAAACAGAACAGGCAATGCTTTTGTCTATTTTACAGTTTTTACTCAGCTTTGCAGACTTGGTGAAGTATGCTTTTATGCTTTTTTTAAGTAGATTTAGTATATAAATCAAGAATGTGACTTATGTTTTAATATTTGTTTAATATTTGTTTCTTATATATAAATAACTGATTCTAAACATTGTCACACAGTGCCTCAGACTGGTAGTACATAAATTTACCCATGATTAAAATTAAATACTACTTAAGATAAAGAAAAATTGTATTAAACTTGAATTACAAGTTAAATATGGGGTTAAATATTAATTCAAATCTATTTTTGAGATGTATATCATCAGTACAATTGTAATCAGATTAAATTAATATCAATTACTCTGTCAATAGACATTTAAAGGAATTTAAAGGAGTTAATGTGCTCTTGGGTGCTATTTTAGCATAACGTTCCCTTTTGTCAGGGCTGTGTCACCCCACTAGTGGAATAATCTCTGGCCCTTCCTTACTCCACAGTCAAAGTCAAATTAGTTTTCTTTGTAGTAGCCTGATTTATGTGTAATGATCAGATTTCTGTGTAGAGGTCAGATTTCTGTTTAGTCATTTCTATGTAGCTAATTTCTAATGTAACCACTGGGAGGCACAAGATGTTCATAAAATCACATGCCCATATTTTAGATTTATTTCATTACAGACTCTTTTTTTTTTTTACTTGAAAAGGGTGAATATGAGAAAAATTAATAATTAAAAGCAGAGTTATCTGAAAAACAGTGTGTGTATTCATAACTGCATTTGTCTAATTTTGTTCCTACTCTACAGTAACTTCCCACAGCCTCCACCAGGGGGAGCCCATGAACGGAAGTAACACAAAGAAGACCCAAGTGAGCAGCACGGGCCTTCTAGAGAGACCACAGCCCTCTTCTCCTCTTCTATCCCCATCTATCTCCAACAGTTGCTATGGTGACCACACTATGGCCAGGTCAGCAGTAACCCATGATGACCCTTAAAATGATCTTTTAACCCACAAGACCATGGCCAGGAACGAGAGGTCAGGAGTGGCCAGAAGGCAATGAGAGCTTTTTTGTGATTGGTTGTTCTGTCAGCCCACACATCATCAGTTTCTCTGAGATGAGAAGCCAGACAGCAGCTAGAGAATTCTAAGGAAGAGTGAGTACAGCTCACAAAATGACCAGTTTTGTTCATGTAGTTAGATCTTCACACACAATATTGCTTGAATTTGTGTGGAAACAATCATTATCTTGGTAACTGATATTAAAAGATAACTCTAAATCTGATTTACATTGTATATACAATTACAATTTACATTGTAAATTGGGGATGATGGGTCTGCCTGTCGGTGATGAAAGGGGGATGGTTAAACAACCACTGGTTCCAAAGTGTGGTCCATACTCAGTCTTTCTCTCTAATCTACCCAGCACATATCTAGAGATGACCGGCGTTAATCTATAGATGTGTTGCCTCTTTACACCCAAAGACCGCTTTGGAAATCTCCCCATATAACAGCGTCTCACTACACGGTGGAGGCCTAATGTGACTGTCACATGACCACAGTTCCCTTCACCCACCTAATCTAAGCTTTAGCTGATGGTCTGTCGATATTGATTTTTAAAGGTAATGGCCAAGGACTGATAAAATGTACATGCGGATGTAAGGATGATGGAGAGGAAAGGAGAGAAGGCTGGAGGTGCCACACGTTCAAGACAACAGAGTCGAAGGACGGAGGAGTGCAGCAGATGTTTTTAAAAAGAAATGCAGGGAAATGCGTGCAAGACAAATGAAGTGACTGAGATTTCATTATGCTGGTCATGTTTGTTAGTGTCATTAAAATGGCTAAAATGCATTCTTTATATTATTCTTTCTATATTCCTCCATGTGCTTAACTAAAAAGGGCAAACTGACCACATACAGATGTCTACCTTCTATCTTTGCTAAGTTAACTTTTGCTAAGCCTTATAAGAACAGGACATATATTTCATGGTATTATACAACACAGTATACCATAGCAACAAACCAAAAATCATATATCTTAAGAAAGAAATAACAGAACATCAACATCATATATTTGAACAACAGGTGAAATGTTCAGATCAGATCATCTTTGTTATCAGATCAGATTCATTCATGTAAACAAGCTATGGGTGAAATGGTTATTTGCAAGATCAGAACTGAAACTATGTGGATTATTTTTAATGTTGTTTGTTTTCCTTTTTGTTTGTGTCTTGATATTAAGGGCAGTTTTTTCTTCTTAACAGTTGATTCCTTGCATGTTAATTACATGGAGTGCTTTGATTTAACAGGAACAATAAAAAAAAAAACTGCCCGTCATTGGAAAACCCCAGAATTAAAAATAAGCATAACCTTTTAACCTTGCCAGACTTCTTTTAACCTTGCCACATTTCTCTAACACTCCTCCAGTAGATGTGTCCTTCATGAGAAAGCTAACAACCTCCCAGTGATTCCCCCTGCCATTACATTAGCTCCCTAAAGGACTCTAAACAGGGGTTTTAACAGGACCCTCAGCACAGTGACCTTTCACCTGATTGAACTGACCCTAAGGTCTTGACCCGGCTCACAGACCCTGGAATCACACTGCCACTCTCTTCCATCCACTAGTCCTGCAACCTTATTTACTCTTCCTTACTAAATGGTAGCATGCTTATTTGTCCATTTGGACAGGGAAGCTGTATGATTTTACTTTATATTCCAATTTCCAAAGGTGTTTTTTTTGGGGGGGGGGGGGGGGGCTCCCCCCAATTCCTGCTCACACTACTCATATCATGTTTTAGGTTGGGTGGTGAGAGTGGTGTTCTGGCAAGGGCCCAGATTTTTTATTCCCTGCAACAGTTTACAGCTCCTCACATGGGACATCCAGATGCCGTGGACAGGCCAGCTGTGAGATATAATTCCTCCATTGAGTCCTGGGCCTGCTTCCAACGGTATATGCCTGAAAGCGTTCTAGTGGGTGCCACCAGAGGGCATCCTTCTGAGATTCCCAAACCACCTTAACTGGCTTCTCTCGAGTTTGAGGCCTACATTATCCCAGAGAGAGAGAGTCCAGCCATCCAGAGGAGAAATCTAATTTCCAGCCTTTGTGTGTGTGTGTGTGTGTGTGTGTGTGAGCAAGAGAAAGAGATATTCTTCTTTCATTTAAAACATATCTCATGATTATAGATGAAGATGCAGACTGACCACTAGTTTTTTACTTTAACTATGTTCCTGCTTCCCTACCACACACCGGTTCAGAGTCTGTTGCCGACTACCGCCGACTCGATGGTCAGTTTCATGCACACTTTTTCCATTACCCGTCAACAAAATCCCAATATACATAAAAACTGTCTCTTTGTTGCGACTGAGAAATTCTCTTTCTGGAATATGTACCAGAACAATAGGCATTACAGAGTCTACATTTGGGTACATTTTTAAGACTCACGAACAAACTGATAATCTTAACTATAACAAACAACTGGGCAGACAACTGAAGGCCACAGTACCGGAAGCCTGAAAATTTAGCTTTTAATTAAGTGAGAGGCTGCCATAAATACCAGAGTATGACAGAGGGTTTACCACAACATACAAACCACGGTTTCGCCTCGTCAACAGCCTAGGTTTTGGAACAAAGTTGTATGGGAAAATGAGGCAAAGATTTGCTACACCAGAGTTGTAAAAAGAGAACAATGTGGAGACCAGCAATGGACCAGCAAACCAACAGAGCAGAATTTTACTACTGGATAAATATCGCCACATATAACTCCGCCCTAATATCTTCATAGGGCTTGTTGTCTTGTGTGCGTTATGTATCATTCAGTCCGTCACCTCAGTGAGCAAGCTTACTACTAGCTAGCTACAACGACCATAAGAACATTTTCAAGAGTATTTCACATTGAATAACACCAGCGTCGACCTGTGAACCACGGAAAGTTATTTCATGTTTGTGGATACGCAGCTATAACACTTTGGCTAGTAGCAGTGAGTCGGTGAAATGATTAAGCCTAATGAACTGCTGTTGACTGGCTGGCTAACTGACGTTGGCTGCGTTTAGCTCGCTGGCTACACCGCTGCGTTTGGGATGCCAAACCAAGCAACGGCGAATAACATTTCAAAGGTGTTGAGTTAATTTAGAATATTATACTGTTGTGAATTTAACATATCACCATGGTATCCTTAAGATAACAAAGGTACTGTCCTCGTACTAAATTAACTAACGTAAATGACGTTAGGGTAAACTAGGTTTGATCTAAACCCCAAATGTTTACAACGCCTCTGTTGTAACGACGTTACGTATTCAGAATACGTCAGGTAGCTGTATCCGTTACAGTTATAGAAAAACAGTTGAGACCTAATTAGATTACTGGTAAATGTATATGGCGTAAAAGATGGTCATACCTAGCAGGTGCTAATCGGTTGTATGGTTCCCAATGAATGTCGCCCTCCAGCAAAATCAGAAACGAATATAGGCTGCCTTTAAAATAGTGCCTGCGTTGTGTTCCTACCCTGTGCGCGTTATGTGACTGTCGAGTGCAGCATTAAACTAAAGTATAATTTTCCTGGATTATTCTGATGTTTTCACTATCCTGTCCCTGATAAAGGGCTTGATGTTAAGGATACACTTGGGCTGTCCTTTACGTGTGCATCACTGTTTTGCACACGTGAGAAGGAGACTGGCAGGAAACTATGATCTCAAGCATCTGGGGTTAAGAGGTGTCAAGAACCAGAAGGGCCTCGGGAATGTAAGGACTGCCCAAACACAGCACTCCAGGTGCAGCCAAAGGGCTTCAGTCATTTACCCTAAACACAGCTATTCACTAACACATACTTCACACAAACAACTTAAAACACCTCTTAAGCCTTTCCCTATGACACTTCACAATAACCCCTTTTCACACATACTCACTCACTCGCTCTCTCTTTCTCTCGCTCTCTCTCTCTCTCACTCTCTCTCTCTCTCTCTCACACACACACTCACACACACTCACTCACACACAGGAGCAGCGGCAGAGCAATAGCGGCAGCAGCGCCAGAGGGTGTTCTGTTAACACCATGAAGCAGGTTTACCATAGCAGAAGAGGTGCGAGATGGAAAGGGGTTTTTCCTAGGTAGTGAGCAACCCTGTTATGGTGCACTTGGAGAAAATTTCCTTTCACTGGTTCATTTACATTTTCGGTATTTAGCAGACTCTCTTATCCAGAGCAACTTACAAAAGTGCTTTGTCATCTACTCATGGAATGTATCCTATCCAGTACAGTAGGTTAGAATCAAAGATACTGTTGAACTAGAATACTGCTAAATACAGGAATCAATGTTGATACCCAGATGAAATGTGAAATAAGCATAAGTTCTATGTCAAACAATGATAAGTGCAATACCAAACAATACACTCAAGCATGGGTGGCAGATCCTTCAGCACCGCTGCCCTGAAGCTTTGGATCTCTCTGCCTTGGTCTCTCCTTAACTGCTCTCCACTGACTTCTTTCAAATCCTTGCTTGCTTCTTTTCTTGTCTATACCCTTCTTTATCTCTTTCTAAGTCCTTAGTTTTTTTTAAATATATATTACTTAATGTAAGATGTCCTTGGGTTTGTGAAAGGCACTATAGAAATCAAACATTGCTGCTGTTGTTTTTAATACCAAACAATAAGTGCTAGAGTGTTCAGTTAATTAACAGTTGTATAAACCTTCCATAGGTGCAGGATTAATGGTCATTTAAATTCTCCACAAATAGATCAATCTTCAGTCTATGTTTGAAGAGAGCCGTGGACTCTGGTGTCCAGACAGCCAGTTCAAGGACAGAGAACAATCTTGATGCTTCCATGAGACTTGAAGCATGGTGTTTCAAACTGAGCTGTATTTGAGGTTTGATGTACTCAAGGCATGGAGTACTTCATCTTGTAGGGAGGGGCTGGTTCATCTTTGGCTTTGTAAGTGAGCATTATGGGGTTTAAATTCATTCATGGTATTTAGCTGATGCTTTTATCCAAAGCGACTTACAGTTATGATTCAATACAACTTGAGCGATTGAAGGTTAAGGGCCGTACTCAGGGGCCCAACAGTGGCATCTCGGCAGTGGAGAGGCTTGAATTCTCAACCTTCCAATTACATGTCAAGTATCTTAACCTACTACAACTACCACTGAGCTACTACTAAATCTCATGCAAAGATTAAAGACTAGTTGTGCTGTGACATGCTGGATCAGTTATAGAGGGCTGATGGCCTGTAGAGGAAGGCCAGCATTTAACGAGTTATAGTTGAGCTTTGAGATGACAAGAAACTTCACAAGCACCTTCCTGTGAGAGAAAAGACTGAATATTTCATATGATACAAAGGAGAACTCTGCCTTACTGGATCAGGTTTGAAACATGAGTTGAGAATGATAACTGGTTCAAATTCAGATAAACGAGTAGAGAGTAAGGGTGGGTAAATTGGTAGAAGTAATTGCTGTTGAGAAACAGTTCCTCCCTAAGATGCACTCAACAGCCCACACTTTCCCTAGTCCTACACCAAAATGACAAGATTTATTGAAAAATATCTTTAATATGTCTATGTAATGCAATTATAATCTAATAATTATAAGATTTTGCTACATTTTCAAGGTGGTAGTTGGTACTTCTATGGTCAGTGATTGTTTTGTAGACTTTCTTTCTGACCCATACTGTATAGACTGTAAAGATGCAAATCTGTTTAAATGAGCAATAAAAAAATATTCTCTGTAAATCTACTGGAGATATCAAGAAGGACTACAGGAAGAGCAGGCCCATTTCCAGGACTAGTGACAAATGGATTAATGACTAAGTAGGCAGACTGATGCATTTAAGACACCACCACCACCACCCCCAACCCCCCCCCCTCCCAAAAAAATAATAAAAACTTCAGTGCTGTAGAAGCCAGGCACAGTATTAATCCACAACTCTACCTCCAGGTTGTTATGTGGACATGCGGAGCGATAGATGACGATAAGAGGAGGAAGGAAGACAGATAGTGTCGTTGGGACGTAGAATACCAACTCTGCACTTTCCCTCCATCTCTCGCCTTGCCCCAGTGAGAACAGTATTTTTATTGGCCCTGTCATACTTCACGTCGCCAAACATGCAAATGCACACAGAAAGCTTTATTATGAATTTTTGAGCATGGAGACCGTCGAGTCCGGAAACATTAGGGAGATGCGACCAGGTGTCGTAAAGATAGATGGAGATGGCGAACGGGAGGGCGAAGAGAGAAGCCGGGGGTGAGAGCGGGAGGGGCCATGGCAGGAGTGGTGGTGTATTCTTCTGTTGCTCTGGGCACTGTGTGGGGATGGGTTAGAGTAGATATAGGGACAAATGATTTTTTTTTAAGTGCATTAACGGCCTGGCCATGGAGGGCAATAACAAGGACAAGATCTGCCGCTAAAATGTTTGACATCCTGCGCAGGATCGATGGGAGGCCAGCCTTGCGCATTAGAGCATCATACGCACCTAGATCCCGACAGACAGCGGTGATACGGAGCCGTCTCGCGCCTGTATACATGTTCGGAACCGGCTGGCACACTCCTCACCAGTGGGCATGCGTTCCGTGGATCAACATCGATTCCTGCTCAGGTCTACGCAGGAGCACAGGGTGCGGAAGGTAACCTTTATTGGAGCAAATTGGAAAAGTACAGTGCTCCACTCCCTTCCCAATCAAAGCCAGCACAAAAAGAAATGCAAACCACTTTTTCCCCAGAGCTGTAGCACTCGTTAACCGCAGTGGTCACTCAGTGGAAACTCTGCACTTTAAACAAAACTTCGCTTGCTTCTCTTGCTGGCTCACAACTCCTATGTAAAACAATGCATCTTTGCACAACCCTACAATGTCCATAACTCTGCATTATACTGTAAATAACTACAGTGTTCACATAACTGCAATACACTGTAAATAATATGTAATTATATGTCCTCAGATTCTGTTCATAGGCATGCAATATGTTCAACATGCTTGGCGCCTTTACATTAGCTCTGTTAAACTTTCTCTATTTATTGTTTTCTTATTCTTTATCGCCACCTTAGTTAATGTCTTAATTGTATTGAATATGTGTAAATAGTGTGCATGTGCCTGGTCTATATAGGATGTTACATGTCACACATATGTGCACACAATAAGAAATATTAGGATTTTGATTGTGAAAGCAAATATAGTCTGAGGCCTCCTGGTGCGGAATGGACTGTTCGCAAGGCACACCTAAGAGAACACCTTCTGCCCACTACACACTTCATGGTACAATTCAGAGCCTTTAGCCTGAGAATTCTTCCATTAATCATGACTTTATGAATACTGTAATACCTCAAATTCACTAGCACCAGATTACATCCAATGATTCTCACAAAACACCTTATGTTTTTAAGGCAGAGGTTACCCAGCAGAACATTTTATCTTGCATAAGCGTAACTGGTTTGCTTCACTGCTTTCTTCTTTTATGAGGAGAATAAAGCCTCCTGTCAGTTGGGTGGTACCAGTCTGGGTGGTGTGAGAAGCTGCATGATGAAGGGCATCCATGCGGTGAGAGGAACAACAGCACCTATTTTCATAGGGCATTTATCATCGTCTAAACCAAGGATTTCAAAAACCCAACATCTCACAATCAACCCCCACATCTTTCTCCCTCTATCCCTCAATTCCACTGACTCCTGCCAACAAGGATCAATAAGCTATTGATCAACTCTCTCCATTTCTATTCCATCCCTGTGACAAAAAGAGCCAGGGATGCTTGGAGCAAAAGAATATGCTTTTCACTCATTTGCCAAATGTCTGGCTTTTGAAATTCATAGTATACATGGGAAGTATGCTAAAAGTACTAAACCCACAACTAAATTTAATTCGTGAGTTGTTTTGTGAGCCTTTTGGTACCACTTCCATACACCACACACAGACAACACAGAAATTGCTACAGGCAAAATCAATATTGTGTGAAAAAAAAAGGAATATTTTTAGCTTCTTATGATAAGAGCATTTGGTTGAAAAAAGAAGAAAATTGTGTCTACATATGAAAACAAGTGCAAGTTCAAGAAAGCAGAATGAAAAAGTAGAATGAGAGAGAATGTGTGTAGTGGACTACAAAGCATCCGCTTGGTTAATATATAAAGAGTAGTGGACTTTTCAACATTTTTCATCCAGAGATTAATTCTACAGGTGCTGTAGTAGTTTTCAAAGATCCATTGCTGTGTATTTCAACATTTGAATTTTGGCTGAGGCTGCACATCGCAGTGCCTTGTGTATGAGAGCACAGAACAAACTCTGCAATACTATTCAGGAACAGTTCTCCTACTAATGAGATTCTGATTGACTCTCCCTGCCTCCACTGAGGCTCACCACCATCCCACTGTCAAATTATTCTTAGTACACCTGCAATTGGCTGAACAGATTCTTTTGATTCAAAGACACACCTTCTTATTGGATGGTGAGGCTCTGTGGGAGGGAGAAATTGATTTATCTGTGGTATTAGCAGATCTATTAATCCCCATTGTGCATGCCTGCACAGATTGAACACAATATCTTATTGGATATGGCACTTTTATATTAAACCAGACAAATAGCTCCAATTTCTCACAAAGTTAGAATATTATGCACCATGCCCCAAAAATGTGACAGTCATTCTACATAGTGCATTTTGTCTTATTTTGTGCATACCAGCAAATTTCAAAAACTGCAGTGTTATCGGGGGAAAAAAAGACAATAAAAAAGAAGAGCAATGTGGTGTGTGTGTGAGTGTGTGAGTGTGAGTGTGTGAGTGTGAGTGTGTGTGGGGGGGGGGGTGAGTGCTAATTCCTACTTTCAGTTTAAATAAAGATTGGCATTGGATAAAAGCCATTAAGGGAGGAATCAGACAGGCCATGCTATGTAGGACAAGAGCTGACTGCAGGGAGGTGAGTGGGAGGATCAATATCCAATCGATTCACTCAACACTCTTCTGTGCAGACACACTGCAGGGTGTGTGTGTGTGTGCGCGCGCGTGCGTGTGTGTGCGCGTGCATGCATGTGTGTGTGTTGCTATCTGTGGGGGGGCTAGGCATCTATTTGGACTGATGGAGCTGGAATCAGATTGAGGGTTGCAAAATGCACAATTAAAAACTCCTCAGTCAATAGCTACAGGGTTAAGGCTATATGAATATAAATGTAAATACAGAGGTTTGGGGGCAGGGAGAGTGAGGAGAGGACAAAGGCACAGATGAATTCATTATTAGAGGTCAGGCACAGCTAACATACACAGGTGTGCAGAAGCATTTTGGCCATGGTCTCTAATACAGCATGGTGAACTACACAGTCACTTTCAGCTATCCACTCTGGTTTCACACACTCGCACTGTCTCTCTCTCCCTCTCTCTCTCTCTCTCTCTCTCTCTCTCTCTCTCTCTGTCTCTCTCTCTCTCTCTCTCTCTCTCTCACTCTCCAGAATTGATCGACTGTGCCTTCTCAATCCATCTCTCCCTCAGTCTCCTAGCAACCAGTGCTTTATCGAGTGTGTTGAAGGTTGATTTTTTTTTCTTCTCTCTAGGTCTGAACCTGTGTATTGAAGGCTGGATATGCACATGGGTGTGCATGCACACTAGCAGGTGTGCACGCACACACACACACACACACACACACACACACACACACACACACACACCTACTTTCAAAGAAACTGCAACAAAAAAAAATGCAAGAAAGGTACTAGCATGCAAATGCATATTGCCATGCATAATTGAGCATAATGTGTCCAAGCTAAGCTACATTAAACTGAATTTATATTGTGGTCATTCTGCCACACTGTTGACATGTTTGTGGATATATTTAGTGTTAGCATTGAGGGCCACATATAAAGTGACTACAATAGTGCACATTTTATGCACAAATATGGTTATTTTGCAACATACCTATTATGTTGTTGTTTTTTTATATATATATTAATCAGCTTCTTCTGTAAGATGCTTGAAATAATGACATTTCAGAGGGATTTGGCTGTTTATTACATTTATTAAAGTAATATTTTTTAAACAGTTATCAACAGGTATTCCAGGTGTAACCCATCCTACAAGAATCAGTAATTATGCAACATGTACATTTCACCAGATGTGGTGTTATTAACAACTTTATATTGCCGTTTAAATTAAGCATAAGTTTCCTTTTATCATTTATACTGTTACTATTTTCCCCTCCTGAATCAAACCAGACATTATTCTTACACAAAGAATGAGTTCAAAATTAATGTATGTACAAGTAAAGAAGTTGAAAGTTGAAAGACAGAAGTCACACAGTGTGGTTGTGCCGAGAAATATGGTGCGTGTTTGCTCCCTGGTCAGAGGGATGGTTTCCTAGTGGTCCCTGAGCAAATTATATATCTTTGGAACGGCCGGGGCAAAGCTGACTGACAAGCAAGGTTAAATATAGCCAGCTTTTCGCTGTTGTCATAAGAAACTAAACGTAAATCATATAATTTCAAAAATGTCCCAAATAGGACAAATGTTTAACATGAAAACCTAATTATTCTAAATATAAATTGCAGAATCACATTTCAACATTGAGTTAATGATCTATGAAAGATATGTACGCAATTGATACGCAGCACACACGCAGTTAACATGCGGAGACAACGGAACATTAATGCAGTTATGACAGTAATACAAAGAAGAAAACATACAGTTATATGATCAGAGGAATATTCGAGCTTCCATACCATAATAATCAATCCATCGATCACAGTATGACGCTGATATTTGGGGTATGCTTTAAACTGCTGAACGAAATTATAGATTTTTGTTAAACACTATGTAAAACTTTGTAAAACACTATCTTGCTCACAAGAAGTATGCGTATTTTTCAAACCATACCAGAAGGCTATCTGCTCGAAAATAAGCATTGGTCATTGCACACAATCCAAATATAAGGAACCATACTGGGTAAATAAAAAGAAGTATGAATTTCACAGCGTTGGTCATGTAAACATGAGGATTAAAGATAATAGATTATGGTTTTTACATTCCCTTTCAATGGAATAATAGGGATATTAGGTTTGATCGATTAAGCTTTCAATAGGTTAAAAACTAATGTTTATAAGTATAAAAATAAAACCAATTTTTTAAAGCTATTACATCATCTTAGAAATAAGCGGTATTTGTTAATACATTGTACATTGCCTTAAAGTGCTGAAATTGCAGTAGAAAACGTGTAGGTTAATTCGTGGATTGATATAGTCAGTTGTTCATAGACGATTAGAGTAAAACCAATGTTAATGTTAATAAATATTATTTCATAATACAATAAAACTCAATTTATAGTCTAAACTTCTTTTCTTAGGCTACAGGCTTCGTGTGCTTATTGAAAGCATAAAACGGTCCCTGAGAATTCTAGTGCCATTTACCAATCGATCAGAATGCGGATATATGGATCAGGGCGAGGTGCTATAGCTCTCTTTTGTGGAGCAGTTTCAAATACACAGGTCTCTAAATCTATGCGCCCTACTAATTCTTTAACAAATAGTCCGTTACAAGATACACACTTGCTATCCTTTTAAGGTTTTTGCCATAAAAAGTGCTTGTTGAAAAGAGCACTGAAAAAAAATAAAATAAATAAATAAATAAATATATATATATATATATAATGTATTTTATTAGAATAACTTTTGTAGAACTATTAAAATTATGAAAACCCTTAGTTATCACATTTTAAAATCTGGGCATGCAGTCAAACAAAACCCGTAAGATATAGGTTTATATTGTCCGACGAAATGACAGTACATAACAAACAAACAGACAAAAAAATAGTTAGATTTGTCAAACGTTTGAATCGTTCAGATAAACTATGACCTTTACCTGTAGGCTAAGTTATTAATAGTAGACTAATACCAGTAGCTTAATATAGAGGAGATGATAAATTCAATGTAATAAACTTTATTGAAGGTTTTCTTTTTCACTTTTTCTTTGCGTATGGCGTGTGTGTAGATGATATAAAGAAAATGTATTTTATGACATCAAGAATTTCATTAACAGATATATGATGAGAAATATTGATTTATATAGCATGTTCTGCAACGCGTAGTTTAAGCAGTTGTAAAATGTATTGCTCCTGTAAACAAAATGCCTACCAGGAATAGTGTCTCGGTTCTGATTGTTTTCCATGACTGAAATTGGCCTGCCCGCGTTTGGTTATCAATCATATTATTTGCAGAGATTATCGTCGTATGATATAGATTTTACTTAATCTAATAATTTTGTTATTTGTTGTTACAGAGACGAAAAATGATCTCTTACATAATCTGACAGTTTAAACAACGTACACAACCTGTAGGCTCAAGGCTGAAGTACACTCCTGAGCGATTGCGGTTCGAGGTAAAACCATCCTCTAAAGCACTGACACTCAGAAAATTAAAAATGTGCTTTTTTATTTGCAGGGTGTATCTTTAAGTCCATTTTTTGTCAGCAGTGTTACTTCCATAAATTAATACTCCACAGGGAATATGCTATATTCGAGCGAAAATGAATCGTGGACGTAGGCCTTCATAATCGTCGGTTGTTTTGTACAATGTTGTACAAATACTGTTTTTCCGTTAACGTTTTTGTTTGTTTATTTATTTATTTATTTATTTGTGGGTGTGTGCGCGCGCGCCTTTAAGCATAGACTATTCTCGAAAATTTGCAACAACGGTAGGCGTATATTTTGCACTACAATATAGAGAACCGGTTTGTGTAAAGAGCGTATTTGTCATTTTCAGAGTGCAGAATATAGCTGGAACATAGCATTGGTAGTGTTTTTCTTTCTTATTAGTCTTTTGGCAGTTGGTTGATTTGAAATTAACTATAAGAATGTTTGAATTCACCCACAATCAATAGTGTACTATTACCATTAGGTATATTTCATATTTATTAATATATCAAACGGCCTTTTCCTGATTCGATGTTTCAGATTGTATTAGTCCTCTCTACAAATAAATAGTACCCTGTTTCGGAAACTGATATTTGCTTAATGTTTTCCCCAATTATCTATTGTTCACAACTACTGTAACATTCTGGTAACAGGTCAGTGGGTAGCATTAAAGTACATTCAATTATCCTGCAGCAAAGCATGATTTTTGTGAGTAGCAGATGACTAATCAATGCTGTAATCAATTGTACTAGAAACATGTGATCCTTTCCTGTGGCAGGCTACAAGCGTACCTCACCACATTGAAACAGCTATGAACTGTGAATGAGTTCACATTTTTAAAAAAGCGTTAAAGAGAGCTAAAATAGACAAACTATGAACTGCTTAATGATAACTTTGGAGCAGCGTATAGGCCTCTTTCTGATGGGGAAAAAATATCTGCGATTAGATAGACTGAGGGAGAGGTTGTGGGTTTTGGTTCAGTAATTCATTAAAATGATTTGCTTTATGTTTTGTTTTTTATTATTATTTATTTGTTTGGTTGATTGGTTAAATTCCCCGATGTAGGCTACAGCAGGTTTGTTGTGGTTAAGTGCTGACCTAATAATAGGTTAGATATTATTTCCTGAACAAAGACAAATAATGCCAACGCTTTCAAGAGCGATCCAGTGACGCTTCAAAGTCTGTCAAACCTTCCGCGGAGATAGAGAGGAAAAATACTCATGTATAACATACATTTTGGCATCACTATAACTTAGATTTTTCTGTTAGCCTATTTATTATTGTTTATGTTTCTTGCTTAACCGTTAGCCCACCACATTAATTTATTCAATATGTTTTAGTATTTAATTATTGTTTACAAAACATTTAGGTTGGATTTCTAGTAAGTGCTTGGATTCTGACTTTGACTTCTGACTGTGACAAGGTCCATTCTGTTTTCTTTTGGTGACGTTGGATATATACAGTGTGGACGCTGTGGATAGGAGACATTTTGTGGGTAAGACGATAGGCCTTTGGTCTCGAAGGCATAATTTGTCTTGCAGCTGTTAGGCCTGCAGTTATCTATAAACACATTCCTAGAGAAGTCGTATTTTACTCTAGTGCTGGCCTACTTATTGTATCTTCAATGTATCGAGTAACGAATAGTCCATTAATTGGCAAGATGAAGTGGAAAGGATTTGACCCGGTGCATTGCTGACAACGGGCCTGGGGATAAGGCTTAGACACATATACAAGTCAAAACTGTTGAGCAACACTGCAGAAAGAAACGCTTGTTTAAAAATCACAAACTAAGAGCAGCTAACCCTTTTGGAATAAACATATCACCAACAATAGGTCAAAAGTAGCCTGCAAACAAACATGGTCAACATTATTTTTGCTGTTGTATAAAAGCTTTTATCTTCCTTACGTTTAATTTATGAGCATAACAGAAAGGGACTTAATCGCAAGGAAAAACTTCTCGACGTAGTGCTCAGAGATAGTCGTACTGTTGTCTTCGTTAACTGCGCTCTCTAGGGAAATATAGGCCTCACGTGTTACGCATATAATTAGGACTATAATGTAAATGGGTCTGGTGATTTCATATCGCTCACGAGGAATTTGGCAAACACGTTATCTTGGAGAGTTTGGGAAATCCATTAATATTTAACCTTTTCGATATTTTATCCTGGCGCCAGGTTGAGCAGCTTTATCAGGGAAAACCGATTAATCACGCCCATGAAGGAATCTCTAATAACTCACTGATTTCGAAGTGTGCAGTTAGGGAAAATATATTGTTCAAATGGCGCTAAGATTTGCCAGATAGCCTATTAAAACAACGAAGGTGGTAGTCCACAAAGGCAGACAGTAGTGGTGACGTCAAAGGCTTCACAGTCTGAGTAAAACGCTGTGAACATAGAGCGCGCGCTCCCAAGTACACTCGCATCTTAATCCTGTGCGCGATCACAGACGGACACATTGGCTGCACATCCGAGTCGTTCAGTAGCATAGGCGATACGGTGAGTAAAATACGAGCGTTTACACAAACCAAAGCAAGCGTGTGCGGTCGGATTGAAGAACCGTTCTCCCTCGAGATACCGAAGAGCTCGTAAAATGATGCTGGATTGACTGGAGTGGAGATCCTGGGATCAATGGCGCGGCTTTGAGATCGTTCAAAATTTATTGGAAGGGAGTGTAAGACAAGAGGGAGCGCAAACGAGTAAGGGTGAAAGGGGGGCGAAAAGAGAGTGAAAGCGATAGGGGGAGAGAGCGAGAGGTGTCTTTCAGTCATGGAACTTACGATGGAGAATATTGGGAACCTTCACGCCGTTTCACACTCTCATCAAGCGGGTGACTTGATGAACTCTTCCCACGCGCGACAGTCGGCATCGCATAGGAACTTAGTGCACGGCCGATCGACAATGGTATCTAGCATGGCCTCGATACTGGACGGCGCTGGGGAATATCGCACAGACCACTCTTTGTCCGGTCCTCTTCATACCGCTATGACCATGTCTTGTGATTCGAACATGAGTCTTAGCAGCACGTACACCACGCTGACGCCGCTGCAGCACCTGCCTCCCATATCCACCGTCTCCGAAAAATTTCACCATCATCCGCACCCGCATGCTCATCACCATCCCGCACACCAGCGCCTCGCCGCTGGGAATGTTAGCGGCAGCTTTACTCTGATGCGCGATGACCGGGGCCTGGCGTCTATGAGTAATTTATATGGCCACTATCCCAAAGACATTTCTGGAATGGGACAGCCCTTGTCCCCTCTCTCGAACGGTCTGGGTCCTTTGCACAACTCTCAGCAACCTCTCAGCGCTTACGGTCCCGGAGCTCATCTACCCGGTGACAAGATGATCACCCCGGGAGGCTTTGAGACTCACGCCGCGATGCTTAGCAGGGGCGACGAGCATATTGCGCGAGGCTTGGGCGGTCATGGTGCTGGAATCATGTCCACTCTGAACGGTATTCACCATCACGGTCACTCGCACTCTCAGGCAAACGGATCTATGCTTTCGGAGCGAGACAGACATACAGCGGGAGGCGTGCAGGGCGGTGCATCCGGACAGGTAGAGGAAATAAACACCAAAGAGGTGGCTCAGCGAATAACGGCGGAGCTAAAAAGGTACAGCATTCCACAGGCCATCTTCGCCCAGCGAATCTTGTCTCGTTCTCAAGGAACGCTCTCTGATCTCCTGCGGAACCCTAAACCTTGGAGTAAACTAAAGTCAGGTCGCGAGACGTTCCGAAGGATGTGGAAGTGGCTGCAGGAACCTGAGTTCCAGCGCATGTCGGCCCTTAGACTTGCAGGTGTGTAAAGGTGCTTATGTTAACAGGTTCGTAGGTCAATTATAAGCATGGCGACCGGAAATCGGCTATAGAGGCTTCACTTCTCACACACAAAAACACGTCGATTTACCTATGAAGGAGCCATTAAATCGGTGCTGACTGCAAATCCATAAGCCACAAAACAAACAAAATCTATATTTTCTGTAGATTACTTTAGTTGTTTGTTGGTTATTTTATATTGACATAAAATGACTTCCTTGTTGGTAATTTTCACAGGTCTTTCATTTTACTTTTTCGCAAAGTGTTTGGGCGACTTCTTATTACTTTCGGTCGCGGAGGGGGCTGCAACATGGGTCATCTAGCGATCACAGTAGATGAATTCCTAGATACTTGCCTTTCTGTCATTATTTTTGGGTTGCAATAAATTAGTCTCAGAACATATGACTATTATCTGTCCGATAACGGCACTATCAGTAAACTATTGGTTGGTCATTATTCTAGCATTAGGCTACCGTATTGCTTTGTGAGGCTATGAGGGTCTCACATATCCAGACCTGACAGACAGGTTCCAACTCACGCAATTTATGAATGTTGTTTTATCATGTTCTATAGATTACCCACGCCACGCACACCTTGTCCGTTGACACTTCACGTGTCAATTTCAGTTAATATAATTTAACTAAAGCTGTTTCTTACATTTATAGCCTTCTTCTTAAAACAGAATCAATTCCATGAAACTACAGACTTACAGGCAACTCATTCGTAAAACGTTTACTTACGAGTCACTAACTGAAAAGGAACATCGTGTATGTAAAAGAATTGCATAGTTTCAAGTGTTCATTGTTTCTCTTCACACAGAAAAGTGGTGTCGAGCCTTACTTCCACTTGTCGTATTTCAGTTGAAGGTTCAATTAACTAGGCTAGAGTGGCATGTTTTAGTTCCGGTCAATGCCCTGCTGAAAAGCACTTAATGAAATGTAAATTGTTCCTTTGCGCATTTAAAGCGGTTCTGGTAAATAAAGATTTAAACACTATTAAATTGTCCCCTTAAGTGCCATAGCTGTTAAAGCTAATTGTCCGTCGAGTTTTTTTTCTTTCAGCCTTCCAATAACACCAGGAGCTTTCTCTAAAAAGAGTTTAGCCTCTGGATCCACAGGTAGGCAAGTGTAATGAAGCCCTGTTTATCTTACTATAATAACAGGCTACTATAGATCTCAGCTCCATAAAGATTTGCATTACGCAAACTTATGCTGATTATTATTAGCCTAATATAAAAATTATCAATCAATAAAATATTGCCATTCTGAACATAAAATCTCTACTGTATACGGTTTATTCTCTCTTTACTGTAACAAATAGCTATCCACTGTAAATTACGTAGTGTGTCTATTCGGAAATGATATTAGGAAGACAGCAGCGAGTCGCTGTTTCCTACCACCTAACTTACTGCAGTATGGAATGTATTTAGAAAGATTGTATGACCACAAAAGCTATGCAAATTTATGTGGCACGATTTTACTTACTGCATTTAAATGTGCATTTATGCACTAGTCGCGTGTAGTTGGGGGTTGTGTTTCAAAGAGAATAAAAGAACACCACGCGCCCGGCAACCTCAATCAATACATTTAAATTACTATTCCAAATTCATCACAGTCACAAAATCAATGCGGTTGTTTTGCTTTTTAAATGTGAAAATAGCTTATAAGTGTTTGGGAGACCAGTTGTCATCGTTTCTTTTGGACTTTTTTAAGAAGAACATTTATTTGGACGCGAAAAATCAGTTAATTTTGTATTAAATGAATAAGAAAATCTAATGATTTCCAAGTATATTGTGAATGCTAGAATAGGCTACCTCAGAGTTCATAATGCGTCTTCTTAAATTTGGTGTTGCAAGATGAAAAACGGCCGTTTTGTCGCTACTTTAGTGCAGCTGCAAATTAAAGGGTGATTGGGTATCTAATGCTTTATGCAAAAGGCAGTGTAATTTGAAACAGATATTAATAAAGCACAAATCAGATACCACAGCACCTGTGCGGGAGGAAAAGAGACATTTAAAGATTGCATTAACTATGAAAAACAATTCGCATCAGCAGAAGTCCACACTCCATCTCAATGTATTTGGTTGGGTCGATACAGCGATCGATAAAGATAGCCAGTGCATCTATCAATTATTCCAGTTCAGCACTCTCTCTCTCCCATTGGAGCGTCTCACTGGTTATAGGCTTTTTAGATTACGGAAATAACAAATTTTAATGTGTACGTTTTGTGCTCCGTCTTATAATCAAATATATGTGGAGAAAATTGAGGTTTCGTTTTAAACTCCTTAATTAGACCGTAGACCTTAATTTTAAACAAAGAGGAACAAGTTAAGGAGACAAATAAATTAGAAGAAATGGAAATAAACTTTGACTAAATGAATCAAGACGTGTGAGCTACTCTACTAAAAAGCTACCGGTAGGCTATAGAGAAAAATATGATGAAGATGATGATGGTGATGATGATGATGATGATGATGATGATGGGGGGGGGTGCGATGGCACCATGTTTTGCCGACTGTAAGATTTCCTATCGAGTCGCCAGTCTACCAGTGTGCGACAATTGATTTAGGATTTGGAATCTAGGCATTTTCCGAGGAGACACGTTTAGACAGGAACAGAAAATGATCGATATCCACATTAATAATTGATAGATGCTGAGAGATAGATGGTAATGCCTCGGTTATGGAGACGTTGCCTGTGTAAACGAAGGCACGCGTGCAACGATATTTTTTCTATTTGCACGTGTGTTAGAAAGACCGGGGAAAGGCTTACCGGTATTCGTGCAAATCTAGTCAAATTCATCATAAATGCTCATGTTGTGCTCGATGACTGGGCTTGTTAGGCATATAAACATCCTCATACCATACACCACATCTACACTGATGGTAGACTATATTTAACCAGCAGTGAATTTGTATTGATCTCTTCTACCCTTTCAATAACTAAAGCTGTCCCGGACAGGCGAACGGCCTTTCTTCACCATGCAGCACACCAACATGGTTTACAATGAGCTTTGTACTGAACCTTGCTACCCACATTTTTGTAATTGGTTACATCTAAATTCATTCGTATCTATAACTAAACACTGGCTTGTGACCGTAGGTTTCGAGTTTTTCTTCCGCTGCTTGCAACCTCTCAAGAGAGCGAAGTCGTAAATGAAATCCTAAAATACAAGACTGTTGCTGCTACCGTGCCTAAAATGCTGTCTATTATAGCTTGCTTGTGCAAGATGCGTTGTTCACCCGCAAAAATGGATCGATGGGAAAGAGTGACCTTTAAATCAAATTGTAAAGAGACCGGTCGACTAGAAAGATCGCATCAAAGGGTTAAATTGCATTACATCATCACAAGCGCATAGAGAGATTAAATCATTTTATCAGAGCTGAATATAAGACCCAACTTATTTGACTGCATCGTACAACTTGCAAACTTAGATCATTAAACCGAGTCCCTTTCTTTCAAAACTTAAACGCGCCGTGGTCAATAAAGTCAAAACCACAGCCCACAAGTGCAACGCGAAACGCTGTTCGGTCATGTTCTGACACATTTCAAAGCGGCAGACGTTCTTTAGCTAACCTATGCCTCGATCAATACGGTTCTGCTGTATGGAAAAAGACGAAATAACTTGACGTGCGGAGTGTAGAAATTGAGCTTAAACCGACACCACAACGACGTAATTTCGGTGCAAAGCACTTTATAGGCTATCACGTGGGGTCGACTCCGTGTCGTTCGTAAGGTTACAGTAATTGCATTTGTCTAAAATTTGGGGTGCTATGGCAGGTGGCACTAAAAAGGGGCGGGTGCATTTCGGGTTTTGAAGTGGTAAGCATAGTTTTCTCTTGCAAATTGTGTTTTAAGGAAAAAGCCCTTTTATTTATTTATTTATTTATTTATTTATTTATTTATTTATTTATTTATTTTACATAGCCCGGTGGTGCTTTGCCTGCTGATGATAAGGTGTGTTGTCATAACAGCAGGCCCTACACGCATCCTAATCAAACAGGAGGCAGGACCTTATACCTTGGGTTCAGTTTATGAGATGCTGATTTTCTGCTCACGCAAAGCTTGCAGGGTCTGACTCGCCTTATCCTTACCACCACCTTTTCCAGCCGATTCTACCCTGGCCCTCTCAGACGACTGAACTTTGGATGATCAGAGTTCCACTGATAACAGTGACGACCATTCAATAAATCAAAGCAAAAGAAAAGATAAAATTAGTCTGCTGTGTCGTAAAAAAGAGTGTAACCTAATTGCCCAAAGTAAACGGAGTTCATGGTAGCTGAAGGGAGTAAAACATAAGGACTGTCAAAATACAGCTAGTATACTATTCTAATGACCTATGTTTAGTGAAATGAAAGTAGTGAATTTTAATTAATACAATTTTTGGTGTAGTCTTTATTTAGGATCCACACATATTGGGAGTAAAGAAATTACAACCACATTTTTGAGGTAGGATACAGTTCTCATCTTCCTCAGTATTAAGTCTATAACCCTAAAAGAAATCCCTATTGTAAATAAAAGCACAAGTAAAGTTGCTGGGAAGAGAGATAATCAAGTT